>NW_027531504.1:6533728-6686991 GCF_008692635.1 Crocuta crocuta
TGGCCTGGGTGTCGGGGGCGGGGGGGAGGGTCGTGTTGAGAAGCAACCAGAGACCTAAGGAATTAACTTGCATGGTTTTAACATGTAGGCTAGGAGACCTGGCATAAGTAAAATGTGATATGATAATATGGTACCAAATCAGAGGTGCCTGGAGTGACTCAAGATAAGAATGATACACCCCTTCCTGCCTCCACCCTCCCTCGCGCTTCAGTGAACCGTCACTTTCCCTGTCAGAATGTAAACTCAGATTTTGGTCCATTTTGTTTTTTCTGTATCCCCAGTGCTGGCACATAAAAGCTACTCAGTACTTGTTGGGAAAAAATGAGTTAATGAATGTAGAAGTCTCATGTGGCTGAACATGTTGGTTCTCTGGGTAGCGACGTGACAGTTTATATCCTGTCGCATATCCTGAGTAGCCTCAGTGACGGACCAAGGCCCCCCAACCGAAACGCACAGCCCCAGACTGTCAGGAGACGAGGTCCTGACCATCCACCCCGGCACCAGCCAGCCGTTCCTGCACCGTGGGCTGCCCTCCCCTCCCCGCAGCTGCACAGGGCTGAGGAGTGGCGGCAGTGGCCGGTTCCCCCACGCCGCTCACCTGGGAAAGGTCAACCTGTGCATTCGGCAGGCATGCCCTGCTTGTCACACGTGTCTGTCAGGCTCTAGGATTCCCAGAGAGTTGGTTCTGGTCACTGCCTTCCACGGGGGTGGAGGGACCACTCCTACAGCTTCCTGTTGCGCTGTTTTGCATGAGGTCAGTCCCCAAAGCCTTGTTTTAAATGGGAAAGACTTGTTCCGTGTGGCAGAAGGGGTGTCCTCAGGGAGGAGGAGTGCCAGCCAGAAGTTCCCTTCCTTCCATGCCTGCTGAGCAACTTCTGGGGTCCCTGACTTCAGGGACCTCACTGGAGGGGCCAAGAGGCACGTAAAATAGAAAACTTACAATTCCACAGAAATGTTGGAAATGCTGGAGCAGCAGCAAGAACAAAATGCCCAGGGGACAGAGAGGGAGGGGTTCAGGACTCTTGTGACAACTTCACGAATAAGGGAGCACTTGATGTGGCCAGGAATATCAAAGTGCTTCGTAAGGCGAAGGTCCAGGCAGAGGGTAGGAAATGCAGGCACCTTCCCTTTCGGCTTCCTTTATGGCACGCCTCCTCTCCTAGCTGTCCCCCAGCTTCCTCATATCTTAGTCATGCCTGGAACTCACTCCAGTCACACTGTCAACCCACAGTCAGCCTCACTGGTTTTAAAACCGGCTCCGGTTTGCTTCCTTGTTGCGTCTCTGAAGCCTTCCCTGCCACGCGATTCAAAGCGGCGTGTGTTTGTCCTCTTACTTTGCTTTATTTTCATTCATAGCCGTGCGCTCTCTGGCATTATGTTTACGAATGGACAAGCGATATTTATTGAATGCATGTATCCATTTATTCAGCAGATATTGATTGAACCACCACCATGCGTCAGGCACTGTTTTAGGCTCTGGAGATAAATGGACAAGACAAAGTCCCTGATTTCACAGAGTTTACATTCTAGTGTGGAGAGACTGACCAAAACCACATGAACAAGTAGGGTAGTTTCTGGTAGTGGTAAGTATATAAAGAAAATCGAATAGGGCAGTGAGATAGAGTGACTAGTGCCCGGGTGAGAGCCACTTTCGATTTGGAGATCAGGAACGGCCTGGCCTGTCTGTGGAGGTAATATTTGGACTGAGACTTGAATGGTAAGAAGAAGCCAGCTGCTATGGGTTGAATTATGTCCCCCAAGAAAATCACGTTGAAGTTCTAGCCCCCATTACCTGAGGATGTGACTCTGTTTGGGAATAGGGTAGTAGCAGATGAAACTGGTCAAGATGAGGTCATACTGAACTAGGGTAGGTCTCTAATCCAATGTGAGTGGTGCCCCTATTAAAAAGGAGAAACTGGGGCGCCTGAGCTGCTCAGTCGGTTAGGTGTCCGACACTTGATTTTGGCTCAGGTCGTGATCTCACGGTTGGTGAGTTCAAGCCCTGCGTTGGACTCTATGTTGACAGAGCAGGGGGGCCTGCTTCTGATTCTGTCTCTGCCCTCCCCCCACTCATGCTTGCTCTCTCTCAAAATAAATGAATTTAAAAAAATTAAAAAGAAATTTAGAGACAGACAGGAGACAGGGAAGATGACAGCAGAGATCTATAAGCCAGTGGTTCCCAAAGATTGCCAGCACACAATGGGAAGGTAGGAGAGCAGGCTGGGGCAGATTCTGTCTCATAACCCTCACAGGGAGCCGTCCTTGCTGACACTGTGACCTTGGACTTTGAGCCTTCAGAAATTTGAGACGATAAATTTCTGTTGTTTAAGCCTCCCAGCTTATGATATATATATTTTTTTACAACGGCCTTAGAAACTTAATATACTGGTTTATGGATCTTGGAGTATATTGTTTCCAGCAGAGGAAATAGCAAGTGCAAAAGCCCTGTGGCCAGAATTATGTTAACCAGCTAGCTCACTGTAGTGTAATTATTAGTTTTCATATGTGCCCTCCTACCTCAGACTGGGAGCTCCTCAAGATCAAAGACAGTGTCTTATTGGTTATTATCCCTTTGTGCCTAACAGAACTTAGAAAAGCAGGAAGCAATGTGGCTCAGGTACAGCTGTTGCCAGGGACTCACACAGCCTACCCCACCCCTTTCTGTCTGTCCATCTCCCATTTTGGCCCCTGTCCATGGCTGGTCCTGAGCTCTAAGCACTTCCTAGTGCCTGCATGTAGTGGGGTACAAGGGCCCTCACCACTTTGGGGTCATATAGCCTTGCAGCTCTCAGACCAAGGGAGGAGAAGGATGTTTTTTAATCCCTAGCTTCCATAGAATAAATCTCAGAGGCACACTCGGTCTGGTTACTTTGCGTCACAAAATATGACTACCCTTGTGACTGAGAGTAGGGTAGGGGGCACATTTACCCCTTCCAGAATCACATAGGGTTAGGAATAAAAGACACCTCCTCTCTGAAACCCGGGAGCATCATCAGGGATAGTGTAGCATAGGGGCTCTGAGCACAGGCCCCGGGGCTGCACCGCCTGGTAGGAATCCCGGCTCTACTACTTGGCAGCTGTTGGATGTTGTGCATGTTGCCCTCTGTGCCCTAGTGTCCTGGCCACGCAGAGGATGTTGCGAGGATGTGAAATGACAATGACACGGGGCACATGAGGCCCTGGAACAGTGCGTAGCACATGGTAAATGCAAGCTGTGTGAGTGCTGTTTTTTGTAGTTTGTGGTTTGTGGTGGTTGTTTTTTGAGTGTAGTTGACACACAGTGTTACATTAGTTTCAGGTGTACAACTTAGTACATTGGTAAGCGTGGAATCTATAGCTTCCTCCCAATTTGTCTGTACAATAACACTACTTAAAAAGGGAATAAGCTTGACACTGGCCTGAATGCTGAACTAATCCTTTCAGAGTCACACTTTTTCTACATAGTGTCTTTTCTTCTTCTTCTTTTTTTTAAATTGAAGAATAATTAACACACAATATTGTGTAGGTTCAGGAGTACAATATAATGATTTAACAATTCTATACGTTATTTATTCAGTGCCCATCAGGATAAGTGTTCTCTTCATCCCCTTTATTTCACCCCTACCCCCACCTACCACCCCACCTACTACCAGTTTGTTCTCTGTATTCCAGTCTGGTTTTTTGTCCCTTTTTTTCTTTGTTTGTTTTGTTTCTCAGATTCCAGTATAAACAAAATCATATGGTAGTTGTATTTCTCTGACTGTTTCACTAAGCATTATGTTCTGTAGCTCCATCCATGTTGTTGCAAATGGCAGGATCTCACTCTTCTTTACGGCTGAGTAATATTCCATTGTATATATGCACCATATCTTCTTTATCCATTCACCTGTGGATCGACATGTGGCTGTTTCCATACCTTGGCTGTTGTAAATAATGCTGCATTAAGCAGAGGGGTGCATGTATCTTTTTGAATTTGTGTTTTTATCTTCTTTGGGTAAATACCCAGTAATGGAATTATTGGATCATATGGTAATTCTATTTTTAACTTTTTGAGGAACCTCCACACTTTCCCACATGCATTAATTTGTGTTCCCACCAGCAATGCATAGAGGGTTCCCTTTTTCTCCACATCCTTGTCAACACTTGTTATTTCTTGTGTTTTTGATTTTAGCTGTTCTCACAGGTGTGAGGTGATACCTCACTGTAGTTTTGATTTGCATTTCCCTGATGATGAGTGATGTTGGACTTCTTTTATGTGTCTGTTGGCCATCTGTATATTTTCTTTGGAGAAATATCCATTTGGGTCCTATGCCCATTTTTTAATTGGGTTATTTTTTGGGTGTTGAGTTGCATAAGTTCTTTATATATTTTGGATATTAACTCCTCATATATGTCATTTGCACATATCTTTTTCTTATCATTCTTCTTTTCTTCCTGTTTTCTACTTCCTTTCTGCATGTGAAAACAATACACTGATCCTAATTCAGATACTTTTAAAGCATTATTTTAGAGATCTGGTCATATTTCTTTTTTGTTATTTGGGAATAACTGGTTCATTTACCCATTGGCCAGTTTTTAACCCCTCAAGTTTTTAAAACCCACATTCATATATCTTATTAGGACATTTAAGGTGATTTGATTTGTTTACCTTTACTGTAAAATGGATGCATTAAATTTTTTTTAACATTTATTTATTTTTGAAAGACAGAGCATGAGCAGAGGAGGGGCAGAGAGAGAGGGAGACACAGAATCTGAAGCAGGCTCCAGGCTCTGAGCTGTCAGCACAGAGCCCGATGCGGGGCTTGAACTCACAGACTGTGAGGTCATGACCTGAGCTGAAGTCGGTCACCCAACTGACTGAGCCATCCGGTGCCCCTGGATGCATTTTCATTAGGTATAAACTGAAGAAGGGAATATTCCACTGTAGCTGACTGGACTTGAGTTTGGGATCTGTAAGGTCTTTGAGAGCCAGAGCCTTCAGATCAAGTCTGAAGATGACAAATACTAATAAAAATAGTTGTTATATTTGAGTCCTTCCTGTTTGCCAAGCACTTGGCTGACTGTGTGATGTGGAGCATTTAATTCATCCTCACGGAAATCTTACTATGGGTCTAGCTTCTCCATTCCACAGGTGAGCAAACCAAAGGTCAGGGAAGTCCAGTGTGTCCACATAGTTCTTCTAGGTAGTAAGTCGTAGACCTGGGACTTAGACCCAGGCTCTTTGAGGGTGTCTTTGAACTTTGACCACTTACTTGGCGACCATCATTTGCCATTACAGAATCCTGGTATGTGAAAGACAGATTTCAAGTTTGAAAAAACAAAACAAAACAAAACAAAAACAAAAGAAAGAAAAATCAGACAGTATAATCTGCTACAGTTATATGGCATATAGGCTATTGATATGTGAAGACAGTTTCAGGATTACTGTAGGAATCCGGCTTCCCAAAGTTTACGTGAAAAAATGTGTGTGTGTATGATGCCATACATATGTGAAAAGTCAATCTGTGTATGACAACACACTGATTCTACTTCAGATACTTGTGAAACATTGTTTTAAAGATATTGTATTTCTTTATTATTTGGGACTGCGAAGTCTAATTGGGGCACCACAATACACACTTCTCCTTGAACCCAAAGTGGTCACTATTTTTAGAGGAGAGGAAAAGAAACTAGCATCTGGGACAGGCTTTCACCATTTTCCTGTTTCTCAGCGTGTTGTCTGATGTACCCAAATGTAGGGGTGTGGGAAGCATTCCTTCTCCCCTCACAGGATCTCCAGCTGTGGCCCTGCACATCAGACTGACAAAAGACAGAGTAACAAGAGAACAAGTGTGTTACCCTGCGCATTATGCATACATATGGGAGCCCTGCACATGACCTAGAACTTGACTTATGTACCATCTTACCAAAGAACAGTGCATTTTTAGAGAAGCAGCAGGACAGAAGGTCTTTGAGCTTCTAGGTGCGGCAAGTTGTGGGAAGGCAAATCTACCGGGAAACTAATGGTAGATAAGGGTTAGTTTTAGTCAGTTTTTTTTTTTTTAATGTTTTCTAATTTATTACTGAGACAGAGAGAGACAGCATGAGCAGGGGAGGGTCAGAGAGGTAGACACAGAATCTGAAAGACACTCTAGTCTCTGAGCTGGCTGTCAGCACAGAGCGCAGCGCAGGGCTTGAACCCACGAACCGTAAGATCATGACCCTAGCCGAAGTTGGACGCTCAACCAGTTGAGCCACCCAGGCACCCCTAGTCAGGGTTGTTATATAGACTCCTCTGGTGCCTCCTCTGGGCTGGTGAGGGTCTAGCGCCTCTGGTGATTAACTTCTGTTCTTATTAGAGAGGGGATGGGGGACACCTTGACAAATTTAGGTCCTGCTTTTAGGCAAATAGGAGGGAAAGCATAGAGTTTTTTCTGTACCTGCTTCTTCTCTGTTGTCTTCAGCTCAAAAAGAATCCTTATTCTAAAGGAGCATATTTGGGGTGACATATTCTGCTACCCTTCACACACTATGCATGGATGATTGTCGGTTGAAGCATTTTTCCCCACAAGGAATGTCTACCACATTATACGTGCTGTTCTAGGTGTTGGAGATATATCAGTGAACAAGACAGACTCTTCCCCTTCTTGGAGCTCACATTCTAGATAGAGAATATAGGCAATGAAATACAGGAATATAGCATTTATCACATGGTAGACTTTTATGTAGACAAACAAAAAATAAATAAAAACAGGGAGGCAAACCATAAGAGATTCTTAAATACAGAGAACAAACTGAGGTTGATGGGGGTGGGGAAATGGGTAATGGGCATTAAGGAGGGCACTTGTCGGGATGAACATTGGGTATTATACGTAAGTGATGAATCAGTAGATTTTACTGAGGCCGAGACTACAGTGTTAACTAACTTGAGAATACATATTAAAAAACAAAACAAAACAAGAGGAGGGAAAAGAGCATGTTGCAATTTAATTTTTTTAACATTTATTTTTTATTTTTGAGAGGCAGAGACAGAGCATGAGAGGGGGACAGGCAGAGAGAGAGGGAGACACAGAACCCGGAGCAGGCTCCAGGCTCTGAGCTGTCAGCATGGAGCCTGGTGCTAGGCTCGAATCCAGCAATCGTGAGAGCGTGACCTGAGCCAAAGTCAGATGCTTAGCCCACTGAGCCACCCAGGCACTCCTGGGAGATTTCAATTTAAAATAGAAAGACCTCACTGAAAAGGTGATATTTGAACAAATTCCTGAGAAGGCGAGGGAATGAGCCTGTGGGACTCCATAGCAGGGGAAGTGTTCTAAATAGCAAGTGTGATAAGAGCATAAGCTTGGCTGGCTAGAGTGGCTGGGGGCTAGGTTAGAGTAACTAGAGAAGAGATCTGAGAGATAACTGGGGAGTGAGCAGGGGTATGTCCAGAAAGGACTGGTAAACTATTGTAAAGACTTCAGGTTTGATCCCCTAGTCTGAGCGCCCCAAAGAGCAGAGTGCTCATTTACTGCAGTGGCCCTTTACTCTGGGAATGTAGGAGCTCATCTGGGGACACAAATCAGTTAGACATCTCAGCGGAGGTGCTGAGTAGGCAGCTGGATATAAGAGCCAGGAGTTCCGGGTGGAGATAGACATGCGGGCGTCATTAGCACGGGAATTACACGAGTGTTAGTGCAGAGAGGTCTGGGACTCAACCCTGGGGCCTTGCGTGAGCTGGGACCCTGAGGATCAAGTAGCAGAAGGGACTTGAAGAAGCAGCCAGTGGCATAGGGGAAAACTGAGGAGAGGCTCTGTCATTAGAAGTTAGGTGAAGAAAAGGTTTCATAGAGTAGTGTGCTCTATAAGATGCCGCTGATCAATCAAAGGTGACCGAAAATTGGGGCACCTCGGGTGGCTCAGTTGGTTGGGCGGCTGACTTCAGCTGAGGTCATGATCTCACAGCTCACGAGTTCAAGCCCCATGTCAAGCTCTGTGGTGACGGCTCAGAGCCTAGAGCCGCTTTGGTTCTGTGTCTCCCTCTCTTTCTGCCTCTCCCCTGCCTATGCTCTCTCTCTCTCTCAAAAATAAACAAACATTAAAAAATTTTAAAAAATGATCAAAAATTGACAGCTAGATTTAGCAGCGGCCACTGGAGGTCATTGTTGCAATTATATTGGAAGCTGACTGATGATGAGCACCGTCTGTCAGGGTTTTTCTCGGCAAAGTTGACATGATGTGCTCAGTCTTACGCTCTGTACAGTTCACCTTTTTCCTGCTCTATCATCCCAGCCAAATCGTGTCTATATACTTGTCTAGACACATGATGTGTAGTTTTAGAGCTGAGGTGTGTTCCAGTCCAGCCGCCTTGCCTAACGCTCAGGAGAACCAGGCTTGGATGGGCACTTAGCACCACTTAGGTGCCAGCAGGTCTGCTCATGGTGGGACCAGACACCCCCAGGCTTCCGAGAGCCAAGCGTGTTGTTCTGTCTGCCACACCTGGCCTGCTCTGCTTAAGGGCTGAGGTCCTAGTGGTGCAGGATTGTCAAGCCCAACGGTCAAAAAGAATTCTTTAGACGTTTTACGGTGCAAAAAGGTGTTTTGATTATAGCACTGGGACAGGACCTGTGGGCAGAAAGAACTGCTTTGGGATTATGAGGAGTGACTGAGTTTTCACGCGGTTTTCTGTCCTGTGGAGGTGAAGTGATGATAGGGCTCCGGGAACTGAGTCTCCGGGTTCCTGGAGGTCTGACTGTTGTTAAGATTGTGTTTTCCTTGTAGATCAGTAAGACAGGAGACAGTTGCGGAGTTGCATGTCCTACATGACTGCGATCTTCACCAGCTGAACATTTTGTGTTGTCCCTGCCTTTGTTCTTAGTACTTGAGGGATGTTACATATATTCCATTTTAGGGGCTGGAGTGGTTTGCAGCGTGTCTGCTTGCCTTTTGCTCTCTCAGTGCCTACAGAGAGCTCCTTCCTTGTCCCTCTAATTCTTACTGTTCTCTCTCTGAAGTGCTTGTTGAACTAGGTGGAGCGTCATGCTCCAGAATGCCCTGGGCTTCTTCAAAACTGGGTTTGAATTCCAGTTCTGCTCACTGGCTGTGTGAGTTTAGGCAGATAAGTTCATCTCAGTGAGCCTCATTTTCTTCATCTACAAAATGGGGATAGTAATAGCACTTCATAGAGTTGTGAGAATTAAACTGTCACTTGCCTACCCAGTGCTTTGCACAGTGCCAGTACATGATGAGTTCCATACAGCATGGTTCGTGCAGTTATTAGGATATCGGAACTTTATTTTCCAGGACGCTGCTCTTGTTAAAACTGTCTTTGAAAAGATTTTTAATTGATGCCATTGCCTGGGGCTTATTTACGAAACAGATTGAGAGAGTTACACCCACAAATCTGTTAAGATTTTCCCTAACGAAGTTACCAGATGTCTCTCTCTCTCTTTTTTTCCTCCCTAGTTGCTGTTACTGGGTGAGGAAGTCCAACAAAAAACAACCTAATGCACACTCACAGCAAATACATAGTTTGTTCCCCCTTTATCAGCACCGAAGAAAGCAAGCGCTGCCAGTTTCCATTTCCCGAGCTTGCTGTCACTCCCGCGGGGAGAAAGCAGCGGGAGAGGCTGCACCTGTCAGGTGCACCCGGGAACTTCCCAGCCCGGAGTGTAGTGTTGCCAGGCCTTCAGTGTGCCTTCAGGGTTACTCTCACTGCTCAGAACGCCTTTGTGCTTGCTGTTAGGACTAGTGCAGTTTTTCCAAAGTAATCTGTACCAACGCTTTTCAAAATATACATAAAAAATTAATTGGTAGGGTGAATTAAGTGGTAATGCATATTTATAGATTTGCCTTCCTCAAATCAGCTTCTGGTTAAAAAAAACTTACTGACCAACCTGAACCTTTAGTAACAGCAGCAAAGCATTTCTTAATTCCAATTCTTTTTCTTTTGTCAGTGAACTGTTTTCCTGAAAGAGAGAGAAAGAGTGTGTGTGTGTGTGTGTGTGTGTGTGTATGTGTGTGTAGCAGAGCTTGAGAGAGAATAGGGATGGGAGCATAAAGGAAAAGTGTTAATTACAGAATATTTTTCATATTTATTGCAGTTGTATTTCTTTAAACACATACAGGGACTGGAACTCACTCCAGTGTGTTTTCACTTACACGATTAGAGTGGGGACCTGATATAGTAATAAACAAGGTAAATGTGTTAAATAATGATGAATATATCATTTATTTTTATTTATGCAGTAAGTACTGAAATTCCAATTATGTCCCAGACACTGTGCTCAGCCTGGGGCAATAACTCATGCCAACCTCTTTTAGTAAGCTTTAATATTATGAAAATAACATGAAAATGGTAAAGAACTCCACATTACAATAGTACAATAAAAAATAAATTTTCATCTCAGATTGACTGGTCTTCCCAATAATATCACTGCATATTCACTTATGCATATACCTTCTTCATCTTTTTTTTTTCTTAGTACAAATGGGATACTTAAAGAGAGTTCTACCTCTTTTTTAAAAAATTTTTAATGTTTTATTTATTTCTGAGAGAGAAAGAGAGACAGCGTGAGCAGGGGAGGGGCAGAGAGAGAGGGAGACACAGAATCTAAGCAGGCTTCAGGCTCTGAGCTGTCTGAGCTGCACAGAACCCGACGCGGGGCTCGAACCCACGAACTGTGAGATCATGAACCCACGAACTGTGAGATCATGACCTGAGCTGAAGTCGGACACTTAACCGACTGAGCCACCCAGGCGCCCCAACCTCTTGCTTTTTCTGTTCACCAGTTGTTCTTGTGAGTATGTTAGCATAGTATCCCATTGTGTGGATATACCACAGTTTAATTTTCTGGACTTTAAACTTATTTTGAAATGGAGACATTACTTCCTGCACTAAAGAATTCTCTTTTAATGAGAATTATACAAAATAACATCTATGACTACTACTCTAGTGCTGGCTCATGATAGATTCACATAAATATTAATAGAATGGATGAATTGATTGTGTTTATTCAGTTATTTATATCATTTTTTATAGATAATTTACAAATAAAATTCAGAACTATGAAGGCAACATTCCAGATTAATAGATTCTGTATTAATGAGGTTTGTGTCCTATCAACTGTATTCCCTAGCACCTTATTTGCATGGTGATATACTCAGAAATGTCCCTGATAATAACAACATGAATAGTTCTGTTGTCCTTCAGTGCGAAGGGGGAAAATCTGGGGCATATTTCATTCTGTCTGGCAGGTATGTGAATTTAAATGAATGATGGAGGCCTTAAACTCAGACAGCTCAGGACTCTAGAAGCATATAAACACTGGTCAGAATTGTTTTCAGAGCTTGTCAAGGCTTTAGGGATCTCATTCTTAAAATCCAGGAGCTGTACTCTGTGTGGGAGGATCTTCCCTTCCTGGGGCACAGAACCTATGTGCCTCACTTTAGGTACCTCTTGGTTCAGGAGACAAGTGGTGTACTGCAAGGTCATCTGACAGTAGAGGTGTTTTGGAAATTGATTAATTGATTCTGTTGTCACTTGTCTGCTACTCTGTTACCACAGGGACTTGAAGAGCTCATGGTGGGGAAGATTCCCTGCTGGCTGCCATGAGGACACTGAGAAGTATATGGCGCAGGCCACACCCTGAGGAACTCTCACATAGCTGGGGCGACGCGACTGCCTGTAGATAGCCAGCACTATGGCGTATTCTGGCAGTAGGAGCAGGGGTCCGGAGTCAGATTGACTGGATGCGGCTCTCTGAGCTGTGTGACCTTGGCAAGGTAGTTGGCATCTCGTGCCTCAGTTTCCTCATCTGTAGAATGGAGATTATCTTCGTGCTTACCTGGATGTGGGTATTAAATGACTTATATTTGTGAAAGATACTTAGACAGAGCCTGACACATGCTCTGTAACTTGCTCTGATGCTTAGTAACTGTTAGCTGCTCTTGTCATAGCTGACAGCACAATGCGGTGGAAAAGGAGATGATAATAGCTTCTGTTTTGTAGTGAGCTCCTGGGCCTCCAAACATCAGCCTCTATGGTAAGTGCTTCACATTCAGTACCTCATCCGATCCTTTTAGTGCCCTGCAAAGTAAGATATTTTAAACATGAGAAAACTGTGGCTCGTGGAGGTTAAGTGCCTGCCCGAGAGCACATAGCCATGAAGTGATTTGAATCTCTGACTCAAAAACTTTTGCTTTTACCTACACACACACACACACACACACACACACACACACACACATATAAAATATATACATATAAGATACATATGTATATTTTTTTAAGTAGGCTTCATGCCCAGCATGGGGCTTGAACTCATCACCCTGAGATCAAGACCTGAGCTGAGATTAAGAGTCTGAGGTTAATCGACTGAGCCACCCAGACGCCCCACCTGTGAATAATACTTGTGGAAAAAAGCAAGGAGTCTTCACCTTGTAGGTGAAGAATGAGGCATAGAATACTTACGCATCCTGCACAGGGTTAAGTGGAAACTGAGGTTTTCCTACGTGAGGAGGGATCCCACGGATTTCTAGACAGTCACAGGGCCGATGTGTAAAGGGGAGCAAACTGATATGCGTTGCTCCAGAGTGGAGAGCTAGAACCAGTGGACTCAACTAGGCTGACTTGGGATAAATGGAAAGGAAAATCTTTCCCACAACGCTGTCCACTATGAAATGAGATGGAAGTGGATTTTTCTCAAATATAAAAGGGTTTGGAGGTAGGCAATCCAGAGTTAGTTGTGATGGCTCCATAAGGTCGACAGGGACACAGGGCAGTGGCCCTATTCGTTGTCAGTTTTACCCTGAATCCATGCCAAGACCCAGACCAGAGTTCTGGCTTTGGGATTCTGAAGGTCTTTCACATGAACAATTCTATTGAATTATTAGGAGCTATTATGTCTATGGGTAAGCAGACTATGGAAGATTTATTTTTTGCTTATTACTCTTATGTCTAGCAATGTTTTCCTGATTTACTTTCCTTATATATCCTGCCATTTTATGAATTCCATGTTATACATCTTTTTAGTCTATTTAGTACCTATTGATTCTTTTGTATGCATACTGAAGATTGCCCCAGGGCATTCTGATGCTGGTGGAAAATAATTACTGTGCCAAGTAGTGAAAATAAAAGCGACAACCCATGAGCCTTTGCTTAGGACAACGTAATTGAGTGAAGTTCAGATTTGGTTCATTATTCTAGGAAGACAGTACTACTCATTAGAATATTTCCTAATGAGATCTGTTATTTTCCTATTTTTTTTTACCTTAACTTGCTCATTCATGTGGGGAAAGTCATATATTTAAAATGAAGTTATTAACTCAACAGTTTTGAACAATACAGATGCCATCCCTGCCACCATATAGCTTACCAAATAGCAGGAAATCAATTACAGTGGCATATAATAAATGATATGATGGAATAATTACAAGTGCTTTAGGGACACACACGGAGGAACTTAAGCCAGTGTTTGGAGGTAAGGGACAGCTTCCTGAGGAAATAACATTTAGGCTGAACCCTAAAGGTGATAGGAATTAGCCCTGAGAAGATTTTTCCAGGCAGAGGACGCAACATGCATAAAAACCAAGGGACAAGAGAATGTCGGTGCATTTGAAGGACTCAGAGGCATTCCGCTTCATTGAGAGCTGGAGGCGATAGGTGCAGACTGGTTAGTTGTGGCTAGCTCGCAGGGCTCCTATAAGCCACGTGAAGGATCCTTGGGGCATTGAGATGCCATTGCGAGATTTAAACTAGGGAATGACGCCTGAAGTTTGAATTGCAGAGGGTTCAGGACAGTCGGGGATGGAGTGGTTCGGCATTGGAAAGAGTTGAGTGCAAATGAGGAACCTAAAAGGTGGCCAGCTTGGTTGGAGCACAGGAGCAGTGGGAAAGGGCCCTGTTAAAGTCTGGAGTCTCCAGTGTGAGTCTTGCAGTCACGTTAATCATTTTTTACTTTAGCCTAAGAAAACCATTACTCGAGCTTCTATGTAGCAAATGGCCTGGAGGCACAGGTGGAAAGAGAAGAAGAGAAACTAGTTAGGAAGTCATTTTTGGTGGTCTAGGGAAGAGAGAGGTGATGGCAGCTTGAGCTAAGATGGTCAGGTGGAAAAAATGGAGAGAAGTGGCCCAATCTATGTAAAATCTGAAGATAATTGATACAGGGCGTGGGAGACGGATTACAAGGAGGGCCGGGTACTTAAGCCCTGGCTGGTGTTCACTGTATGAATTTCAGTAATCCTGTCTCCTGTGGTTGGTGGTCCACGCAATGCACTGGTCTGGGAGGCTGGGAGGGGATGGACCAGGATGCATTCATGTTGCTGCCCGCGTGCTGACAAAAGAATGCCCTGGTCACGTTCGGCAGAGCTCCAATGCTGGGCAGGAAGGGAGCCTGAGGTTGATAGTGTGATCACACAGTGTGTGTGCTTCCTGAGCTGACTCTTCGTGCTCCCCTTCTCACACCTTTGGTCCACAAGTCTTGGTTCTGACCTTGGGAGCCTCGTGGAGCGAGTGTAATCCCTCTTCCACACGACAGCTTCCTCCAGGTGCACGTCCCCGTTCCTTCAGCCATTCTTCTGTGGCTTGTCGTTCAAGCCCCTCGCCAGCCTGTCAGTCACCGTCCTTCGGGCATCTTCTGTTGTGTAGTGTCCTTCTTCAGATATGGTTGATTGCAGCTGGCTGTAACCTCAGAGGCCTTGGGAGGACACAGATTCTTTAACATTTATATTCTGGTTATATGGTAAAGATACTCATAGAATATTAAAAATACAGAGAAGTATAAAGAAAAAATGAAGATTACTGTAGCACTATCATCTAGACCTAATTAGCTCAAATTTTGGTTTAATTTCTTCTAATCTTTTCTGTGTATATGTTACTATTTTTTAATGGGTATGGATAGGACTCTCGCTTTTAGAGTTTATTTATTTTTAGTGAGCTCTACCTCCAACGTGGGGCTTGAACTCCTATCCCCTGAGATCAGGAGTTGTACGCTCTTCCCACTGAGTCAGCCGGGCGCCCTGTCCTCTTACTTTTATGTTCAACTTTTCTGTGTCATTAGAGGTTGTTTAACAATTTCCTGGTATAGAAGTTGTTTCCAGTGTTTGCTTTTGTAAATAACATGCAAGTGCACATAAATAACAGCAACGCAGGACATGAATCTTGTTTGCATGTCTCGTCTCCTGAGGATAGATTCCTAGAGGGTAATCCCTGAGCACACACATTTTTGGGGGGTCTTGGTACATATGGCAGATTGGCCTCCAGAAGGGGTTCACCCATTCCTTTTCCTTGCCCCCCCCCCAGTAGAGTGAGGTGCACTCGTCTATTTCACAATGCCCTCACCCTGTCCAGAGACGATGGCAGAGCTGGAAGTCCCAAGGTGCAGTGCCCCTGAGTCGCACAGCTAACGTTTTCCCAGGGCTTGTGTGCCAAGCACTCTAAGCAGGTTTCATGTATTTATATCCAGTACTTCTTATGTCCACTCTACAACATTAGGTGGTGTTGCAGGCAAATAGACACACAGAAATTAAGGGACTTGCCCAAGGTGCAAAGTCACCCAGGCAATTTAACAGTGAAAATAATTTTGGTACAGGTAACAGAGTACTGAACTAAAAGAGGCTTTAGTTGTAGATGTTTTTCTTAGGTTTAGATTTTTAAAAAGTAAACCTTTTTTCTTCAAGTTTAACATAGATGAAGGGGCACCTGCCTGGCTCAGTTGGTGGCATGTGTGACTCTTGATCTTGGGATTGTGAGTTCGAGCCCCACGTTGAATGTAGAGATTACCTAAAAATAAAACCCTCAAAAAAAAATACAGAAAAGTGCACCTATCTTCAGTGGTGTTACTTGATGAATGATAAAATGTTTAAAAAAATTTTTTTAATGTTTTATTTATTTCTGAGAGACAGAGAGAGACAGCACGAGCAGAGGAGGCTCAGAGAGAGAGGGAGATACGGAATCTGAAACAAGCTCCAGAATCTGAGCTAGCTGTCAGCACAGAGCCTGACGCGGGGCTCGAACCCACGAACCGTGAGATCATGACCTGAGCTGAAGTCGGACACTTAACTGACTGAGCTACCCAGGCGCCCCAATAAAATACTTCTTTTAAAAGAACTATTGCATGTGTGTATGTCTGAGAGAGAGAGAGGGCAGGGGGAGAGAGAATGTGAGCGTACACGTGTGCAGAAAGGAGTGAGGCTAGGGTGGTCAGGGGCTGCGGAAGGATGGGCTGTGGTCTTCCCATCAGAGAATGTGGTCTCCGCCTCTGAGAGTTGTGACTGGCCCAGCGGACGGCACATGAGTTCTGCAGCTGGCAGCCCTGGGCAGGCGATGCTTTGCGGGGCGGAGTGTTGCTCTAATTTAATTACGAATCTCAGGGACGCAGATTATGATCCTCTCCAACCTGCTGTGCTGGATGCAAGGATGCCGCTGGGCTGTTTCCCACGTCTTGCTGCTGTACCGAAGAGCAAGGGGTTGGGACTATAAATACCCTTCAGGGGAGGTACATCTCCACCCAGAAGGAATGTGAATGTCAGAGATTTGGATCCAATATCTGACCAGTCCCCCAGTCACTGGTATGTAAACCTGGAAGGTTATGACAGCCCCTGGGAAAGCTAGACCCGAAGAGATCGCATGTTCTGGTGTGCCTTGGACAGTCCCGGTTTACACCTGCCTCCCTGGCGCTGTTGCTATAACAACACCCCCTTTTCACTCCCCAGAATGTCCTAGTTTGTATAGTAAGTTGCATGGTTACCTATTTAGAGACGGTGTTTGATATCTATCCCTTCTGTGCAGTGTGACCTTAGACAAGTTCCTCTACCTCCCTGAGCTTCATTTTCTATACCTGCGACACAGGGTTGTAGTCAAGATTAGATGAGGCAGTAGGTGCTAGGCCCTTATTCCTCTCCTGGCTCAGAACAAAGACTTGGATTTTAAGGCCTTTATAATTCTATCTTTTGGGGGTCTGGCTCAGTTGGTTGAGTATCTAACTTTGGCTCAGGTCACAATCTCACGGTTCGTGAGTTCAAGCCCCGCATTGGGCTCACTGCTGTCAGTGCAGAGCCTGCTTCAGATCCTCTGTCTTCCCTTCTCTCTGTCCCTCCCCTGCTCTCTCTCTATCTCTCAAAAATGAATAAACATTAAAAAAATAAAATTTTATGTTTGCTGTTGTCATTGTAGCTGGAATTTCTTCAAACCATGATGATAAGCTGTGAATATCTGAGATAGCAGAGGCTGGGAAGCTGTGCGTTTTTCCCATCTACCTCCTAAAGAATTTGCTTTTCTTCTTCTCATGATAGAAATATAAGTGTTGGGACTTTCCTTCAGGGTTATGTTCCGAATGAAGAGGTTAACAGCATCTGAAATGTGAATTAACCACAGTGAAGCGGGCTTGGACTTAAATGCCTCAGTCTTCACTTTAGGAGAATGATTAAGAAATCCTGAGAAAATATTCAGTATTTATAGTGTGACATGCAATTTGGTTTACGCCTGTTGTCTTGGTATAATTTTTTTTAATTTTTGATTTTGAGAGAGGGAAAACACAAGTGGGGGAGGGGCAGAGAGAGAGGGAGACAGAATCCCAAGTAGGCTCTGTGCTGTCAGTACAGAGGTTGACGCAGGGCTCAATCCCACAAACAGTGACATCATGACCTGAGCTGAAATCCAGAGTCTGACACCTAACTGACTGAGTCACCCAGGCGCCCATTGGTATAATTATTAATAACATTCCCTTTCACTCTCAAACATGGCTTAGTTTAGACAGTATATTGTATGGTTATGCTAAGTATTTAGGATCTGTGTAACCCTATCTATCTTGAGGTTAATAAGGCAATATCCATAAACAGAATAAGGGGTGAGTAATTAGTGACATATTCCTATAACAGATTATATTGCTATATTATAATAGCAGTGAAAATAAATGAAGTATAATTATGTGTATAAACATGTAAAACTAAAAAAAATGAATATTCAATGAAAAAGCAAGTTGCAGAAGAATACCTTCTATGTAATTTCACTTACATGAAGTTTAAGAGAGCAAAATTAAATGATTTATTGCTTACAAATACATATATATGTGATGAAACTATACAGAAAAGCAGAAGAAGGATTAGGAATTCAGAATGATGTTTACCTATGCAGGGAGGGGGTGGGGGGAAAAGGGGAAGGACCCAGGAATCACAGGGCACAAAGGGCTTCAAAGATACTGATTTCCATTCTATTTTTTAAACTGTAGGATGGGTACGTGGGTGTTTCATTATTACCTTTTTATTTAAAATGCATGTAAAATGCATGTACATTCTCTTGATTCCTTGGGATACTTTACATACACACAAATACACAAATCATATAAACAGAATAAAATAAAAGTAAAACAAGATGTGTGATATCAACTTTTATACTTTATCTGTGGGTTGTTTTGGGGGTGATTGTTCATAGTCGAGTGAATTTAGGGAGAAGGTAGGGATAGTGAGGCAGATTGATGGTGCCTTGAAATCTTTAAAACCCTGGAAGTTGCCGGGCAAGCAAGCATTCGTTTGTTTCTCCTGCCAGTTATCACTCCACCACTCTGTGCCGATGTTCATCTGGTGAGCATTTCGTTAATCCCCTAATGTGTCTTCTATCTTTTGATTCTCAAAGAAGTGCTGTGAGCTAGATTCTGCTGCCGTTTCCATTGTATGGTTAAGGGCAGCGGAACTCTGCTGCAAGGGGTTAAGAAAGCTGCCCAGGCGATAAATGTGTGCACTGGGAACCTCNTTTGTTTGTTTCTCCTGCCAGTTATCACTCCACCACTCTGTGCCGATGTTCATCTGGTGAGCATTTCGTTAATCCCCTAATGTGTCTTCTATCTTTTGATTCTCAAAGAAGTGCTGTGAGCTAGATTCTGCTGCCGTTTCCATTGTATGGTTAAGGGCAGCGGAACTCTGCTGCAAGGGGTTAAGAAAGCTGCCCAGGCGATAAATGTGTGCACTGGGAACCTCATTGTCTGCTGCTGCCGCTGCTGTCTCCTGGTGCCTGCAGTGAAATGCTAAGTAACGCCCAGGGCCACGTGGGACCGAGGTGGAGGCACGTGTTGACAGCCAGCTGCAGCTTTACAAAAGGCTTTGCTCCTCACTCTTGAGGATGACACGTCTTTGTCAGGCTTCGCTTGCCCCATGTCCTAGTTACCAGGAGTCGCTGTGGCCCGTTAACAGGATGGCTGCTCCCCTGGTGACCTCTGGGTGAAGGGGTTCCAGCCCCAGACACGGGATGATTAGGTGTGACTGTTCTCTGCAGAGCAGAAACAGCCATATCACAGGTGCTCTTGACTCAGCTGATTTGGACTTCGTTCTTCTGTTGAATTCACAGACTTAGTGTGGTTATCTGAAGAGAAAAAAAGGTATAATGAAAGAAAAAAGGAAGGGGGCTTCTAGGTAGAGATGATTGAATCCCAGCAGGTGGGACCGCTACAGTCAGAGAGGCCACTCAGTGGAATGACAAACAACCTGACCCCCGGTTTTGAATCCCTGCTCTGCCACTTACCAGCTGTGACATTCGGCAGGTCATGTCACCTCACTGAGATCTGGTCTCCTGAGCTGTAGGTTAGAGATGATCACACTGTGTCAGGTTGCATCTTGTTTGCCGTAAAGCCATTACCAGAACCAGGCAGAAGTCATTTAAACTCAAATATGGGCCCTGTCCCTGGGCTTAGGTACAGGTACGAGAGTGCCTTTTGGTCTGAGACATAAGGGAAGTCTGCAGGGGGCTACTGGGAGGTTTTCTTCCTGGGCAAGAGGGGAGTGAGGGGAACCTCCTCCTGTGCTCCTCCTTGCTTCCTGCTCTGAATGTAGCTGGGCTTGGATGTGATGGGCAGAACCACTGCAGCCACTTCGTGACTATGATGGGGAGGACCAGGAGAATCACAGAGATAGCAACCCCTTGTCCTAAGCATGCTCCCTAAGCATCCCTGGAATTGTTTATATCCAGATTTCTTGTTACACAAAGAAAATAGATCTCCATGTCTGTAAGCTTCAGTTAGCCATGTTTTCTGTTACTTGCAATCACAAAAATTATATTTTTAAAGTGTTTTTAAACTTATTTACTTAGACAGAGTGTGTGTTTGTGAGCATGGGGAAGGGACAGAGAGAGGGATAGAGAATCCTAAGCAGGCTTTGCACTGTCAGTGCAGAGCCTGATGCAGGGCTCGATCTCATGAACCAAGAGACCATGACCTGAGCTAATATCAAGAATTGGACACTTAACTGACTGAACCACCCAGGCACAACCCCCCCCCAAATGATTTTAAAAGTGTTTATTCCTTACTGTTTTTTCTTTATTTTTGTGAGAGTTACCGTATATTTTTGACATGTCTGGAACAGAGTAGATACGTAATTGTAGTTGCTGTCATCATTACCGCGCCATTACCACCCCCCCTCCCCCAGCGTACCTCCACGGGCTGGTCAGACTATAAGGACAGCAAAAAAGAAAAAATGTTGGATGATTTTATCTCTTCCCTTACTCTGTGCATTCTGCCTCTGTTTTGTTTAAGTTTTTGTTTCTTTTTCAAGATTTTATTTTTAGGTAATCTCTATACCCAGTGTGGGGTTCAAATTTAGAACCCTGAGATCAAGAGTCACACAGTCTACTGACTGAGCCAGCCAGGTGCCTCTTAAGTTTTTATTTAAATTCCAGTTAACATGCAGAGTAATACTAGTTTCAGGTGTACAATATAGTGATTCAGCAATTCCATACATCACCCGGTGCTCCTCACAGCAAGTGTCCCCCCCCCCCCCCAATAACANGATCTATGTGTTATTCAGAAGTATTTTGTGAAATCTCCAAATGTTCAGGCCTTTAAATTTTTAAAATTCCAGTGTAATTAACATACACTGTTATATTCATTTTAGGTGTACAATATAGGGATTCAACACTTCCATATATCACAAGTGCACCCCGTAATCCCCATCACCTATTTCACCCATTCCCCCACCCCTCTGGGAACCATCAGTTTGTTCTCTGTAGTGATGAGTCTCTTTCTTGGTTTATCTCTCTTTGCTCATTAAAAACATTTTTATTTTTTCAGAGAGAGAGAGCGAGGATGTGCATATGTGAGTGGGAGAAGGGCAGAGAGTTAGAGAATCTGAAGCAGGCTCAGAGCTGTCAGCCCAGGGTCCACTGTGGGGCTAGAACTCACAAACCATGAGATCATAACCTGAGTCGAAGTTGGATACTTAGCCAACTGAGCCACACAGCATCCCTTATTTGTTTTGTTTCTTAAATTCCACATATGAGTGAGTTAAGGTATTTCTCTTTCTCTATTTCATTTAGCATAACACTCTCTAGCTCTATCCATGTCATTGCAAATGGCAAGATTTCATTCTTTTTATGGCTGCGTAATACTCCACTGTATGCACGTATGTGTGTTTATGTGTGTATACACACACGTACATATACACCACACCACCTCTGCCTCATACATTCATTAATTGGTGGATATTTGTACTGTTTCAGAATTTGGCTATTGCAAATAAAGCTACCATAAATATTGTGGTGCATATATACCTTTGAATTAGTGTTTTTGTGTTCTTTGGATAAATACCTAGTAATGCGATTGCTGGATCATAGGGTAGTTCTACTTTTAATTCTTTGAGGAACCCCCATACTGTTTTCCAGAGTGGCTGCACCAGTTTAAATTCCCACCAATAATGCGAGAGGTTTCCCCGTTTTCCACATTCTCACTAACACCTATTGTTTTTGTGTTGTTGATTTTAGCCATTATGACTGGTGTGAGATGACATGTCATTGTGGTTTTGATTTGCATTTCCCTGATGATAAAGGATGGTGAGCATCTTTTCATGCATCTGTTGGGAATCTGTATTTCTCCTTTGGAAAAATGTCTATTCATGTCTTCTGCCCATTTTTAATTGGATTATTCATTTCTTGGGTGTTGAGTTTTACAAGTTCTTTATATACTTTGGATACTGACACTTTATCAGATCTGTCATTTGCAGATATCTTCTCCCACTTAGTAGGTTGCCTTTTAGTTTTGTTGATTGTTTTCTTTGCTGTGCAGACGCTTTTTATTTTGATGTAGTCCTGACAGTTTATTTTTTATTTTGTTTCCCTTGCCTCAGGAGACATATCCATAAATATGTTGCTACAGCCAATCTCAAAGAAGTTACTGCCTGTGTTCTCTTCTAGGATTTTTATGGTTTCAGGTCTTACATTTAGGACTTTTATCCATTTTGAATTATTGCTGTATGTGGTTTAAGGATGTGGCCCAGTTTTATTCTTCTGTGTGTTGCTGTCCAGTTTTCCCCACATCATTTGTTGAAGAGACTTTTTCCCCTTAGATATTGTTCCTTGCTTTACTAAAGATTAATTGACCATATAGATGTGGGTTCATTTATGGGTTTTCTATTCTGTTCCATCGATCTTTGTGTCTGTTTTTATGCCAGTAGTGTACTGGTTTGAATACTGTAGCTTTGTAATATAACTTGAAGTTTAGAATTGTGATGCCTCCAGCTTTGCTTTTCTTTTTCAGGATTGCTTTGGCTATTCAAAGTCTTTTTGTAATATATATACCAATTTTAGGATTGTTTTTTGTAGCTCTGTGAAAAATGCTGTTGTTATTTTGATAGGGATTGATAGGTATAGATTGCTTTCGGTAGTATTGACAACTTAACAATATTTGTTCTTCCAATCTATGAGTAGGGAATGTCTTTCCATTTCTTTGTGTCATCTCCAGGTTCTTTCATCAGTGTACAGATCTTGCATCTCTTTGGTTAAGTTTATTCCTAGATATATCATTTTTTGTGCAGTAGTAAATGGGATTCATTCCTTAAATTTTCTTTCTGCTACTTCATTATTGGTGTATAGAAATGTAATGTATTTCTGTATGTTGATTTTGTATCCTGCAAGTTTACTGAATTTTTCAGTTCTAGCAGTTTTTTGGTGGAGTCTTTCAGGTTTTCTCTATTTAGTGTCATGCTATCTGCACATAGTGAAAGTTTTACTTCTTCTTTAGTGATTTGGACTCCTTGTATTTGTTTTTGTTGTCTGATTGCTGTGGCTAGGACTTCCAATACTATGATGAATGAAAGTGGAGAGAGTGGACATCTCTGTCCTGTTCCTGACTATAGAGAGAAGGCTCTCAGTTTCTGCATTTAGGATGATATTGTCTGTGTACACATTGTCTCTTACAAGAAGTTATATGAGGGTGGTAGGGTGTCTGATTTCAGGAAATGAATAGGAAGGAAAAGACAAGTAGAAAAAAATTGCACTGGGGCGCCTGGGGGGCTTATTCGGTTATGTCTGACTCTTGATCTCAGCTCAGATCTTGATCTCAGGGTCATGAGTTCAAGTCCTGCATTGGGCTCCCTGCTGGGCATGAAGCCTACTTAAAAAAGAGAGGAGAAGAAAATGGCATTAGAAGGAAATCAGGTGAGCAGAATAGGCTCATGGTTTGAATTTATTGCTCTCATATTTTATTTACTTGAAATAGGATTCAGTTGTATTGGGTCCTTAATCAAAAATTTTAAATGAATGCAGATGTGTTTATTTTTTATAGGCTTATTAACATTCATTGCTTAAAATTGTTAATGGTTATACCCTTAAAATCTTGGATGGCAATTCCTTTATAAACAGATGCCCAGGGAATAGTGCTTTTTTACACAACAAACATTTCTGGTAAAGGATTATTATAATGAAGCAAGGTCTCTATTTTCAGCTTCCAATTACCTTTCAATCCAGTTGTCATCATTAAATTACACTTGTGTTTAGTGTGCTAGAGATTGGAGAAGTGAGTGCATTACCATCAAAGCATGAAGGCTGGTGTTTTGCGTGAGCATTGCTGGAGCGATTCCTGATTCTGCACCTGTCACCCTCATCCTCCAGTGCCTTCGTTTGGGGATGCTGCCTGCACAAAGTGCTAATCACTGGTTTGAATAATTTTCAAACCCTGGTGTGGATTGGCTAGTTACCCACAGTTGCATTTTCTTTGGGGCACATTTTTGTTTTAAGCAGAGTCCTTGTGATGGTTCCATATTTGTCACAATAATAAGAGAAAGACTGCTCTTATGTACTTGATGCTACTGACAACATGGACATTTTGAACATTCCCTTGTGGGGAGGGATGCAGGCCCCAGGGGTTGTCTTCAGTTGTAGCAGGATGGAGAAGCTGAGACCCTGATCCTCTGGAGAGAAACAAAGAGGGAGTCTTTGATCTGCAAAGCTTGGCATGTGCAGCCGAGGGGAGGAGGGGCACCAGAAGACGGAGAAAAATGGGTGAGGTAGGCAGATGAGGCTGCAGCGTTGGTTCTGTGGGCCAACCCTGAAATAAGGCGGAGCAGACCTGAGATGCTGTTGAAATACCTACCAGCTGGTACAAAACAGGTAGCACCCCATAACTGCCCTGGGCCGCGATACTGGTGCAATGCCCCAGGAGTTGCTGCTCTGCACTCATGAAGTCACGGCAGAGATCTGGGTGCCGGAGGAGACACCAGTTGCATGAGAACACTGAAGAGGCTGGAGGGATAGAACCCATAAAAACTTAAGCCGGTGCAACCGTACTGTAGTGAGCAAGCAGAAAATCAGCTCGGCACATGTGTTTGTGTTCCACACAACGGCATTGTGTAGGAAAAGGGCAGGTAGTCTATGCCCTGCCTGGTACCTGGCACATAGCAGGTGCTTGGTAAATATTCCTGAGAGAGTTTATAAATGCACGTGCCATGAAAGAGTGTATCAGAAGTCCTCCCTTTGCGCTACAAGAAGAGTTAATTTTCATGAGCACCTCCCTGTGTTTTGCTGGGTTTGGATTATTTGTATATTATATGATTTTCAAATCAGGAAGTGGTAGTGTGGATAGGAAAGGAAAAACAAGATGTCCTTGTAGAGAGAAAAGAAAAATTTTTCCTTTAAATAAAACCAGAGAGAGCTGTTGAATCTCCTGGTATTTTTCCCTTTGTTGTCTATCTTGTAAAATTTGTGCAGGATAAAAATCAAACGTCTTTTACAAAGGCAGCTAGCTCAGTGTTTTAAGGGGGCATATATTAGGTGGCTTGAAATATCTGTGATGGAGAATTACAATAGGATGTACTTTTTCTGCTGAGAAGATGATAGCGATCACTTTGTAACTGCAGGCACAGTATCAGGATGAAACATGGTGTTGGTGTTTTAAGGCAGAATGTCTCTTTGAAGTGATGCTGAAGGCAGCAGCTGGCGTGGCTAAGTCAAGCAGTGTCTGTTCTGTGTTGAATAAAACTTCTGCTCTGGCCTTTGAATACTAAATTAACCCCAGTAAAAGAAGTGCGTGTCATGGGAGCTTGGGAGTAGTGGGTACTTCTGATGAGCTCACTTAGGAGGAGCCAAAGTATATGCTATTTTTGATGGAACACAAAAGATTCCAGAGAATTTGTTTATTTGACTTATGCTGCTCCTTTAAAAAAAAAACTGAAATGACTTTCAACAGGTGCATAATAATGACATTAATGAAGTGGATCTAGAAATTGAAAAACCAGAAACTAGGAAAAGACGAGAATGCAAAATATTATCTGTCCGTAGTGCTGAAGGGAAACTTTATTGAGGCCCCAGGGCCCTGGGGCTCAAGTAGGAGGCCTTCCCTGTAGGCAAAGGAAGAGCCAGTGGAGGGACCTTATTTGACCCTCTTCTTGGGTTCAGGTTGTTGGTGTGGCCACTCCTCTTCTTGCGGCAGTTGTGGCAGATCATCTTGTCGCAGGTGTATTTCTGGGCCAGCTGGTGGAGGGAAAGCTTGATGATGCCGCCCCACGGGCTAAGCACCAGTGCAGGATGGACTCTTTCTGGATATTGTAGTCTGACAGAGTGCGGCCAGCGCCCTAGCTTTTTGGACAGTTGGACGCCGCTGGACAGGTGGGATGCCATCTTTGTCTTGGATTTTGGCTTTGACATTCTCAGTGCTGTCAATGGGCTTGACCTTGAGGCTGATGGTCTTGCCCGTCAGGGTCTTCACAAAGATCTACACCTCTGCATCTGCACGAGGCCACCACCACCACCAAACCGTTCATCTTCCTCATTGAAGAGAAGGGACTAAGGTAGCCTCTTTGATTGATTGTTATGGAGAAAGGGAGTCATGATAAGGTGCATAGCTCACACTCTTGGAAAGAAGAGAGCATGTGAGTTTTTCAGAGGAAGCAAACCTTTTCTAAAAGATTGCAGTTTTGGGGCGCCTGGGTGGCTCAGTCAGTTAAGTATCTGACTTCGGCTCAGGTCATGATCTCACAGTTGGTGAGTTCCTGCCCTGAGATGGGCTCTGTGCTGACAGCTCAGAGCCTGGAGCCTGCTTCAGATTCTGTGTCTTCCTCTCCACCTCCCCNTCAGATATAAAATAAAACATAAAAAAGTTTTAAAAATTAACAAAATTAAAGATTGCAGTTTTAATTATTATTATTCTGGACCTGAGGATCTTATTTTGATCATTCAATTTGCTTACTTATGTCCCCTCTTGTTTCTTTAACTGTTATAGTTACTCCTTTGCTTCATAGTTCCATATTGTTAGTAATCTACTCATTCTTAGTTCCATCAAGGGACACAGAGACGGGAAAGGAGGTGAATTCAGAATAGTCAGCTTTGTGGTTAGTTACTATTGTGGTTAGTCATACATGATGTCATTTTAAATAAGCTTGTGCTATCTGTTGATGAAATTTTTCTTATTCTTTGAAAACACAGAACAGAATTATTTATATTTTTTAAATCCCTGTGACTTTATATAAAACCCATCTAGCTTTGCACTGGACTGGGGATTGGAACCCCTAATCAGTCTGTCAGTGTTAAGAAGTTAAATTCATGTCCACATCTTTATACATTTAACATATATTGTGTGATAATCTATAGTAGTATAATCAACAAAAACATTTGTTTGCTTCAAAAGAAAGTTTTTGTTTGAACATGTTTCTTTTTAAAGTTTATTTACTGAGAGAGAGAGAGAGAGAGTCAGCACCAGTGAGGGAGGGGCAGAGAAAGCGAGAAAGAGAATCCCAAAGAGGCTCCACACTGTCAGCGCAGGGCTTAATGTGGAACTTGAACTCACGAACCATGAAATCATAACTGGGGGCAAAATCAGGAGTTGGATGTTTAACCGACTGAGCCACCCAGGCACCCTGTACGTGCTTTTTATTTTTAATGGCTATATAATATACACCAGTGTTGTGTATGGTAATTTAGTCCTACAGTATATTTAAGTATCTGTTTTCTCAGTGAATATTTGTCAGCAAACGTGTATATAGTTCATTTCACTACTGATGAAAATACAAGTAACGGGTTTACTGGATCAAAGAATATGCCAACCGTGACCACTGTATTACTTTCTGAAAGCATCAGTTAGCTTTTTCACATTCTCACCCACAAAGAAGAGAAAAAGAGCTGTTGATAAACTGGTTATCTCCAAGCAACTCATGAGCAGCTCTTTCCATCCCCTTTGTGGCTCGCCTCTGTGGATCCAGTTCTCCCAATGTGCTTGTGAATCTTGGCAGCTAGAGTTCTGCACATTTCTCGTGAGTAATATTTAGTGATGTCAGTGATGCCCTCCTTTTAAAATATCCATTTATTGTGTTTAGAGTTTCTACTATATTGAGTGTTGTGGCAGCAACTGCTAGTTATGCTCAACATTCATTCTCTCTTTTTCAGAATGCACAACACACAAGTTTTAGCTGGGCCCATAGCCATTCAGAATAGAGACCACGTTTCCCAGCCTTTCTGGTCCCCGGAGGAGGCTGGGTGACGAGTTCTGGCTGATAGAATGTGAGCGCAAGCGTTGTTGGGGGAGCTTCTTGGATCCTTTAGAAGAACCTGGTGTGTGCCCTTTGCCCTCTCTTTCTTGTTTACCTCTTCCTCCTTCCTTCTGCCTGGAACACAGTTATGGTGATCAGAGCTCTAGCCACCATATTGGATCATGAGAACAAGGGCCGCCTTGGAGGGTGTGGACACAGTGTCCTGGAGGACTTTTGGTTCTGTTTAAGGGACCAGAGCTGGCTTCCTTGGCACTGCGCTGCCTCCCTCTGGACTTTGACAAACAAAAGAAATGCATTTTAATTATGTTTAAATCATTATTTGAGGTCTTGGTTACTCACAAGTGAATCTAACCCTAACTGTAACACATGTATTTATATATAAGAGGTTAACGTCCATTTATATGTCCCAGACATTCCAGCAAGCATTCTCTGTGCCATTCCAGATACTGCTGCCACCATAGCACCATATACATCTTCTCTCCCACATTTATCCCATCTTCCTGAGTGTGTTGTTTATCTCCTGTGGTTAGACTGAGGTCCTGTGGGAAGACTGAGTCTCCTTCTTTATCACAGCCCTAGAACTTAGCATGGTACTTGGCACATAATAGATGCTGAATAAACTTGTCGAGTTATCGAATGAACTCCTGCTGCTGTCCAAAAGATGTTTTTGCTACTTTTTAAAAGTCGTTTTTTGGCACAGATTATTGTGACTAGTCACTCTGCTGGAATTTTTTCTTGTTCTGGATTAGTCTTGCACCTACTAAATGTGTCTGGAATTTTCAGAGCCTTGATTTAATAGATAATTTAGCCTTTGGTCACATGTGGCACTTCCTCTTACTTCTCAGCGGGAAGGCTCTGCTGTTAATGATTCCACAGTATGAACCCACTTGTGTACTAATGGACTGCAGTGATCTTTTACATGCAGTCAGGAGAAAAATGAGAAAGTTGTGAACGCACACATGAATAAATTCATTCAGAAAAATGACTGCCTGGATCCCAAATTACATAATTATCCTCTGTTCGTATTTAATGGATAGGATAAATAAGCAGTTTTGGCTTTTCGTGTTGTGGAAAGATGTGCTGCCGTGTCAGAGGAGGGAAGAAACTAGAGCTTGCTGGGTAGTCAGACATTGCATTGATGTTCAGTCCAGCCTTTACCGAATTGTTATTCAGAAAGGTTGAATTAGATTGACTCCCGTTCGTGGGATTGAATATTATTCCTCAACTGTAAATCCCTGAAGGCTACAGCGTCCTCATTTTCTGTATCTATGAGTCCCCAACACTCAGCGCAGTCCTTCACATCATATAAGATATGGGCATCAACAGGAAGATTCAGTTTTCGCATCTGCTCTCTCATTTAACTCAGAAGGCTGCTCATTCTTTGGTTGTTTGAGCCTTTCACTTTTTGTGCTGTTGGCCTGTCTTCCCTCTTGGCATAGAAGTTGCCAGGGAAGAGCAAGGTGATGAAACCAGAACCCGAGGATGGGAAACTAAATAACTGCTGCCCTCGGGTTTGTTGGTTTTTTAACTATTTTAACTATTTTTAAAGTGTACAGTTGAGTGGCATTGAGTACAGTCATGTTGTTGTTCAGCTGACACCACTGCCCATCTGCAGAACTCTTCATCTCCCCAAACTGATGAAACTCTGTCCCCATTAAACAGTAACGCCTGCATCCCCTCCCCCCAGCCCTTGTCTGCTCTGCCACCATTCTGCTTTCTGTGTTTGTGAATTTACTCATTTGACGATTTTAGGTCTCCATATAAGTAGAATCATGCAGTGTTTGTCCTTTTTGACTGGCTTATTTCACGTTAGTGTAGTATCTTTAAGTTTCATTCATGTTGTAACGTGTTTCAGAATGTCCTTCCTATTTAAGGTTGAGTTATATCTGTTTATCCATTCATCAGTCAAAGGGCACTTCAGTTGTTTCCAGCTTTTAGCTTTGTGAATACACTGCTGTGAATATGGGTGTAGAAATAGGCGCTCCTCTTAATTTCAGCCGTCCCCAAAGGACATGCACCCAAGAGCAGCTAAAAATCCTTCAGCATCATCAGAATTAAAAATTTGTGCTTCAAAGGACACCATCAAGAAAATGAAAAGACAACCCATACAGTGGGAGAAGGTATTTGTGAATCACATATTTCAGTGACTTATTTCCAAAATATGTAAAGAATCCTTGCAACTCAACATTAACAAGGAACACTCCCCAAATAATCCAGTTAAAAAGTGGGCAAAGGACTTCAGTAGACATTTCTCTGAAGATATACAAATGGTGGCCAAAAAATACAAAGAAACACCATTACTTATCATGGTATACAGATCCTAACACATCAACTGGGATGACAATAATAATAAAAAAAAAAAGATGGACTACAGCAGGCGTTAGCAAGGATGTGGAGAAATTGGAGCTCTGTATACTACTGGCGGGAATGCAGTCACTTTGGAGTACAGTTTGATGCTTCCTCAAAATGCAGAACATAAAGTTACCAGGTAACCCAGCAGTTCCACTCCTAGGTGGTATTATATATGCAAGAGAAGTGAAAGATGCTCATACAAAAACTTAAATGTTCATAGCAATACTAATCATAATAGCTAAAAACTGGAAATAACCTAAATGGCCTTCAACTGATAAACAGATAAACAAAATGAGCTATATTCATATAATGGAATATTATTGGCAATCAAAAGAGATAAATTCTATAACCTGGAAGAACCTCAGAAACATTACACTAAATGAAAGAAGTGAGTCACAGAAGACCACATTTGTGTGATTTTGTTTATATGAAATGTCCAGAGTAGGCAACTCTATAGAGACAGAAAGTAGATAAATAATTTCCTAAGGTTGGGGGAGGGGGCAGGTGTCAGGGGAGAATAGAGAGCGATTGTTAATATGTATATAAGATTTCATTTGGGAATGATAAAAATATTCTAAAATTAGATCATGGTGATTGTTGTAATATATTAATACACTGAAAATTATTGAGTTGTATACTTTAAATGGTAAACTTTATGGCATGTGAGTAATATCTCAATAAAGGTGACAGGGCACCTGGGTGGCTCAGTTGGTTAAGCGTCTGACTTTGGCTCAGGTCACGATCTCGCAGTCTGTGAGTTTGAGCCCCACATCAGGTCTTGTGCTGACAGCTCAGAGCCTGGAGCCTGCTTCAGATTCTGTGTCCCCTCTCATCCCCCACCCCCACCCCTCCTGGGCTTGTGCTCTCTCTCTCCCAAAAAATAGATAAACATTAAAAAACAAAGGTGTTAAAAACGTTTAGCGGTGGTATCCCAGCATTCCACAAGATGAAGATGTGATATCATTAAAGCAATCTTTTCTTACCCTCCATAAAATAGAATAAGGATAAATTAGAGATTTGGCATTAAAAATAGGAAACAAAGGGAAACACCTGGGTGTGTCAGTCAGTTGAGCGTCCAACTTCGGCTCAGGTCATGATCTCATGGTTCATGAGTTCGGGCCCCGCATTGGGCTCTCTGCTGTCAGTTTAGAGCCCACTTCGGATCTTCTGTTCCCCTCTCTCTCTGCTCCCTCGCTCGCTCTCTCTCTCTCAATAAATAAACGAATAAATCTTAAAAAGAAAATATGAGGAAAAACAGAAAATTAAACTTTTGTTTTTCCATGGTTGCAAGAAATAAAACAGATTTTTGATGATATTTATCCATTTCCTAAAAATGTAGCATTTTTTTCCTTTTACAAATGCAGACAGAATTAATGAAAATGAGCTGTGCATCACAGAACTTTAATAAACTTTAGAGATATTTTTGTTCAGTCTTTCCTGTGGCATGTAAGCCTGTCCGTCTCTGACTTTGTAGGCTAGGCGGTGTGTGCCCATTGCACTGTGTGTCTGCACTTCCCTCCCAGTTACCTCCTTTTCACACCTGATTCTCCTCTTCAGTTGGTGTTTGGCCGCTAAGACTCAACTCACATTTTATAAACCAACAGTCCCTCTTCTCTCTAATAAGTGGTTATTCTTAGTCTACCAGTAGGTGTGGTTAAGGGTAATTGAGAGAGATTTACTTGTTATGCCTTGGAAAAATACCTATAAATTTGGGATTATATGTAGATTTTATTTATCTACACTATTTCTGGCTTTGGTTAACATATGGCCAAACACTGACTGAACTCTGCTTTAACTCTTGGCTTCCATTGCCCTTCGATCCTGCCCCTCACGCAGCCCCCCAACCCCCCACCCACCACTGGGCCTCATATGTAGGTACCTGCCTCACTGTCTTCCCCAGATTGTGGAATTGTGGGAAGACCAGTGCCTGCTTTCAGCCTGCAACAGTGCCTTGCAGTGTGTAGGTGCTTAGTAATCGTTTGCTGAGTGAGTGATTCTGTGTAGAACTTAAAGATGTGAGCCACAGGAAAGCAGTTTCTGTGTGGTAACTTTGTTTTATTGTTTTAACATCCGCTAAAAGAATGTACAGGACCCACTGGGAAAAATGCATGCCGCTTATGTTTGATTGATCATGACAGAGGCTTATAAGCATGCCAGCGTGGTTAAAGCACAAGGATTCAGCCGCAAGCATGAAAATAATGTCTGGCTTTTCTTCCTGACAATCTGTGCATGAAATTGTCAGTCCAGGATCTCCCAAAGGCACCCCTGGAATGCGAGCTCTGGATGACTTTTTGGTTTTTGTTGGCAGGTAGATCAAAGACATCAGTTCTGTCGGCGCTTTAACCAAGAGAAAGATAAACCTAATCCAGAGCCACGCACACACTTTTAAAACAAACACCTTGTTTTCTAACGTCCTGTTTCCTACTGTAGCATGATTTGCGTTGGCCACGAAAACTGTAAGCAACTTTTCTCAAGTTGCTGCTTTTTTTTATTGCTCTTAGAAATAGGATGTGGAATATTTACCATCAGAGAGTAGAAGACAAAGGTTTAATTTCTGTTGCAGCAAGTAACAGAGAGTAAACAATGGAGGAGGTAAGTGGATGTGCCTGCTGTTGTTGCCTCATGTGAATACCGGGGGCCAGTGTGAGGGGGTAAGAAACTGAAGGCCTGACTGCACAGACATCCACCCTTTCCGTCTATGCCCTTTGCTCTGGACAAGGAGCATCCCTCCTTCACAAGGAGAGCTGAGTTTGAGACCTGGCCTTGCCTTTGACTTTGGAGGAGTCTCAGCCTAAGGAATTCTATCCCCGATGGGGGACCTTGGATGACTGTGGGAGCAGTTTTAGTTGTTACAGTTATGAGTATGACATTATTTATGAGTTTTATTCATTTTGGGTTAATAAAGGTGGTATCATAAATACTAATTGTAAAAAAATGGTGGATCTTTAGTTTTAGTGTTCAGAACTACTTGGGTTAGATCATGGGCTCTCTGGGCCTTAATTTGCTTTTTTTTCTGAAAGGGAGATAATGACTGCCCTGGCCATCTCCCAGAATTCTTTTTAGATCCAATGTGGAAATAATGTGAATCTGCATCTCTCTGAGTGTCTTTTCTCAACTGCAAATTGAGGGAATGCTGGCTTACCACAACTCTGGTCCGGATTAAGTAAGGGTCACACATGTGAAGCACTTGGCAAATGCTTTAGCGGAATGCCAGGATAATGTGTCCACCATCAATTAATTATTTAATCCTGACCTCTTGTCATGATCTCTGCTGCCCAGCCAGCTCCCTTCCTGTTGACTGGATCTATTGGATGACATCCCGTCTTTCTATCTCAGACCTTGCTGCTTGTGCTCTCTCTCTCTCAGCCCTTCCTGGAATTTTTCTCCCCATCATCTCTGCATATTCCTAACTGTTCTTTCTTAAAAATTTCTCACCTCTGACCTCATACAGGGCTCAGTGGGAAGTGTCTTCTTTTTCTGTTAGTTTCCTGTTCACTGTTTGCTTCTTGGAACACTTGGTTATCTCCATGCCCATGTATCTTACTGCTCCCTGGAATATAAGTTCCTTGGCCTTAGAGCAGGGCTGCTTAACTGGTAGATAATCAAAAGTTGTTTGTTGATTTTCCACACCCAAGGGACATACTTTAGAATGAAATAAGCCAGCAAACCTAAGCCTTTTCTTCCTTGGCGATAATATAACCACCCAAACAATAACATTCAAATAGTTATAGACTTTAGGACAGGAAAGTACCTAAGGGAGTTACCCTTTAGTGCTTATCATAGGAGCTTTATATACCTTCCAGCCTTTGGTTCTCATAATAATGTTAAAAGGTAAATGTAGTTACTTACATTTTACAAGCAAAGAAACCAAGACTCAGAGATGTTAAAATAACTTGTCCATGGTCACTCATTGGGAACTAGTAGAAGGGCAGTTGAAACCTATCTCTTTGCCTTCAAAACCCATGTTCTACTATTTTATTCTCCTTGAGGGAAATGAAGTTTTGAGGGTCCTTGAGGGTCATCAATAGAAAATAGCACGTGAAGGGGCATCAGGGTGGCTCAGTTGGTTAAGTGTCTGACTCTTGATTTCGGCTCAGGTCATGATCTCACGGTTGGTGGGATTGAGCCCCATGTCAGGCTCTGCACTGACAGCATGGAGCCTGCTTGGGATTTTCTGTGTCTGTCTGTTTGTCTCTTCCCCTCCTCTGCTTGCTCTCTCAAAAATAAATAAATAAAAAAAGGGGTGCTTGGGTGGCTCAGCTGGTTAAGCATTCGACTTTGGCTTAGGTTATGATTTCATGGTTTGTGGGTTTGAGCCCTGCATCGGGATCTGTGCTGACAGCTCAGAGCCTGGAGCTGCTTTGGATTCTGTGTCTCCCTCTCTCTATGCCCCTCCCCTGCTCATGCTCTGTCTCTCTTTCTCTCAAAAGTAAACAAACATTTAAAAAAATTAAAAAAAGAAAAGATTGTGTGGGGTGAGAAATCTAAGAGAGTCTGTGTTTTTTTTTTTTTTTTTTTTTTTTTTTTTTTTTTTTTAAAAACATGAAACAGCCATCCTCTCCAGTGTAGAAACAACTGAGGTGTGGACACTGGCTATTAGTTGGCCCCAGTCTAATGCCAGACTGGTGTTTTGTTAGGATACCGGTGAGGGGGAGAGGAGACAAACAGACATACAGAACATAGCAAGCCCTTTTGGATAACTTAGTGGCAGGTGCACAGCATCTGAGACTGTGGGCTTGGATCCCTGCTTTACAGCCTTTGTGGGTTGTAGGACCTTGGACAGCTTCCTTATTTATCTTCTCCATGCTTCAGTTTCTGCATTTGTAAAATGCAGGGATTGTATTAGAATCTACCCTTGGGGTAGCTGTGAAAATTTTGGAAAGAGTTAATACCCATAAATACTAAGAACAGTGTCTCACACATAGGAAAGGCTCAGTAAGTTTTGGGGGTCATTGCTGTTACTATTACTGAGGGTGTGGAGAGTATTGCCAGAGAGCTTCAAATTTTCCTACTGCTTGGTAAGGGCCAGAGGCTGGTGGCCCAGAATCAGTCTCAGAAGCCTCAAGGGTACGTGACCACGTGTAGCTGGCAATGTGTCCAGTGAAAGCAGAAGACAGTCTTAAGATGCTGAGCAGTTTTATTATTAAAAGTAAATAGACACACTCTGTTTTTCTTCCAAGAATCCAGAATAAAGTGATTTTCTAGGCAAGGTTTGTAATTAAGTGCTAAATCTCTCCTACTGTTCTCTGGAAGTCCCATTTAAGCTCCAGAGAGTCATGAATAGTTTATGAAGGTTTTATATTTGCTGATTGACCCTTCATGAAGTTGGGCTTACCTGATTTTAGGAAAGTGCTTCACTTATTGACTGAGTAAGGCTGCATGGACCTCAGGTCATCTGGTTGGCTCGCAAGGTATATAGGAACACCAAGGAGTGTTTCCCTGAGAAGAAGAGGAAGACATTAAAGGGCTAGATCTGGAAGGGGAGTTTCAGCCTGCTTCTGACGTCAGTGTTCTGGTCAGCCTGGGGCCTCAGCTCATCTCTTTACCCACTGGGACGTGGGAGCGAGACCACTTCCCAGTGAGACTGGGAATTGAACCCAGGTCCACCTGCCACATCATTGATTTAGCTGTGATGCTGACTGTCCCCTGGCTTTCCATCCTCTCTTCTCTAACTCCACAGTGCAAATGCTGCCTGCAAAACATTTAAGACCGTTTCATGCTTTGTATTTTGCACTGGTGAAATCCTATGAATGGCTTTCTGTGCTAGGAGGTTTGTGTCCTTCCAATTCCTTTATGCTCTGAACAGACGTGGTCATCTAACCTATTCACATTTGATCATGCAGTGTGGGAAATGGCAGTGACTCTTATATTGGTGTCTTTTCATGTACCTTATACACCGGTGAGAATATTCATTGGTGAGATTATATAAATACTTGCTGCTTTAGACCCCTAAGTTTTGGGAGTAACTTGTTGTGTAGCAGTAGATAGTATAGGTGTGTACCGAATTTTTAAGGATATTTGGGGCATTGATTGTTATATGCTAGGTTCACATACTTCCAGTTTGTTCTTCTTTCATTTAGGAACTTCCTAGTTGGTTAAATTATTTCAACCATCTAAGCTTCAGTTTCTTCTTATCTAAGATGGAGCTAATAATAGATTCTACCTCAATGAGTTGTTCTAGGTGCCTGGTTCATAGTAAGGCACTCAGTAAATAGGTAACTGCTTGTGTTAATATTTTCAAGTAACATAATGCATAGTTCTTCTTACTTTTTTCTCAGTCTATTCTTTTCTCCTATTGCCACAACTTCTCACTTCCTAGAGAAACTGATAAAGAACTTGCTGTTAACAAAATAAGCATAGGAGGTCTGTTTTAGCTCTTACCATCTTATACGATGATAAATTGCTTATGGATCTCACTAGTCAGCAATAAGCCTTATGAATATAGGAAGGAACTTACGGTCCTTATTTCCATAGTGTGTAACACCAGATAAATGAATGGATAAGTTATACCGCTTCATGTGCTGCATTTGCACATAAGTTGTTATCGGCACTTAATTAAATTAACTCATATAATTAAAATTAACTCCTGTCTCCAACCGAAGAGGATACATATTAAAAAGAAAAGCAAAGTGGAGAGTCCCTTATTTTGCTGTCTGCCTTTCAATCCCAAGAAACTATGATTTTATTGCTGATTTGTTGTGGGTTCATAATTGTTCTCACTTCCATATCTTTTGAGCATATAGAGACCATTTAGAAGTCAAGGGAAATGTTGCTATGAGAACATCTTCACAATAGGTAAAATATAGTTGATTATTTGATGCATTTTATTTTTATTTATTTATTTTTAAATGCTTATTTATTTATTTTGAAAGAGAGATAGTGAGCAGGGGAGGAGCAGATAGAGAAGGAGACAGAATCCCACATCATCCCCGCACTGTCAGCGCAGAGCCCATTGAGGGGTTTGAACCTAGGAACTGTGAGATCATGACCTGAGCCAAAATCAAGAGTTAGACGCTTAACCGGCTGAGCTACCCAGGTGCTCCTGAGGCATTTTAAATTCAAAACTATGATTGAGATTATTTATTGCAACACAAATTCTCACATAGTGGGCATTAAACATTTTTCTATAATGCTGAAAGGCAGCATAGCACAGAGAAAGTGAATCAGATTGTGTCTGACACAGGAACAAATCTAGGTTCTAGAATTTCTGAGGTTACATGCCACTCACTCATGTAATGAGGCTTCCATGTATCTTCTTATCCCACATTCCCTCTTTTTGATGTCTGCTTATTCAGTAGATATTTGATAGGTATTTACAATATGTTAAACAATGCCAAGCACAGGGCCTGCACCATCAAACAAAACCTGGTCCTGTCTGTAGGGATTTCAGAGGACTGACAAGTTGGGGTCTATGCCTGGGGTGAATGGGTATCCGGCAGCTCTCCAGCATGGCATTATGGGGTTAAATTTTTCTTAGCACAGATTCTGGGTCATATTCAGCCTCTGGTGATTGTCTTTCCAGCTGGTAGGTTTGGCTCCCATGGAGCAGTCCAGTGTGGTGTTTACTCTCAGTTTTGCTTTGCTCAGGGAAGTCTGGGACTTGTTATTCTGCTATTAAAACATTAATTAGTTCTACTTGAGACAGTAACATCGTGTAAGCCAAAATTAGTAATTTTAATACCTCTTCTGCTGGTGCCAAATGGGAGTGAGAGCCAGACCTGGTGGGATGTGAGCCTAATGCGCTAAGCCCAAAAGCCAGGGGAGGTTCAGCAGAATTTAACTAGGGATGGACTGGGCCCATGGTAAACACACAAGCCGGTCAGGAGAGTCCTAGAAACTGGAAAAAGACAACTTGTTCATGTGGCTCAGTATCTTTCTTGGTACTCCTTGACAAAACTTATGTATCCCACCCATCCATCGGTCCATTTGTCCATCCAGTCCTTCCGTCCATCCATCCATTCACAAATGCTGCGTATCAGAAGTAAACAGAATATATATTAACACCCAGTGTTAGTAAAGGAAAAAGGAGACAAATACTCTCTCAGTATTGATCCTGGGAGTATTAATTGATGCGGTTCCTCTGGAGAGCAATTTAATAACACTTAAAAATGCTCAATTTTATTTCCATTTGTTAAGCAATTCCACTTATAAAAATCTATCTGGAGCATTTAATAATGGAAATGTACATAATGTGTAAAAATGTTTGTTACTGTGTTTTGTGATAGCCACAAAAGGGGAAACAAATGAGCTGCCCAGCAGTATAGGGAGGTAGTGACCAGCTTGTCTGGACCTGCAGTGGGACACGGTGCACGCTTACAACAGTGCATTTTGGAAGACAGTTTAGGTAATACCACATTGTTAAATGACCAGAGTGGGTCACAAAGCAGTAAAAATAGGATTCCAATTTTGTATATTAAATGTATAAAAAACAGTATTGACAGTGGCTATCTCAGTTATTTTAATCTTCAAATTTTTGTTCTTTGTGGATTTCCAGACTTTCTACAGTGAACATCAATTACTTTTGTAGTTACGGGGAGGCATTAAAATAGACATAACAAGAGGGCAGCATGCCTAAGGGTCTTGGTCAAGTGCTTTGGGCCAATGAGATGCAAATTCAAGAGTGGAGCTTACCTGAAACAAAGCTGTTCTGTTTCTCCTCTCTGGTATCATTCAGCAGATACCAGCATTTGCTCATGTGAGTCAGACAGTGAGGTTAGAGAGGTAGGCAGGAGCCAGATCTTTCAAGACTATGCAGGCCAGGCCATGTTAGGACTCTGGATTTTATTCTAAATGAGGTGGAAACTGCTAGAGGATTTTAAATTGAAAAATGGCATGATCTCACCACCCTGACCTCTCCAAGCCACCATAGTCAGCAATATGAACTTGGTGTATGTTGGGTGTGGGAGTAGATGGAAGAGGATGTAAGTGATTCTTCTTCCCAATCTGGGGGAGTCTTGGGGGGCAGGCCCAGACCCAGAGAACAACTACAGAAGTGCCCTCGAATGCACCAGCTGCCCCAGATTTGACCTGTAATCACGGGGGTCAAGGCCAATCCTGGAAAGTCTGTGTGCAGAGAGCACTGCTCATCCAAGTGTTTGGAGAGCTGGGATCCTTGGCATTGCTGAGTGTTTGTCCACTTAGGCCGTTACTCAGTGTGGTCTGGAAGGTGGCCGAGAGCCCTTAGGTGCAGGCCAGCTTCCACTGGCCACCCCCTTCGGCACCTGCTCTGAGCCCTGGCAGGTTAATTTGTGTGAACCAGTTACAGACTCTCTCACCCTCTGGTTGCCCATTGGTTTCAGCCAGTGGGGAGGCCGGTTAGAGTGGTCAGAAGGAGAAGAGTAATATCAGGGTAACTTTCCCCCACCTTCGTCCCTGTTAAGTCACCTCTGGCTCCTGAGTCCCTTGACCACAGGTTTCAGCTTCTGTCAATCTTATTCCTTCTAGGGTCAGTAAACATTCCCTCCCTTCAACCTGGCAGACCTAGGGGTGGTGAGAGTCCCTTTGGACTCTGAGTCCTGCGCTCCCTCTTGAAGTTTCTCTGCACTCTACCCACACCTTTGTAAACAATCCCTTTATTAATCTCACGTCTAATTATGCAATTTGAGTTTGCCATCTGATTCTTGCAGGAAGTCTGTCTAATAATCAACCTTCTTCCTGGTGGGTTCTGGGATGTTCTGGTCAAACAGGATCAGGGGCTGGGTCATAGGAGCCCACAGCCCAGAGTGGCCTCAGTGAGGGCTTTGGTTAATGGGACTTTCTAATGAGGGTTTTATTTATTTCAGCTTTCTCCCTAGCAAGCTGTGTGGCTTTGTCTTTTAGCTTCTCTGAGCCTCAATATCCATGTGTAAGGGATGCGATCTCTTTCAATTTCCAAATTTTATTATTGTTATTATTATTTGTAAGTAATCTCCACACCCAACCAGGCCTCAAACCCACCACCCTGTGATCAGGGGTCATATGTTCCACCGGCTGAACCAGCCAGGTGCCCCTCCCAAGATATTATTTTTAATGGTAACTTTCTGACTAATTATATTCATGTTCACTAGAGAAAATCAGGAGCCATGTGGAAAAGGCAAAATCAAATAAAAATCACCTTAGTTCTACCATCCAGAAGGTAACTCTTAATGCTTTTCAGTGCCTACACATGTTACTCTTTTTAAGAATCAAATTCATGTAACATATCTTGTGGAGCAGGTAATCCGTAGGTTGTGCGAACCATTGTAAGACTATAAAGGTGAATAAACATGGTCTCTGCCCTCTAGGAGTTGATAATTTAATGGTAAATACTGTTCCCTATAGTTACACACATTCGGTACTTCCCAGAAGAGAGAGAAGCCCTTCCATCTGTCACTTAAATCTGCAGTTTTAATGCCATTTGTGATGTAATTTTGTTTGAAGACTTCCTCCCAGAATTATGTGCAGAAGGAGGGCTCTCACAGGCTGATGAGGAAAGAAAAGACTTTCCCTGTTAATACTCATTTCTTTGACCACCTGCCCTAACCGCACCTGAACTGATGGGGAGAAGCACCTTGTCTCTTTGACCCTCTGCTGCCCCTTTTCAAGCTGCACTGCCACCTCTGCCATTCTGAGTGACGAAAACCTCATGAACACTATGACAGCCAGAGTGGAACGGCTGACAGAGGGGGGTAACTTCAGGAGTAACAGATGATCTGGAAGCCAGCCCTTCTCCCCTGGGACAGTCCACCTTGCAGCAGGAAGCATCAAGAAATCCTAGAAGTCTAGGGGCACCTCGCTGGCTCAGATGGGGGAGGATGCAGCTCTCAATCTCGGAGTTGTGAGTTTGAGCCCCGTGTTGGATGTAGAGATTACTAAATAAATAAATAAACATTAAAAAATAGGATTCTGGCCCAATGTGATAAAAGAGGTGAGAGAGAAGGCAGAGCATAGGAATATTCAGAGACTTTAACTTATGTGGATATGATGTGTTACTAAAGGCCATTGAACTTTTATTCAGCATGCCAGAGCTGCTGTATTTATTCATAAAATTTTATGTGTCTTTTTCCATACCAGTTTTGAAGTGGAGATGTCTGATCCCTGCCTGGCAGAATGCCCAGCTTACACAACACCATCCCTGTAGCCTCGCCCTTGTTTCAGGGGAATCTGGGTTTGTAGCTGAAGTGATTAGAGCAGTTTCTCCTCATTGTTCTCACCTTCCCTGAAAGTAACATTCCCCTTCCCCTCAAAATAAATGGAAGATCGGTTCAAATTGTAAATACTGTATTTATTTTTTTCTACAACAAACTCTGAGTGTGATTTTCTTTTTTTCTTTTTGAGAGAGAGTCCATACGCACCCATGGGGGAGGGGCAGAGGAAGAGGGAGAGAGAAAATCTCAAGCAGGCTCCATGCCCAGCACAGAGCCCTACATGGGGCTCAATTTCACAACCATGAGGTCATGACCTGAGCCGAAATCAAGAGTCAGGCACTTAACCGACTGAGCTACCCAAGCACCCCTGAGTGTGATTATCTTGAATTTAGCTTAGATAAATGTCCACTGCCATTCCATTTGAAAAAGATCCTTAGCCCACCCCTACAAATAGAATTTGTCTTCCAAAGTGTGGGAAAGAGACACGAAAGGAGTTAATCTTGCTGCTGGCATGCATTTGGGACTTCCTAGTTCTCAAGAAATTCAGGAAGGACCATAACTTATTTGAGTTGTTATTGAGAAAAGCAGTTAGAAACAAAGGAAAATAGAGGGTCCTGAGTGGCTCAGTCAGTTAAGCATTTGATTTCGGTCATGATCTCACAGTCCATGGGTTTAAGCCCTGCATCGGGCTCTGTGCTGACAGCTCGGAGGCTGGAGCCTGCTTTGGATTCTGTGTCTTCCTCTCTCTCTGCCCCTCCCCTACTGATATTCTCTCTCTCTCTCTCTCTCTCTCTCTCAAAAATAAATGTTAAAAAAAGTAGAAAAAAAAAGAGCAGAGAAAAATAAAAGAACATCCAAGGTCAAAAATCAATTTTGGATTATTTGTGGAGAAGGAAATTCCAGTCCCATAATAGAAATGGCCCTTGGGAAATCTGTCTTCCTCATAAGAGTGACACAGACAACATGCAGAATAGGAGCTTTGATGCTATTCAGCTTGGAAGAGAAGGTTCAGGATTCACAAGCACCCTAGCTGTCTACTAGCTGTCATGTAGAGGAGGGATTAAACATTTTCTGTGTGTGAGGCAGCAAAGGGTGTGAAACCTCTAGAGGCAGATTTTTATCTCTTTAGTGTAAGATATTTCTGGGGAGCTGTACGAAGATGGAAGGAGATCTTTGCAACTAAAGGCAGAAAGTTTCTGGTCACCAGGCAGAGGTGAGGAGAGTGCCTGACCTCCCTTCTGACTGTATCTTCCTCTTGCTTGCTACACTCCAGCTGCACCTCTGTTTTTCAGATCCCCAAAGGAGCCAAGCTCTTTTCCACACTGTTGTGACTTCTGTCTGGGATGCCCATGTCTCCTGTACCATTGTCAGCCTGTGAAATCTTGCTCTCCCTTGAGGCCTCAATGTCCCTTGAGGTCCTCCTGACCTTTGTCCGTCCTTCATGACCCCCTTTGTCTAAGGACGATCTTCTTCTTAAAACTGTACCATAGTGTCTTGCATTTTTCCTTTATAGCACTTGCCAAATTTAGACGATAACATCTCTCTCTCTCTCTCTCTCACACACACACATACACACACACACACACACACTTTTATATAAAACAAATACAATTTGTATCACCATTTGTTTCCTGTATGTCTCACAGCAAGAAGGTAAGCTTTGCAGAAGGTACCATGTCTGTTTTTTTCATTCCTTGATTCTCTTGTGTTCAGCACTTGAAACATGGTAGGTGCTCATTAAACATATAAATGCATGAATGAATTAATGAGATTTGCGCACCAAAGTGCCTTGATTAGTGTTACCCCGAGAGTGGGACATGAGCCAGTAGGAGAGGTTGTTTTCTTAAAAAAAAATTTTTTTTTAATGTTTTATTTATTTCTGACAGACAGCGTGAGCAGGGGAGGGTCAGAGAGAGAGGGAGACACAGAACCTGAAGCAGGCTCCAGGCTCTGAGCTGTCAGCACAGAGCCCGACGCGGGGCTGGAACCCACGAACTGTGAGATCATGACCTGAGCCGAAGTCAGGCAGACGCTTAACCGACTGAGCCACCCAGGCGCCCCATAGGAGAGGTTTTTCATGGGCCCTGGCTCTAGTACCAAATTATTCTGTATCACCTTGTTTGAGACTGATTTCTTCTCACTTTTCTTTCAGTCTTTCTGACTTTGTCAAAGAGAACAGTTTGGTTTGGTGACAGTCTGTAACTGCCAGTCTGTCACCTGCCAGTCTCTCTTGTCAATGCAGTGAGAGATCAGGCCTCAGCAAGCGACACAGTCTAGCTGGAATTTAATAACACGTTGTGTTATCATCGTATTCATTTGTAGGTTGCCTTTTATTTGTGGTGAGTGAGATTGATTTTTACTTTACGGAGGCGATCTGAAGTTTTCTTTAAAAATAAGATTGTGGGGACTCCTGGGTGGCTCAGTCAGTTAAGCATCTGACTTTAGCTCGGGTCATGATTTTGAACCCTGCGTCGGGCTGTCTGGTCACCATGGAGCCTGCTTCAGATCCTCTGTCCTCCTCCCTCTCTGCTTCTCCCCCGCTCATGCACGTGCGCTCGCTCACTCTCTCTCACTCAAAAATAAACATTAAAAAAGTGTATAAGTAAAAATGTGAGTTTATTTGATGAATAATATTAAATAGATGGTACAGTTAAATGGTATGACAGTGGTTCTTGAATGACTGAAATTTTTGTTCCTGAAGGGTCTGAAATTTTGGAACAACCTAGTCCCTCCCCGGACCTGTTCAGGTTCACGGCAACGTAAATACAATTAAGTGAGAGTTTCATAAAGCCAAATGTATTCATTGTCATTCTGATAGTATGACCTTTTTAAATAATAAAGTACCCTTTGCTAAAATGGTGGTTTTTTAAAAAAAAAATTCCCACCTAAAAATATTTTCACTTGGGGGGCCTGGGTGATTCAGTCAGCTAAGTGTCCACCTTTGGCTTAGATCACGATCTCGCAGCTCGTGAGTTTGAGCCCCGCATCAGGCTTTCTGCTGACAGCTGGGAGCCTGGAGCTTGCTTCAGGTCCTCTCTCCTCCTCTCTCCCTGCCCCTCCCCTGCTCATGCTCTGTCTCTCCTTCAAAAATAAACACACGTTAAAGAAAATCTCACTTGGCAAAGTATAGTGCTTGCAGGCCCATGTTGTTATGTAGGGATGATAGTGTGAGAAAGGCAGTGCCACCTGCCTTGGAATCCAGAAGTCCGGGCCCCATTGCTGTTAGGGCACCTTTGTGGACCTTTCCCGTGTGGAGAGTGGTTTTCACAGTTGGAAGTGAGAGCTCGTTTACCCTCGGTGTGAATAGCTGCGGCAGCAGAAAGTCCCCGTGTGTGTGGGTGCACACACTGCTCCCCAGTGCAAGTGCGTGTGTATTATACCCCCCCTTTCTGTTCAAAGGATTTGTGCGTTTTCTGTTATTTCACATAGGAATTCCAAGTACAGATTATCCTCGACTTATGATGAGGTTCCCTCTCGATAACCCATCCTAAGTTGAAAATATATTTAAAATAAAAATGCATTCAATATACCTACCCTGTGGAATATCCTAGCTTAGCCTCACCTACCTTAACTGCGCCCAGAACACTTACACTTGCCTACAGCCGGGCAAGGTCCTCTCACACAAAGCTGATTTTATAAGAAAGTATTAAATAAACCATGTAATTTATTGATTCCTGAAAGTGGGAAACAGAAGGAGTGTATGGATGGGTTCAGTGGGTCGTGAGGGTAGGGATTGTTGACCCCCGAGATTGCGTGGCTGACTGGGAGCCGTGGCTCCTTGCTTCTGCCCAGCGTCTCCAGGGAATGTCATGTCGTGTGTTGCTAGCCTGGGAAAAGACCACAACTCAAAATTTGAAGTAGTTTCAACTGAATGTGTATTTCTTTCACACCATCGTAAAGTTGAATAATCGTAAGTTGAACCATGATGAGTCGTGTATTGTACCATATTTATAGCGAGAGATGGTGTGTAAGTCATTTACAGAAAGTGATCAGTCATGTATGAAGGGTACAGTAGGAGAGAGAGCTGGTTGGGAGCTGGGTGTGGGTGGATGTCCTTGTAGCGGCTCCTTCCACTGGAAACAGGAAAGGGAAGGGAGGGAGCTGAGGGTGGTGGCTCATGGATGTTCCGAGAGCAGCAGCCTCCCCATTTTCTGAGGTGGGTTGTCAGGGCCTGGAGTTAGCAGGGGAGACATAGGCTGGCCATCTGTGTAAGGATTCAAAAAGCAAGGGCCGCCAAGTGCCAGGAGGCCTCTGCCACCAGGCAGCAACCTGAAAAGACATTGGCTGGTTGAATGTTGTTGTAACTGCTGCCTTTTACTCCTGTTTGTGTGTGTCCTGAATTTGCTTTCCTTATAAAAATCCAAACCCTGGGGCAAAGACTCTCACGTCTCCATTAGAAATACAGAGATACTAAGACTGGAGAGATATGGCCTTACTGATTGTGTCACTTTTGGCAACTGATTAAAAACATGCAGAGGACCAGACCAGGTAACATAAACTGGATGTAACCCATGGTCATTGTTTTTGCTGCTATACCCTTCATTTGAAGCTGCTACCCTTTCTGTGATTAGTATCATTTGTCACCACGTGAGCCGGCTTTCCTTGGTGTGTATGTAAGTGCACATGTGTGCTCACACGTATCCAAGTCCATGGCTCCTGTTGATTGTACATCTTAGCCTTGTTATCGAAGGCCAGCACCTTCAACTCAGCAGGTACTCAGTGGGTAGTTATAGAGCACTTACTATTTGCTGAGCATCATGGGGGGTTGCTCTGTGAATGGCATGTGTCCATGTCCACTCATGTGTAGAATTAACGATCACACCATGTGAGTTAAAGTGAAACAAGTTCTTTACATCAGGTATCGACAAAATGCTCAAGGATCACAGAGGATGAAGCTTTTAATTCTAGGTGGAGAGATGAATGGGAGGCCTTATTGAAGGGACATTTGATCTGAGCTCTAAGAAGATGGCATGGGGGGGTAGAAGGGAGCTGGTAAAGAAAACAAAGCATGAATAAAGAGGTGGGGAATGTGTTGCCTGGGGAATGGCACTGTGAAGTGAACCTGTAGATTATTTCATGGTACGCGGGTCATGGTATGGCCAGGGAATGCCTTTGCCTTTTTTGCCCGGGGAGCATGGCATACATGTCAGGCAATGAAGGTTGCCTAGTCTAGACAACTAGAAGAATTTAAACCTAATTTATGGTCATTGGTTAATAAAAATCTTTGTAAAGAAGGTTCCAGTAGATATATACTTAGCTTTACATTTTTATATTTGGAGGTTTAAGAACATGTAGACTCTGTGACAGATGACCGAATGAGTACCATCGTCCAGCAGACTATTTTCTCTAATATTTTACATCATGATCAGCAGAACTATATTCTGCTTTTGAAAGTCAGAATTCTTGATTGTATACGCTTAAAGATAGCTTACTACTTTAAAGTATGTTTTCCATTGTAAGAGATGATCTTTTCCTAAAAGAAACCAAATGTTAACACTTTTAAGTTAACAACAAGCTGAAGCCAATCAGAAGAACTGCAAATGGGCTGTGTGTGCCGTGAATCAGTCTGCATCGAACTGAGTGGCCCTTCTAAGTGTCTGCCAGCAGGTGGTGACAGTGCTGTCTTGCAGTTTCAGTGTCCTTTTCGTTATTTATGTGTCATTTGCAGACATACTACCTGGTCATCATAGGAAACCTTAGAAAGCACATTGGGGATGGGTGGGAGGAGTGACATAATTGCCCCCCCCCATACATAATTACTGTGATGTAGGCAGTATTCCTTTTTGGTAGATTTCAGTAGCCTCCAGTGATTATGGATCGTTGGAGGTATGGGCCATGGGCCTCCACTACTACAGCTTCCCCTGAAGAGCAGAATGATAAAGTCAAAGCAGTTCTCAGAACCAGTCCCGCTACTGGGACATATTCCATGCCAGGAGCTGCTGGTGAGGCCCCAGCTCCCGGCTGTCCAGGTGCTCAGAACGCCGTGGTTCGCAGGCTCCTGGCCTTCTAGGCGCTCAGAACACTATGGTTCCTGGCCTTACGGAGCTCAGGAGAACGCCATGGCTCCCAGGCTCCCAGCCTTCTAGGTGCTCAAGAGAATGCTGTGGTACATGCTGCAGCAGCATGGGGGCAGTAGGATTCAGCAGCCTCGGGAACGGGCTCAGGCCACTGAAAGCACCATGACACTGCGCTGGAGGTTCTTAGGCTGCTGGGCTCACTCAGTTCTCACATGCTGGTCCCAAGAAAGTAGAATTACATGTATAGCGTTTCAGGTTGATTCATACATTTTGAACCCTGTCTTTTAACCAATAAAAATCTTTTCTAATAATCTATTTTGCTTAATAACAGGCCCTTTGGTACTGATCAAACATAAAGGTAGTGGAAGCCTTAAACAACCATCCCTAGGGTGTTGGCATTTGATTAGAGTCATTTCACATGCTAAATAACCGCCCCTAGAGTATCAATTAAAATCCTCACATTTGTATCTCAGTGTTTATGCTGGAGAATTAGAGATACTTTTTCATTTTGTATATGTATGTATAGACACTTTTTCCACATACTTTGTGTGTATATAAATTGCTGAACACTTTTCAACTTCTATTTATGTATGTGTTTATATTGCTTAGCAAAAGTAAACCAAAGTAAAAACATCCTGTACATGTTTTTTTTAGCCTACCATTGTCATACATGCTATGAGTATATTTCCAAATGTGTATATTATATATACTTCTGCATCATTAGTTTTAATGACTGTATGGTGTTCCATTTTATAACTTACAGCTCACTATGGTGGTGCTTTTACGACTATTTGCCATTATAGAAATCCCTGTAAAGATTGTCTTTGCCCTTGTTGCTTTGTGTACTTGTTTATTAGGATACATTCCTAGAAACGGAATTGCTGAATCATAGGGTATGCACATTAAAAAAAATGTTTAAAACAAAATTTCAAATTACTCTTTGAAAAAATGTAGCAATCTGTACTCCCACCAGCATCTGCTTTCTTAAATACTCTCCCACACTGGAAAGAATATTAAAGAAAAACATTTGCCCATCTGATAGGTAAAAAAAATGGTCATTCATTTTAATCTTATTAGGTTGGACTTTAAAAAATATACTTGCTCCTTAACTTTTCCTTTTATTATTGTTTCAAATATTGGTAGTTTAGGAAAATTAGTCTGTTATACATTTACTCCCCCTATTGCCAAATGCCTTAAAATTATTTTTAGACTAGGAAGCATAAAGTCAGCTTAAAGCATTTTCGGCTGTCACATTTTCCTAATTGAAGCCCCTGGTCTAAAGTAGGCCCTGTTTCAGCCGTGCCATTTCTGGTTCTACCAGAAATCAGTTACCAGGATCAGTTACCCATTGTTTTGGACCTTCTTTTAGGGATGGATAAAGTTACTTTGTAGCTGCCAGACTGTTGAGAGATGATGGTAAGATGCTTAGGATGTAAGCATTTAAACCTGCCAAAGTAATATTTGTGTAACACAATATGAAATGAGAGTTTAGAGTTATTGAATTAATTTGAAGGATGTAGATAGCCAAACAGACCATTTAACCACAGAGGGATACTTTTTCAGCAGAATTATCTAGTTTTTTTTTTTTTGTCTACAATTGATTAACCAGAAAATTGCTATATCTTAAGTTTATCTGCTGATGTGTTTGGGGGAAGTGTGCTACCAGAGAGTATTTCCTTCTTCTGCCTCACTAGTGGTTTTAGAAGTCAGTATGTGAATAGTGGACCACAATCGCAGTTCTGAGAGAGAGGTTTCTAAGTTGTTCAGGCATATGAGAAGAGGACTAGCTTCCAAAGGCAGGTGACCCTCTACTCTGTGGCCACCAAGAACCCTTTCCCTCCCTTGACCTCTCCCTGTTGCCCAAAGTTGCTTGAAATAAGATGGGCTCTTGGAGCACCTGGGCAGCTCAGTCAGCTAAGCGTTGGACTTCAGCTCAGGTCATGATCTCACAGCTCGTGGGTTTGAGCCCCACGTTGGGCTCTGTGCCAACAGCTCAGAGTCTGGAGCCTCCTTGGTATTGTGTGTCTCCCTCTTTGTCTGCCCCTCCCCTGCTTGCACTGTATCGCTCGCTCAAAAATAAATAAACATTAAAAATATGTTTTTTTAAAAAATGGGCCTTCTCTAAAGAAGAGATTTGGATTTCGAGCTAGGGCCTAAAATTAGAATGCATTAAAAGGTAAGAATGACTGTAAATTCATACTAAAGTGTAAGTGACTTACATTAGATCTTTGTCAGAGGAGGGCTGGGCCCCCAAAACAGGATAAAGTGAGACCCACCAAGAAGAAATAACTAGAGAGGAGAAGGTGGGGTACAAAGCAGCACAGTTTGGTCTAAAACACACCTTGGTGTCGGTTTGCTTTTCAGGGGCCTCTCCATGGTGCTACTGGTATTTGTAATGGAACAACTTGTGACTAAAGTATCATTTCAGTTACTTCATCTGTCTTGTCCTGTTGTTTATAGAGCATTTTCTCTCTCCTTCTGCTCCCTCTCTGGCTGTGCTAACAAAGGTATGGTAGGTATTTAGTGAACATTTGTTTTCTAATTCTTTAATAGATGCTCTCCTTGGAAAGAATGTACCCCTGCTCTTTAGATGCTTCCTACCAAATGAGGCAGCTGTGTTCCATTCTTGGAAAAGCCCGGTCCACTCTCTGCAGTGCTCTTGTGTCCCCAGTGCCCGAGCCTGGGCTGTTTCCTCCCTGCTCCTGTGTTGCCTTTGCTGCTCCTCTTGGTCTTCTATACCCAAGCTCCCCACTACAGTTTCTTTTTCTTCCAGAGTCTTCCTGGAACTCTTCCTGGACTCTCCTGCCTTCTGTATTCAAGCAGCGCCAAACTGCTTCTGGATGCATACTTTCTGTAACTTCCCTGTTCTTTTGTATACAAAAGTGTTCAATTAGTAAACTCTTTAAAGAAACAACAGTAACCCTTTTGAAGATGTAAAAGGAATCAGGGTGCCTGGCTGGCTCAGTGGTGTCAGTCAGTTAATGAAGTGTGCAGTTCTTGATCTCAGGGTTGTGAGTTCAAGCCCTGTGTTGAGTGTAGAGATTACTTTAGAAATAAAATTAAAAATATATATGTATATATACATGGAACATATTATTGTGAAAAATGTAAATAGAGAGTCAATGAGAAAATGAAATTCCCTCTTCCCATCCCCACTCTACCAGCTCGAATATACCTAATATGGTTGGTTGTATATGTTTTCAGACTTTCCCTATTCATATTCTAATATTTTTATGTGTAAAAATACACAAAAGTATTTTTACAAACAAAGATCACACACTGACTTGTCCTTTAAAATGTGGGATGGGTGGGGCACCTGGGTGGCTCAGTTGGTTAAGCCTCTGGCTTTGGCTCAGGTCATGATCTCACAGTTCATGAGTTCAAGTCCTGCGTTGGGCTCTGTGCTGACAGCTCAGAGCCTGGAGCCTGCTTTGGATTCTGTGTCTCCCTCTTTCTCTACCCTTCCCCCCACTCAGGCTCTGTCTGTCTCTTTCTCAAAAATAAATAAACATTAAAAAAAATTGGTATGCTACTGTGTGTTGTATGTAGGTAACGAATCACAGGCATCTACTCCGGAAGCCAGTACTACACTGTATACACTGTGTGTTAGCTAACTTGACAATAAATTATTAAAAAGAAAATAACCTGCTACCAAATTCCAGTCTTCCTGATTGATTAAAGTTAAGCCTCTTATTGATAAAAACGAATGAAATCCTGCCATTTGCAACAACATGGACATAACTAGAATGTATTATGCTAAGCAAAATAAGTCCGTCAAAGAAAGATAAATATATGATTTCCTCATAGGTGAAATTTAAGAAACAAAACAGGTGAACATGGAGAAGGAAAAATAAGATAAAAACAGGGAGGCAAACCATAACAGACTCTTAAATACAGATAACAAACTGAGGGTTGCCGGAGGGGTTTTGGGTGGAGGGATGGGCTAAATGGGTGATGGGATGAGCACTGGGTGTTGTATGTAAGTGGTGAGTCACTAAATTCTCCTGAAAACATTAGTACGCTCTATGTTAACTTGTTTTTAAACAAAACAAAACAAAAATACAATAAAATGTGGTATGCTATATATAAATTTTATTTCATTCTTCTTGATGGCTACATTGTTCTGGTATATGGCTACATCATAAATTATATAAACAATCCCCTATTGTTGGATGTTTGTTATTTCCAGTGCCCTCTTGCTATATACAGGATGTAGTAGACATCTTTTTACATAGGCCTTTGTGTATGTCGTCTCCTGGCATTCCTCTCCATAGAAAAGGAGCCTCTGGGCCAAAGGGTATGCACATTTTAAATATTGATAAATATTCCCAGATTGCTCTCTCTTTAAAAAAGGAAACTTTTTAAAATGTTTTTTATTTATTTCTGAGAGAGAGACACAGCATGAGCAGGGGAGGGTCAGAGAGAGAGGGAGAGACAGAATCTGAAACAGACTCCAGGTTCTGAGCTAGCTGTCAGCACAGAGCCTGATGCAGGGCTTGAACCCACAAACTATGAGATCATGACCTGAGCCGAAGTCAGATTCTTAACTGACTGAGCCACCCAGGTGCCCCTCCCAGATTGCTCTCGAAAGAGGCAGTACTTAAGGCTAATTTACGCTCCCATTGACAAACCTTTATTCAGTCTTCAAGTCTCACCTGATGGGTCACCTTTTTAGGGAAGCCTGACTTGTCACCTTTACCTCCAGACATTGTGAGGTACCCCTCCTTTCCACTCAAGTGTTGCCCTAAAGTCCTATTGTATTCCTGAATTTTGGTGCTCCTTCAATTTTTTGCATATTTGTTAAATAATCTATGTCCACTATCACCACCATCTTTATTTTTCCTTTTAACTTTTTCTCTGATTTCAAAAGTAACCCGATTGCTATATAAAATTCCAACATTAGGGAAATACCTTATGTTAAGGAAATATAAAATATCCGTATTTTTAGAATATGAAAACACTAATTCAGAGGGATATATACACCCCTACGTTTATAGCAGCATCATTTATAATAGCCATAGTATGGAAGGAGCCCAAGCATCCATTGATAGATGAATGGATAAAGAAGATGTGTTATATGTACACAATGGAATATTATTCAGCCACAAGAAAGAATGAAGTCTTGCCATTTGCAACAACATGGATGGATCTAGAGAATATAATGCTAAGTGAAATAAGTCAGTCAGTGAAAGACAAATACCATGTGATTTCACTCATGTGGAATTTAAGAAACAAGATGGCCGATAAAGGGGGAGAAAAGAGACCCAACAAACAGATGATTACCAGAGAGGAGTTGGAGGGGGGATGGATGGGTTAAGTAGGTGAAGAGGATTGAAAATACAGTTACTGTGATGAGCACTAAGTAATATATGGAACTGTTATTTTATTATGTTGTACACCTGAAACTAATATAACACTATGTTAACTACACTGGAATTCAAATTTTTAAAAAATTTAATCTCTGTATTTTAGATAATCTTCATCTGTGCTTCTTGCCCAGAGCCCTCTCATTAGCACGTAGAGTGTTGTACCATACTGAGATACACATCTGTCTCGCCCACAAACCTGAGTTCCTAGAGGGAAGGGCCCATGTCTTTTCATCTTTGTACTCCAGCACTTAATATGCACTGGTGCATAGTGCTTGCTCAGTAAATGCTTGTCACTTGGAAGAACAGGGAGTAAGATGAGCCTCAGAAATCATGGCAGAGGATGTAAACACCTCTGATGGATACTGATGTGATGATGTATGGATGTGTTTTTCTTTCTTAGTTTCCTTTAAAAGAAGTAGCTTTGCATGGACTCTCCCGCAGTGCCAGCCTCTTAGAGAAACTCTAATGCTTATGCAACTTACCCTTTTCTAGATGATTTGGTTTCATAGCCATTAGGATCTATTTAGTTCCTCTAACAAAGCAAATAAATGCAGGAGCCTGGGAAGCAGTTATTAGCTGAGGGAGATTGGTTTTCCAATGTGATTTGTTGCTATGTGTGTTTACTCTCCACTGACTCTGTTCAGCAAGTCAATATCCCCTGCATTCTGCTGAGCCAGGCAGTCTGGTGAAGGAAGCGCTGAAGCCAGGTGCTGCTCAGGTTCCAGAACGCAATAGCAGCAACAGTAATAGCTGCCCTGTCTTGAATACCTACCATGAATGGGATGTTTTACATGTCACTTAATCCTCATAAAAACCTTACGGGCAAAGTATTGTTTTTCTTCCAGTTCCAGATGATGTTCAGCCTCAGGGAGATCAACTTTCTAAGGTTATACAGCTATTAAGTGGTAGTGTCTGGCTCTGAATCCCTTTTGCTTACAGGCCATCTGGGACTTCCTTGTTCCTTAGCCCCCAAAATGGTCCTTTTGCTGTGGAACAGGAAAAGTAGAGCATCTGCTAGAAAAGCCTGGAGTCCCCTCTCTTGGTCATTGAAAACACTATTTGAATCCTCAATAAAACTTTTCATTTTTAACATAGTTTCATTGTCCTCTTCTAAAATTATAGACTGCTGGAGATGAAAGGGATCAGGTTCCCCAGTTCACGTTCTGCTGGGGGAGGAGCCAGCAGACCCCGTGACTGGTACCCATTCTCACCTTCACAGTAGAAAGGCTTCCAGATTTTGCTGCATGAATGAAAAGTCTGGTGTTACTTTGAGCTCACATGGGTGCAGAGTTTAAAAGAATTAAGGGCACCTGGGTGGTGGCTCAGTCGGTTAAGTGTCTGACTTTGGCTCAGGTCACGATTTGGCGGTTCATGAGTTCAGGCCCCACGTCAGGCTCTGTGCTGACAGCTCAGAGCCTGGAGCCTGCTTTGGATTCTGTGTCTTCCTCTCTGTTTCTGCCTCTGCCTTTCCCCCACTTGTGTTCTGTCTGTCTGCCTCTCAAAGGTAAACATTTAAAAAATAATAAGATAGAGTTTAACAGAATTAAACATAATAGATAAACTATAAACCAGAAGCAGAAATGTTCAGGGTAGGCTCGACCATGGCCTCCAGGAGGAGAAACAGATTGCTCCAAAGCCATGTTCCTACCAAGCGACTAAACAGGATCTTGCAGGTTTCATTCTAGTTATATTCACCCCATCCCAAATGGTCAAACATTTCTCTCATTTTTACTGAAGTATAGAAAAGTAGATCCATGTCTATAATTGCTTATCTGAAATTGTAAAGGAAATTCTTTGCTTATTACACTTTATCTTGCTGTCCCCCAGGGGACTGACTGGGCTGGTTCTGTGCTAACAGATGTGTTAGTATCCCTACAGTTTCACTTACTCTTCCTCACATTCGATGGAATAAGTAAAGATGATAATCATTTCAGGTGAGATTTTTTTAAGTTTATTTATTTTGAGAGCAAGGAAGACAGCATGAGCAGGGGAGAGGCAGAGAGAGAGAGAGAGAGAATCCCAATGTGGGGCTCGAACTCATGAAACTGTAAGATTAATATCAGGTCAGATTTTTGTTACCAAATGATTTGCATACACTTAGGAGAAAACTTGCGGTTTCCAGAACCTTTAGGGTTTCAAAATTACAGATTGAGGATTGTGGACCTATAATTTTCTCATTTTTTTGCACCAGCAACAATATGTTTGATAGAGGAACCTCCTACTCCTTGTTAACAGCAAAATAAAATGTGTTTCTGTGGAAGGGTCTGCCTCACTGCCTTTCAGGGGCTGCTTGGTGCCGTTCCTGTGTGCGCCTCTTTGGTAGCTCAGTTCCTACCTTGACAGTGCTCTGGATGCTCTCCCTGACCTCCACCCAAATGGGTTCCTTCAGCCACATTCCCTTCGTTCTCTCCTGATTGGGTCTGGAGAGCGGTCTGCTTCCATCGTGGTCTCTGTGAGGACAGCCCTGCTTCACACGACTCGGCAGGCTGCTTTTCTGGATGCCACAAAGACTCCCTAAGTCTTTGTTCCTTGGTTTCAGGGGAGCCTTCACTATGGAAACCATTTTGGCTCAGACCATCCTGCTCCAAGGTGGTCTCTGAGGCCTTGCCCACACAGTGCCGCGCTGTAAAATGCAGTCTGGCCCACAGGTTTACTTTTCACATCTTCACTGCTTATTTTGGCTTGTGGCACGATCCCAAGGATTTTTCTACAGAGGGATGGGTGTCACCATGCCTGGTGACCAGGCTGCTGTCTCTCACCCTGCTCAGTGTGAGACACACACACTTCGTCCTCCCGCGATGATGCCTTACGGTTTTCAAAGCCATTCTGAGATTAACAGGCCAAAGCCAGATGGTCTGACAAACTCTCGTTCCTGTTCCCATTCTGGTTGCTTCAGGCCTCTTATGTTCTGTTTAGCTATTGCTTTTCCAGTGTGTGGAGTACAGCAAGCAGTGAGTGTCTTCAGAAACTATTTATACCGTGAGTGTCTGGCTGTTGTTGCTGGTGACTAGAGTTTGACAGCGGGTACCATCAGCTTCTCCCGGCACCTGATTTATACCAGTGTTCATGCCGTGTGGCTCTTATTGGGCTGAGAGTCTTCAATCAGCCCAGTGACTTAAGTTGCCAGGGAAGCAATGTCTAGTGAGACCTGAGGATTTACAGCCTGTTCTTAGGCTATGAGGTTTTCTCTAGAATTCTTGCTGACAGGGTCTGTTCCCTTAATCTGCCTGATCTGTGGGGTGTGTCAATGTATGAACTATTCTGCAGATTTCACTTCTGGCACACAGGGCCTTGAACAGGAGCCCAAAGAAGATGGGCTTTAGGATCCATGAACCTGTGGACTATTTTGTATGAATGTATATGCCAGCATTTTTTGGTGGGGAGAGGCTTGCACTGGGTTCTCGGTGTAAAAACTGCTTCGTCTTCTGAGCCTCTGGGACATGAGAATAATACTAGATCTTACCCCATTCATTTGAATTAAAAAATTTTTAATGTTTATTTTTTAGAGAGAGAGAGAGAGCAGGGGACGGGCAGAGAGAGAGATGGAGACACAGAATCTGAAGCAGGCCACAGGCTCTGTCAGCACAGAGTCTGACATGAGGCTGATCTCACAAGCCATGAGATTATGACCTGAGCTGAAGTCAGACGCTTAACCGACTGAGCCACCCAGGTGCCCCATTTGAATGAAGCTACAGTAAGTAAATGCCTAATGTAGTATCCATAAACAATAAATATTAGCTATTGTTATTTGTCTGAATCTGTGATCCTCAAAGGTGAAAATTATGTGACTGCCTTTCATTCCTTAGAATCAGCACATCATCATCAGTAAGAATTATAACATTTTTATAGTCTTTTATGCTGTACAAAGCATCTTCATAATACTGCCTCCTGTGACCTGCACAGCATTCTTGTTGGTAGGCGAGAGGGGCTGCCTCACTGTCCCCTTTTATAGATAAGGAAACTGAAGGTCAGGGGAGACCCCGAGCACTCAGCTAATAAGACTCAGAAGAATGACTTCTGCTCGCAGTCAGGTGGATGAACAGACCTCAAGACAGACAATTACAGTACAGAGTGTGGTATGTGCCTTGGACCTTGAGCTACAGCGTGTTAAGGCAAGCAGGACAGTCAGCCAAAGAGGGCTTCCTGGCATTAGTGACACTTATCTGGAGCCCTGAACTGTAGGTAGGAATTGGCCAGGCAGAGGGGGCTGCGGGAGTGTTGTGTGTAGAGGCAGCGGCAGCACCAATTTTTCAAGGCAGGGGGATCTCGGCGGTCAGCACCTCTTGGCAAGAGGGCATGTGGTGAGCACACACTTAAGGCAAAAGAGCAGTTTCCCAGAACCCCCTTCCCCCTGCCCACAAAGGAGATGAATGAAGGAAAAGGAGTAGAGCAGAGAATTAAGTTTGGATTCATAGACATACCTACAAACATTCAGCCATTTAAAATAATCCTGAGGAGGACTAACAGCGTGGGAATGTGTTTGGTGTGTTAAGTGAGGAAGTGTATGTGTAATTGCCCGTTGGCCATGATTTCAGCTGTGTAAAGTGAAATCTACAGATGGCGAAGACTTCAAAGTTAAGTGGAAGAAGGAAAATAACTCTTGCGTTAAGGTGATATATTTTAAAAACTCACTTTAATGTGTTATTTTGTAGGTTTTGTTTTACTTGTTTTGTATTTGTATTTTGTGTTTTGCGTGTCTATGTGCACCGTTCCCATTATACCTCCTAGGCCGTCAGGATTCCCGCGTTCTAGTGGGTCTCTGGTCTGTTCAGTTCTGAGTCATTAATTCAGGCAGCATGCTTGCCACATTCCAGGCGCTGTGCTTGGTCAGGTATCAGTTGTGTCTGTGTGTCTATCCCTGACTAAATCAGCCCTCAGAGAGCTCAGCACCCCAGCCTCAGAGACCCCCTCCCTCCATGGCTGCACAAAAACACTTGCTCTTAGAAATACCACTAATTAATACTCTCCTTTTGTCCATGTGAGGAGTAAGAAAAGGCAATGCCAGTTAGTGAACAAGGCTCCTTCCAGGATGTAAAAGGAATGAAGCAGTAATAACAATAAGTAATAAGTAAGCAGAAAGGTGACAACTGAAATAACTGGGTATCAGGCAGAAGTGTCCGTTCGACCTGGCTTATAACTGTTTGTGGAGTCTGGTGCTTTTGGAAAATTGCCTGGCTCCTTCTAAGTTTTCACAGGAATCAAAGGCTTTGTCCCCTCTGAATGTGTTTTTAAAGCATTTAGTTGGAAACTTTCCCTTTCATGAAGGTTGATGAAAAGGCAGCATGTGCTGTTAGATCAGGCATCAGCCAGCAACCTTTATGTATGTTCTGAGAATTTCTAAGATTCTGTCTCTTCTGAAAGCTTCCTCAAGACACAGGGGCACTTAAAAATTATATTTAAGACATGACATATGGTATTTGCTTTAAAATGCTGCAACACCCCCCCCCCTCAGTGTGTGGAAGTATATGAAATAAGAAGGGTGATAGATATATGGGGTTCTTTATACTATTCCCTTTACTTTGTTAATTTGAAATTTTTCATAAGAAAAAAACTTAAGTAGCATTTAAAAGACTGATATCAAACCACTTACTGGAAATGTGAAAAGAACTATGTGACTGTACACCCTCTGATACCTTTGGGGTCCTTGGATCCCAGAGTTCAGTGGAGTAGGAGCTGATAAGCCAGGGGAAGCAGAGATGCCCCAAGGTGGCACCTGTCAGTGGAGATCAGGCTTCCCTTGGCTCTGGGAGTGATTTCAAGAACTTAGACTTACCAGCTCCCCACTACAGTTCCTTCGTCCATTCCTTTCCATCATGGTCTCTGATTATTTGGTTAGAGGTTATGAAACTGTTGGCTTGTTTGCTCATTCATTCATTCGTTCAGGAAATATTGACTACACATTGTTTTAAAAGCTTAGGATGTTCTCAAAGCTGTGAGGTTTATGCTCAAGTTGAGGGTATATTCTACTGTGGGGAGAGTGAGGATTAACATGTACACATATAGGAGCACCTGGGTGGGTCAGTCCATTAAGAATCCGACTCTTGATTTTGGCTCAAGTCATGACCTCACAGTTCATGAGATCAAGCCCCGTGTCGGGCTCCATGCTGACACCACAGAGCTTGCTTGGGATCTCTCTCTTTCTCTCTGCCCCTCCGCTGCTCGTGCTCTCCTTCTCTCTCAAAATAAATAAACATTTTTTTAAAAACCCACATGTACACGTATAAATGAACATGACCATTTCCAGTGGCCGTGAGTGCCATGACGACCTTGTGAAAGTCAGGGAAGACACCAGAGCTACTTTAGGTTCAGAGATTACAGACGACCCCACTGAAGAGGTACAGTTTGAGGTGAGTCACAGATGACAAGAAAGAGCCATCTGGCAATATCTAAGGGGAACAGCTTTCCCAACAGGGAATGTGGAGAAGGGAAGGCAATCTTGACGTGATTGGTAAAACAGAATGTGAGCACCCGGAAGGTGAGTGTGGGCTCCGTCTTTGGTAGCTTTTGTTTTCTTCCACTCCCTTTCTTCTCTCCTTGTTCTCTTTAAAATTTGTGTATTCCCCATAGATCAGTTTCTCTTTCTGGGTTCCATTTTCTGTCTTTTGTCTTTGTGTGTTGTCCCTGAGTNGACTCTGGAAATAAGACCACACTCATGGCAGTGGGAAGATGTGAGTGGATTTGCATGTAACTCCCTGCCAGCGGGGCTGTCCTTGCTTCACAGATAAGCACAAGTCGGAAGTCAGCAGTCCCGGTCCTTTAAAACCCACATTCACATCTCTCATTGTTCATAGGTTGAATCAGAGCTGTTAGTTGTGAAAGGAACCTTAGACTCTATGCAGTAATGAAGTACATTTTGGGGGAAAGGGGGAATTTTTAATTTTAAAAGATGACTGTTCCCCGTATTGAGTAGAAAAGCGAGACGGCATGTACTGCTGGTTAGAGTACAAATTGGCATTCACCTTAAAAGTGTGGTACATGCCTTTTGACCAGGAAATTCCATCCCTAGAAGTTTATTCTAAGAGAGTATCAGGTATGTGTGCAAAGGTTTATCTGTAAAAATCTCCGTCACTATGTTAAATGGGAAATGATCGAAATGTTGAACTGTAGAAAAGTGGTTAAATGAATTGTGGTTCGTCTTTGCTAGAATACTGCATAGCTGCTTAGAATGATACCGTAAAGTAAGTTTAATTGTATGGGAAGCTGTTTATATTTTATGTCAGGAATACTTTTGACCTCACTTAATAAGAAAAGAAAAAAAAAGATTATTTTCAGTGGGTGAGTTAAGTAGGGATTTATTTTTCTCACATAACAAGAAGTTGGAATGTAGGCAGCTACTGGCATTGGCTCAGTGGTTAAGCAACATCAGGACTGCATTTCTGCAGTATCTGTGAACTTTTTTATTTTTAAGATTTTGTATTTTCAAGTAATCTCTACACCCAAAATGGGGCTTGAACTCACAACCCCGAGATCAAGAGTCACGTGCTATACCGACTGAGTCAGCCAGGCTCCCGCTCTGAGAACTTTCTGATGCCTGACAGATACCTCCTGGTCACAAGAGGGCTGCTTCAGCTTTGGGCATTGAGTCCGCCTCTAGAGCAGAGAGGGCGTGGAAGTGATAACAGCTATATCTACCTTTAATCAGGAAAGCAAAACCTTTCCTCCATGCCCCCAGCGGATGTCTCTTTGATATTACTGATCCAAATCATGTCACATGGGCACCTCTGGTTGCAAAGGATGCTAATAAAGTCAGTATTTAGCTTTTCAGAACTGTAGAGTACAGGCAGGTAGAGAGATGAGGGTTGGAAATGAGTTATTGGGTCACAGAACGCACAGTGACACCCAATATTAAGAGGCAAAGATAGTTGGCTGAATGACATTTACAACACAGTCTCATTAGAATATATAAAATAAAATGGATGGTTTGTGAATTTAAAAACAAAACAAAAAAAACTAGACATACTCCAAAATATTTTTTCTTTTTTCCCTAATGTTTATTGATTTTATTTTTGAGAGAGAGAGAGGAGAGAGACTCTCAGTGTTGCCCTACGTTCATCTTAGAAGAAATAATGTGAAGAAATGAGATGCGAGGGATAAGAACATAAATTGGTTTTGGGGTGCCTGGCTGGCTCAGTCGGTTAAACGTCTGACTCTTGGTTTTGGCTCAGGTCATGATCTTGCAATTGGGGAGATCGAGCCCCACATTGGTGTTCGTGCTTATGGCCCAAGCCTACCTGGGTCTGTCTCTCACCCTTCCTCTCTCACCTCTCCTCTGCTTGGGTGTGCACATCCCTCAAAATAAATAAACTTAAAACCTTATTTTAAAAAGAGCATAAATCAGTTCTAACAATATAGTAAATACAGATTTGGAAGACTTTTTAGTAATCCTGGGGATTTTACTCTTTTTTTTCCTGCAAGAGTTGCAGGGTGTTCTTTGGAGAGTGGTTTATTTTTTTGTTATTTTAAACGTTTATTTATTTTGAGAGAGTGTGCATGTGCATGTGCACGATCGGGAGGGTCAGAGAGAGGGACACAGAATCCCAAGCAGGCCCCATGCTGCAGCACAGAGCCTGACACATGGGTCTCGGGGCTCATGAACCGAACTGTGAGATCGTGACCTGAAACTGAAATCGAGAGTCGGACACTAAACCAACAGAGCCGCCCAGGCATCCCTGTCAGTGGCGAGTGTTTTAAGCCCAATGTAAGCATACACGTAGGTTTCAAACAGATTGCCAGGAGAATCCAGAGAAGTAAGAGATGGTGCATCTCTTTAAATTTGTTCCGCCTGGGCAAGCCAGCCTCCTTCCTCTGGGAAGATGTCTGTCTAGTTGAGTACTTAACAGTCCCCCAAAGAAGAGAAGAAGCAGGAATGCCTGGGAGTGTCTAGATCCCGATCTCCCTGGATTTGCCAGGATTCCAGCCTGTTATCTTCCGTGAGGCGTTCTTGCTCTTTCCAGTGCCCATCATCATATGCAGAATAACGTTTAATCCTCCCCAGGGCTCTTCACTGACTTTGTCCTGGGGCTCTTCACGGCTGAAACTGAGTTTCCTCCCTTTGCTTCCAGGACCTTTCGACAGGTAGAAGAAGCAGGATATTTGGAATCAGGCCAAGTTTGAGTCCTGGCTTATCACTTAGGAAGTTTTACTTCACCCCCGCCAGCCTTACTTTGATTATCTATACAATGGGAATTATTATCTATCTGCTAAGATTATGGAGTTTGAAATGTTACAACATGTGCAAAGCAGTGGGTACACCTGGAGCTTCCGAGGTGCTCAGGAGCTAAGGCTTTATCAGCTCCCCTTGGCTTATGAAGTAAAGTCCAAGCCCCTTAGATGGAAACTGGGGGTCTCAGGCCCCTTGTGATGGGCCCTCTCCCCTTGTCTTCCATCCCATCCCACTTCCTGCCCAGTACTTCAGACTCCAGCCACATGCCCCGGCTGCTTCTCACCTCTGTGCTTCTGTTGTACTGCCCCCTTGGCTCATCTAACATTCCATTGAGTGTTTAAGACTCAGCAAAAGGGCAGAACAAAAGTCAACGTATAGATGATTGTGTTTTTACAAAGTCCAAGAATACACAAAACTAATCTATGGTAGTAGAAGTCAGAGACTAGCAAAGGGGGAAGGGTCGACTGGAAAGAGGCATGAGAGAACATTCTGGGACAATGGAAATGTTCTAAATCTTGTTTTTGACAGTGACTATACGAATTTATGCAATAGTCAAAACTTACCAAACTGAATATTTAACATCTGTGCATTTTGTTATGTTAATAATACCTTTTAAAAAACCAGGGTGTGGACGTCATTCTCTCCAGAAAGCTTTCCATGGCCTGCTTTGGCTGGAGTTAAGCCTCTCCGTAGGGTTCCTAAGTCCCTGCACACATCTCTGCCATTGCACTCAGCACGTAGACATCTCCTCTTTATGTGTTCTGTGCTTCATTAGTCTGTAATCTCCCGGAAGGGCCCAGATTCTTGCTATCTGTGTAACCTTTGGATAAGCACTTAAGCTTAACCCGTCAGTGCCTTAGGTTGCTCACCTGTAAACAAAGAGGTAACAGTGGCTCCTGACACAGGGTTGTTGTGATGCCAAGCAGGGAGGATGTGGGTGAAGGATCCAGCGCAGAGTAGATCCTGGTAACCTCTAGTCCCATAACAGGGCAGATGTACTCAGACTGCACACATATTTGCAGAGAGAGTGTGACTTATTTTTCTACAGCTAACTCCCCCTTCATTTGAGCCCCTTCTTGTGTTGCAAGCTGGATGGTAGGGGAAAACCAAGTTTTAGTCTAATCTGATAACTTCGGCTCATATAACTGAAATAAACTCTTTAGATAGCTTGGTTTTTGTTTGGCTGTTACAGTCTTTCAGAGCCCTGTCCCCCCTCCAGTTGCCTGTAAAATGAGACCTGAGTATAGAAGGATGAGTGGTCTGCCTGACTGCCTAGTGGCAAGGAGCCTGGGGGCTCAAACCCCTGACTCTTCTGTCCCTGTCTGAACCCTGTCTGGGCCCCTCCTACCTGGAGGCGGGTGGCTGAAACACATCTGGTGCTGCCTGGCTTTTCAGGGTGTCCTGTTGGTGACAAACAGAGGAGGCTGTGGAGCTGGCCACTGGCCACCAGCCTCCAAGCCCCTGCACGTAGCCCATCCGTCGACCCTCAAATACAGAAGGAAGAGCATAGTAACACATTTTGACATTAGTCCTATTTATTATCTTTGTAACATTTGGAATAGTTTCTGACCACAGATGTTTGGTGCCTTGATTAATATATATTAGCTCCCTGTTCTCTTCCTTCTGGCCTCATTTCTCATCTCATCCCTTGAAGTGGGGAGAGAAGGCAGGCACATCCTTATGGGCTCAAAGCAGCATTTGGGAGATAAGACACTTGGTACTGAAGCAGTATAGGATTTGAGACTTTTAAAATAATAACAAGGTGGAAGAAACCTGCCCACCTAAATTGACTGAAGTCCTAGGAATTGTGAGTTAATGACAACAATGATAAAATTGTTATTACAGCTAACATTTAAGTGCCTTACAGTCATTTTTCCCAGGACGGTGCCTGGCTCATTGTAAGCACTCAGTGAATTGTTGCTACTGTTACAGCTATTATTTAATCTTTGCACTGTCTCTGGTAAAATTATGATCCCTTTTCACAGATGAGGAAACTGAGACTCAGATAAAGTGGCCCCAGAGCACTGGATAATAAGCAGGGGAAGTGGGTTGCGAATCTAGGTCATCCTGCTCCACTTACCAGGCTCCTACTGTTTTTAGTCTCCTTGGTTCCATCATACCTGTCTCCTCACCACACCTGTTCATCTAGAGTCTTCAGGTGAGACGGGATTTCCATCTTCTATTTATTTTGAAAGAGACAAAGAGAGAGGACAAGCCGGGGAGGGGAAGAGAGAAGGAGAGACAGAATCCCAAGCAGCGTCCACGCTATCAGTACAGAGCCCACAGTTCAAACTCATGAACTGTGAGGTCGTGACCTAAGCCCAGATCAAGAGTCGGATGCTTAACTGAGCCAGCCAGATACCCCAGGATTTCTGTCTTTAAACCAGCCCAAAGGGAGGGTCTTAAATTCTGAGACATAGTCTTCTTAGGGCTTCCATGCACTGAGCCACATGGGGTTAAACTAATTAGCCTGTGATTCTGTCCTACAGGTACATGCAGAGGTAAGGGAAAAGTGCAAGCATGTTTTAAACAGGTGTTTAACATGTCCAGCTTCTAACATTAGATCCTGTATGTATGTGCACACACACACACACACACACACACACTTGCATACCTGATAAGCTGTTTTAGTAGATATTGATGAGAACAAAATGTGCGATACTCATTTTCTTAAGACTCACTAAGAGCTTTTCACATTGATTTAGAAGATAATGCAGTTTGAAACATTCCTAATTCCAGCAAACAACCAACGCCGAAGAAACCCTGCAGTCCCTTGGCAGTTTGCAGGTTGGTTATTAGCGTTGAACATTACTATGCAGAAAACAAAAGTTGAGCCAACCTTTTGACCCGACTGTGGAAAACAAAACCTTTCTCCTGATATTCTGGAGAAAGGGAGCTAGCCCAGGAGCCAGATCTTTGGGCAGGAGGAGGATTCATCATTTAGCATTTTCTGCTGTGACTCTACTGTGCTGCTCCAGTGGACAGCAAACACGAATGCAGAGTAAGAATTCATGCAGGCAGAGGCTTTGACCTCTTGGAGCTGCCTCCTGAAGAACAGAGAGCACCCAGCCATATAAAGACACCCTGGGGCGCCTGGGTGGCTCCGTCGGTTAAGCTTCTGACTTCGGCTCAGGTTATGATCTCACGGTTGTTGAGTTTCAAGCCCCACATGGGTATTAGGCTCTTTGCTGTCATCACAGAGCCTGCTTTGGAGCATCTGTTTCCCTCCCCCACCCACTCTCTCAAAAATAAACAAACATTAAAAAAAAAAAAAAAAAAAAAAAAAAAAANAAAGAAAGAAAGATACACTCTGACCGGAGGTCAAACCTTGTTTGACTCCACTTCACTGCACGGGCTATTTCCTCTCCAATTGCTAATCCATAGTGAGGTGCTCACATCATCTGTCCTCAGGCACAGGAAGGCCAGCTGGCGTGGGAAGTGGGTGGAGGTAATCCAGATTCTGAAGCAACCTCCACTGAGGGTGTGAGAGGGTCAGCTTGAACTTGGCACCTCGTGTAGCCTGGGGTGCATTTGTGATCCCCAGGATCCCAGGTCTGGACCAACCATCTAACCTTCCTGGGCTTCTGCTTTCTTAGTCTCCAAACCAGACCCATAGTCTTCATCCTGCCTGCTTTATGGGGAGGAAGTGACACACTTGGTAAATATTTACAGTTGAAAGCACATTTAAAAGGAAGTTGTTTTCAAAAGGTCAAATACTGTATGATTCCACTTACTGAAGTACCCAGGGTTATAAAATTCATGGAGACAGAAAGTAGCTTGGTGGTTGCCAGGGGCTGGGGGAGCAGGGATGGGAGGTGGTGTTGGATGGGTATAGAGATTGCACGTGAGAAGATGAAAAAGTTATGGTGATGGATGGTGGTGATGGCTGCATAACAATATACACTTAATGCCACTGAACTGTAGACTTACAAATGGTTGAACTGGTAAATTTTATGTTTATTTCACCACATTAAAAAAAAAACCAACAAGTTGTTTTAATGTTCCCACAACTGAGTCTTCACAAACCAACCTTGGGGCACCTGGTGGCTCAGTCAGTTGAGCGTCTGACTTCGGCTCAGGTCATGATCTCACAGTCTGTGGGTTCAAGCCCCCTGTCAGGCTCTGTGCTGACAGCTCAGAGCCTGGAGCCTGTTTCAGATTCTGTGTCTCCCTCTCTCTCTGACCCTCCCCTGCTCATGCTGTCTCTCCCTCTCTCTCTTTCTCAGAAATAAAACATTTTTAAAAAACCCAGCCTTATCAGCGCTTCCTGCTCAGTCTTATGTAGACCCTTCCTCTAAATGCACTGGTTGAGGGGCGCCTGGGTGGCTCAGTTGGTTGAGCAACCAACTGGCTCAGGTCATGATCTTAGCAGTTTGTGAGCTCAAGCCCTGCATCGGGCTCTATGCTGACAGCTCAGAGCCTGGAGCCTACTTTGGATTCTGTGTCTCCTTTTCTCTCTGCCCTTCCCCTGCTTGTGCTCTGTCTCTCTCACAAATAAATATAAAAAAATTTTTTTAAAAATGCACCAGTTGAGTAGAGTAGAGGTAGCTTGAGATTACCGAGGCTGCAAGGAACGCTCACTGGTGCCAGGCTCCGTGCCAGGTGCAGAGGACATACACAGGCAAATGGTGGGTGCCTCTTGTCTGGTGAGAGTGCACATCCACAGACAGTTGCAGTATCTGTGGGAGGGTCTACGATAGGGTGGCCACGTGCTGTTGTAACCTAACTGGATGGGTTCACCACTTGAGGTGCATCAAATGGACACAACCCAAAGAACTATTGAAAGAAAAGAGCATTTACTTGTTACATTTACGTTGTTACATTTACTTGTTACAGGTGAGGAGACAGGGAGAATGCTCTCAAAGCACTGTCTGTCCATGGGGTTAGTACAGGAAGTTTTTATTCAGTGTATTAGAGGGTGGGAGAGAGCTGGCCTGGGCACTTTGATTCAGTACCTAGGATGTCAGCATGCTAGTGCATACACCATATATTCAAAAAATGGCAAAAAAAAACCACCCAAAAACAAAAAACCAAACCCCCCCCAAAAAACCCCAACAACCCTCTGCCCCTAAGAGGAGATCTTAGTATTATACTGAACTCAAGGTTAACTTGGGGCTGGCTCCAGGGGCGGGGCTTCGGTGCTTGTCAGCTCCAGTGCAGCTCAGACTGGCTCACCTGGGGGCCTGGCAGGGAAAACACCTAGCTAGCTTCTCCTTTTCTGAAACTGTTGGTTCTGTGGAACAAAACCCCTACCTTCGCTGCTTTGGTCCCTTCCCCTCCTCTCTTCTGCTGGTAGCTTTCAGCCCCTGGTGGAGTAACTCCCCGGCACCCTAGCTGACCCTGTGGGTGGGCAGGAGGGCTTCCCTGGGGTCCGGGGGATGTGCCAGCCCCTGACAGGAGACTGGCCGTGCCCGCGCTTGCTCCATTGTGCTCTCCACGTTTGCTGGCACTTGTTCTTCAGCTGGAGTGCACTCTCTGCCTTCTTTCCCCCTAAAATCCTGATCCTTAAATTGCCAGCCTAGATACCACCTCCCTTCTGGAAGCATTCCCTCCAGACAGCCAAAATTAATCTCTCCTCCTCCCGAACCCTCCCAGCCCCCTCCTTATATCCCCACTTAGCACATATTCCATTCCGTCAGCTACTACAGCCATTTATATTCCTGCCTCTCTTGTTGGATATGTTTTGGGATCTTTATATTCTAAGTAAGAGAGATCAGCTGGAGGAGCCAGCCTGAGCATCAGGTGTTTATTAGAATGCGGATGTCTTCCCAGATCAGGATGGCTTCCTGCTCTGTTCCTGCTTCCTCTTCTCCGCTTTGCTTCCCAGCCACGTGGCAGATGGCCTCCAAGCTCTGGGGAGTGGTTTCTGTGCTGCGTGGGTCAGTGATCGCCCCTTGACCAATTAACTGCGGCCTGGGGGGCCGGGATCACAGGTACACTTGGAGTGGGCCAAGGCCCCCATGTCCCGGGGAAGAGGAGCCCTTGAGGGGTCAGTGCGAGCTGAGCTCTCTGTAGCACTGGACACGTCAGACCACTCAGTCCTTCCAGCTTCTTCCCTGGGCTTCCCACCCTGCTCCCAGTCCTGCATCCTCTGCTTCTCTGGCCATTTCTTCATTTTCTTCTTAGTGGAAGAAATGCTGCTGCTTTTGTCCGTCTCTGATATTATCAGTGTTCTCCGTGGCTTCACTTAGGCATCTTCTCCTTTATGTCATTATCTTTAGATAATCTCAGTAAGTCCCGTGACTTCACTTGTTATTTGTTTGCACTCATCATATCGACTGCTTAGACCCGAGTGCCTGACCCATGATGTGTTCCACAGCGCACAAAAAGCCTACGTGGACTGTCTGTCAGTTACCCTTCTGCCACCCCCGCTCACCTGATCCACTCGCATTCTCTGTCTCTGTGCCTGGAATCACCAACCACTTCCTGTCACATCTGGGAGTCCCCTTACCATCTTCCTGTTCTATTCTGCATAAATCCAGTCCGGCACTAAACCCTTTCCATTTTACCTCCCAAGTACCTCAAATCTGTCCCCTGCTTAATTGAGGCCTGCATAATTTCTTATTATCCTGTAACTAGCTTCCTGGTGCCACCTTGCCATTTGCTTCCTCATCTTCCTCATTGTGAGCCCAAGTGATCTTTCTGAACAAAAATCTGGTTATGTAAGTCCGTTGCTTACAATCCTTCAGTGCTTACTTGTTGCCATTGGAATAAAAGTCAAATGTGTGATACACAGGACTTACCTGTCTTCACTCACCTGTCTCTGCCAACTTCACCTCTTGCTTCTGTCCAGCCTTATAGTTTCTGAATGTGCCATGTTCTCTAAGACTCCGCTTCAAAACTTAACCTTTTAGAAAAAATATAAAGTCTTATTATATGCAGATGAAGCATTAACATAATAGTAAAGTACAGACTTCTTAAATTACAGAAGGGGAATGAGGTCATTAGGTTCAGGGGAAATACATCTGCCTCTGTGTGGTCTATTTAAAAAGCTGCCATTGAGTACAAGAAGAGTAGTGACACTGATGAGGTTTTGGAGTGCGGGTGGGGTTCAGAGCCAATGGCTGAGCAAGATGGAATTCTTGAGCCATCTTTGGTGCAAAAAGGTGATTTTATTAAAGCACAGGGACAGGACTCCTGAGCAAAAAGAGCTGCACTGGGGCTGTGAAGAGTGACTGGTTATATATTATGGAGCTGGAGGAGGTAAAGACCAAAGGGAGGCCTCCAGAAGCACTTTGATATGCTAAAGAGAACTCATAAGATGCGGGGGGCCTTGCTATTGTGGATCCAAGATTGTGTGTCATCCCCCCCTCGCCCCCCCTCCCCCCCCATCTAGCAAGGCATTAACGTTAGGACCTGGGACAGTAGGGGGTTCCTGGAGAAATGGCATACTGTGTGTTTGCCTCAAGTATTTGTCAGTGGGCTGCGGTTTATAAAGAAATTTAATTTTACCTGCCATTTCCTTTTGCCTTTGTTCCCCACATCACTATGGAGGGGAGGGTGATGTTAGGGCCCCACGAAACTGAGTCCATAGTTTTCTGGAGATTAGGCTATTAATAAGATTTCCTTTTTCTTGTAATTTACTAAGATATTTGTAAACTGATGAGACTCAAGTCCTGCATGACTGTGATATCTATCAGTTAACCACTTGTTTTCTGTTCTTTCCTTTGTTCTTGGGCAGCGGGGAAGGGCTGAGGAATATCACACACATCCCACGGTGGGTGGTGGGGGGTGGTGTTGTACTAGCTGGTGCTTGGCCCTCAGCTTGCCTTATGGTCCTTCATCGACAGTGTTTCCGATACACCAGACACATAGAAACCGACTTCTACCCCAAACTGAAAAAGACCTGAAGGTTCGGACAGTGTGGTTGGGCATGCCTTCAGGTAAACCACATTCGATCTGTATTCCATATTGAAATCTCCTGCATCCAAGGTGGAGATTCAAAGATGCTTATCTGTCTACACAGTTGGCAGAGCACAGACCCTGAACTGACTAACTTGCTTATGTCCAATAGGCTTTGCCTAGGTGGCAGGGAACTGAAATGGAACTTGCTCTGGGGCAGGGGAAGGACATGTGAGTGAGAAGGAAGATGGGGAACACATGTTGAGTCAACAGCCACCAGCCCTGTGCCACAATCCTGATTTGTTGTCCCATGATGATTAGTATTTTATTCTGCTCCACACCAGACTGGTTATTTCCTAGTATCTGCCCCGAGGTGCCAATTAAATAAAATTCTCCATCTTCATGGCCACAGTTCCCCAGGGTTCAAACTTTTTTTTTTAAGTTTATTTATTTTTGAAAGAGAGAGAGCATATGCAAGCAGGGGAGGGACAGAGATGGGGACAGAGGATCTGAAGTGAGTTTCGTGCTGACAGTAGCCAGCCCAATGTGGGGCTGGAACTCATGAACCGTGAGATCATGGCCTGAGGCAAAGTTGGACACTCAACTGACTATGCCACCCAGGTGTCCCCTAAGGTTCAAACTTTTAAGTACAACCTTCTGTCTTGAACTGTTCTATTAGGAATGTTTGGTTGCAAATAATAGAAAAATTAAAAATCAGTGGTTTAACAAATAGGAGTGGTATTTTTTTTCCCCCACATAGTATGAAATGTAGAGGTAGGCAGCTTTCACCCTTGTGGTGATAACATGGTGGCTGCAGCTCTAGCCATCAGGTCTACATTCAAGGGGAGAAGAAAAGTAGGAAGAAGATTTCTTTCGCCATCTCTCTCTCCTTTTATTAGGAACCAGAAACAGATTTTTCCTTAGGTTTATTTCACCAGAACCACAATCCATGGGCTCTGTCACTTCAAGGGAGTCTGGGAAAATCTATTTAGCAGGGCATGTTAAAGTACTGAACAGAATTGGGGTTATGTTAACGAGGTAAAAAGGAGTGAGGATTATTGTATTCACACCTAACAGGATCTGTTACATATTGCATCAAATGTGTTTCTATTGCCTTAGTTAATATGTCATATTTACTTACTATCGTTGAAATCTCTTTAGTGCCGTTTTTTTATCTCTTCAAATTCAAATGTGTTCCAATACTTTTATAAACTACTTTCTGGAGAATGCAGTTTTACATTGGAGAACCCTGGCTTTAAATGGACAAAAAATAGGGTTACCACCAGGGCCAGGGATAGGTTTTTAAAAAATGGGCAAAAGGCGTTGGTTGGACTAAGGGTACTCTGGAAACCACACTCCTTAATTCTATTAGTTTTTCTACTATCAAGCTATTTAATCAGACGTTCATAATATGTATGCAAATCTTGTTAATCTTCTGTTGATAATAACTGAGTCTGGATGGTCCATACTTGACTCACGAGCTTCAGAATGACTCAGTGTGTGCGTGGAGACTTCATTTGTATCTTTTCTGCTCGTATCAATAATTCTTCATAATCGTTTGGCTTTGTGATATAAATTTGTTGGAATTAAACTCAAACAGCTCATAAATAGTATAATTAATTTTTGTTACACTCCAGTACTAATTGCTAATTGATTTCGGTGTACTGTGGTGTATCCTCTCTGTTCTTCATATTTATCCCGGATCGTGACACTCACACTGTTGTTATTTTACTTACCTCTGCAATTGTATTGAGCTGGGAGGGCAGTGTTGGGGAGCAAGAATTCCTACTCTCTTCAAGGGCCTTCTAACTGGACTCAGAATCAAACTGATAATCAGATTAATGGGAGAAAATAAAATTTATTAACAAACATACGGGGAACCTATGCCGACATGGAAATTACAATGACAGGCAAAATGAAGTAGAAGTGTCATCCCAAACTAAGGAGAACGGGTACAGGGACATGGCACTCCAGAAAAAAGGATGCACTTCATGAGGCCATAAGAAGAGGAGATGTTTCGTAATTAGATGTTTGCCTTGCTGTACAGATGGGTCACCCAGATAAAATTTATCTCTGCTTATGATCCTTATTCTGGGAAGGACCCCAGTTTATATTCTATTATGTAGTTAAGGGAGGGCTCAGAATAATCTTCATGCCAAAGTGTTCTCACTTGGGGCAACCTGCCTGTGGCCGCTGCAACAGGAACCGTATCTGTCTGGCTTATCATCTGCTTAGCAGAGTGCATGGCCCATAGTACGAACCCAGTAAACATCGGTTGAATAATTGAGTTACCAAATGACTCCCAACAATAATCAGTTGTGTATCGGGAGCCAAAGTAGTCCTAACTGGCCTGCTATTTCCTGTGTGCCAGCTAATATTTTATTTTAAAAGAAAAAGTAGAAAATGTAGACTACACACTGGAATGTGTTGGGTCTGTAGGACCCTACAGTCTGTAGGATCTGTAGGCTATATATGGTGGTTTCTGTTTCCCTCTGAAACATTTTTGTTCTATAGTCTAGACTGCCAGAAAGAGAACGACTTCTGGATTCCACTTCCCAGGTCCTAGGGAGTTGTTCTGATTGCTCTAACTTGGGTCAGAACCTCACCCCTGCACCCGGCAGGAGGGTGGACCACATTATAGTGCTTTTTTTTTTTTTTTAATAAACATTGTGGTGAGAGTGGAAGCAATGCCTGGAAAAGGGGTTTGCAACAAAGCCACGTCAGTGATTCCGCTGCTCAGCTACTTCAAGCCCGCCTCTCTGTGTTTCACACCAACCCACATTTCATTCATTCATTTACACAGAGGTCATTGGACATCAGCTACGGATCTTGTGTCTAGGTTTGTGGTCTGTTATTTACCCTGTACTCTGTATGTTACCTGTATTCTGCATGCCTCCGTTTCCGTATCTGCAAAATGAGAAAAATGATAATACTTCATGGGATTGTTTTGAGGATTCAGTGGGATTTTATGTGTATATTCTATGTGTACTACATAATAATACATATTAATGTATGTATAGGATATATGTTCCATTGTATATAATTGTATGTAAACTTGGAACGGTGCCTGACAAATGAATATCAATGAAATGTCAGCTCTTGCAAGTCCGAGTTCCCTTTGCATAATTGTAAAAATCCAAAAGCTCTTAACCACCAACATTTCTTGAAATTTTGGCAGAAAGTTCTGACCTGATCGGAACTAAATGACATGCAGAGCCTGACCTGAAGGGATGTGAGGACATTTTGAGGTCTTATTTAGCCCCTAAGTGTGAATGTTCGCACATGTTGTTGCAGAAATAGTGTAGCAGATAGCACTACTGGCAGTATCACGTGCTGTTATCCTTTTCAAATGAAAAGTTCTGAATTCTGAAATTTATCTGTGCCCAAGGTTTTAAGTGAGGAGTCATGGCCCTGTGATAATGTTACCCAGCATCCCCTCATCAGCCTGGATGAGTGGATTACAGTGGATTACAGCCTCTGTCCTGAAGGAACTCTTAGAGCACCAAGTGGATTAATGTCCGCTGTGTGTCAGNGGGGAGGGGGGTCCAGGGAGCACCCAGGGCCTCCCTGAGCTCTGTAGGGTATGGAAGGGTTGTGGGGTGAAGGAAAGAAAGGGGATGCCTGAGGTGAGACCAGAAGATTCTAGCACCTCCTTTTATCAGACATGGTGCAGTGGACTGAGGATTCTGTGGAAAGACCAGCCTGGTTACTGGCCAGAGGCCCCTTGTGTGTTGTAGAAGGCAGCAGCCACTGCTCAAGAAACGATTGCAGTGTGATGAGGTGTGTTCTGGATGCTGTGGGAGCCCAGAAGAGGGGGCCANAGGTGAAGAAGTTACAAGTTTGTGGAACTGGGAGAGGAAAAGTGCATGACAAAAGTCAGGAGGCTGGAGGAAGCCTGTCTGTTTCAAAAAACAGAAGTGAGTGTGGCTGGAGGGAGAGCAAATGGGCAGGCAGCTGCTGAAGGGGAAGAGGGGGGATCGCAGGGCAAGGCCAGATTGCCCTCAGGCAGGAGGCCCTAGTCTCGTGGCTCAGTGTGAACTGTCTGGTTTGTGGCTGTTGCTCCAGCATTGTTGTTAATAGTACTGTCTTTGACTCTCAAAGCATCCCTGTTTCAACCATTAAAGTATATAGTCTACCCTACCTAAAGGCCAGTCTGCAGAACTAAGAATTTATCCTTAGGCTAGTGGGAATCCATTGAAAGATTTAAACAATACACATCTTAAACATTTATTTGGGGTGATTGGTTTTTACACAATAAAAAGATGTTTTGCTGGGGCACCTGGCTGGCTCAGTCAGGGGAGCATGTGACTCTGGATCTCTGGGTTGTGAGTTCAGGCCCCACATTGGGTGTAGAGCTTACTTAAAAAAAATCTTTTGTCTTACTCTGCTGATCATTCTGTTGATCTCAAGGGTTACTGGAATAGGTGTCTGACCTGGGAAAGGTGCTGGTCAGCAGACTGACTTTCGCTGGCCAAGGACAGCAGAATTATTTGCTCGTCTCGGTGAGTACATGTACATAGAAATGGCCCCAGTATCTGATGCTCCTGTGAAATGAAAGCGTTCTCTTACCTGAGGTGAACTCTTCAGTACTTCCTGTGTTGTCCAGACCACCCTCAGGGACTATTATAGGTCTGTCTTTGAAAATTCAGGAAGGGTGGTGGCCTTGGCTTTGCTTTCTCCCTGGGTCTGGGGTGTGCTTGTGTTTGCCAGTGGGCAGGCCCATCCCAGGCGCCGGCCTTTCCCGCTTTGCTTTCCTCTGCTGGTCAGAGCTAGCAATTGACAGACACTGATTTCCCGGCTTCACGCTTTCAGCCAAGAAAAGACAGGAGAATTTAGGAAAGCCTGAGATTCATGTTTTACATTTTGTGTAGGATGCTCTCGCTGCCTCGGAGACACACAGACTCACCCCTTGGGGAATTCCTTTACTCTTAGTTCTTACTCTGTCACAGTTTGAGCTCTCCTGTCTGCTGTGGGTAGGTGGAAAGATAAAAGCTACATGACAGCTAGTAATCCCCTTCAGGCATCACAGTGGGATGGAGTTTAAGGAGATTTTGCCAGAAGCAGCAGATCAGCCCTCTGTGATGAGCAGGTATTGGAAGTATTGGGAGCTGCCAAAAAGGCTCCAGTGAGGATGGTGTCCTCAGCCCGAGGGTCCGCAGCCGACAAGATGGGGCAGCTGCAGATGAGAAGAAGGAACAGCGTTCTCCTGGGGCAGGCTGCCTGGGACCCACAGGCTGGCCATTCCCCAGGTGGGCTCCCTGCAGTCTGGCAAGCCAGGAAGTGGCACCCAGAGACAATGCAGTGATTCATCTCCTGGGGGCGGATGCACGTAATAAACATGCATATATACAACATACACATACACACGCACACACACAACAATTGAATACCTACCCTCAACTCAGATACTACAGTCTTTCCCCAAAGACCAGCTCAGTAGCAGTTGGAAAGCCTAAAAAAGGCTTATTCCCTCTTATCAGCCTTCCCTCCCCCAGTGCATGTTCCATCTAGGGTGACCCCACAAATAGTGAGACCATGGGAACATGGTCATTTTATTTTATTTTATTATTTTTTTTTTAAAGATTTTTATTTATTTCTAGGAGAGAGAGAGAAAGACAGCGTGAGCAGGGGAGGGTCAGAGAGAGAGGGAGTCCCAGACTGAAACAGGCTCCAGGCTCTGAGCTGGCAGTCAGCACAGAGCCTGACGCGGGGCTCGAACCCACGAACCGCGAGATCATGACCTAAGCGAAAGTCGGACGCTTAACCGACTAAGCCACCCAGGCGCCCCGGAACATGGTCATTTTAGGATGTCTCTCCTGCAGCCGCTCTGGGTGTGCTCGCTTACTATATGTTAAGGGTTTCACCTTGGGGTCCCAAGCCGTGCGCCAGGAGTCCAGGGCCCTGTCAATTGGGGCGTGTGTGTGTGTGTGTGTGCGTGTGGATTGCTCTGGGGAATCAGGAGTCACACACATGTGGACATCCACAGCTGGCTCATAATTTGACACCTTTCGACATGATGTTTTTTAATACTGGGGTAGCACATGCTTCAAGAGATGACATGAGTGTTGCCTGGCTGGCTCAGACGGTAGAGCATACGACTCTTGATCTTGGGGTCATGAGTTCAAGCCCCATGTTGGGTATAGAGATTACTTAAATAAAATGTTTTAAAGAGAGGAGAGCGCTTGGGTGGCTCAGTCGGTTAAGTGTGTGACACTTGATTTCAGCTCAGGTCATGATCTCATGGTTTGTGAGATCAAGTCTCGTGTTGGGCTTTGTGCTGACAGGGTGGAAGCCTGCTTGGGATTCTTCTCTCCCTTCCCTCCCTCCCACCCCGCCCCTTCTCCACACGTGGTCGTTCATGCACGCGCGCTCTCTCTCTCTCAAAAATTAATAAACATTTAAAAAAATGTTTTAAAGAGATGACCTGAGAAGTTGACACTCAGCTTTTTATTCTTGTCCCATGAAACTCAACTCTGATCCCTACTTGTGTTTGCTGGTTGGAATAACAAAAGCCCTGCAGACATCCAGATGTATCATTACCCCACTCCCCACTTTCCTTCTCTAGTATCTAAATGGTTCTTACTCAGAGGAGAAATCCTTCATGCACAGGAGAGGTATTTGTATTAACGAAGGCTGAGGTAGTGAGGCACAGCTTGAAGAAACGGGCTGTGAGAGTTGGAGTTATTGACCAAAGCCATATTCTTCAAGGACAACTCCATATGGTGCTGTTCCTAAAAGCATAATAGAAATGCTCTTAGTGTTCCCAGCAGAGGAAGAGCATTGCACTTCATTGGCCAAGAGGGAGCAAGCTTTGAATTCTAGGGTGAGACTCCAGATGTTGACGAGGCAGCCCCGCACACCTCCGCAGTGGCAAACCCAAGCCAGCAGTGCGTGGTGGCTCCAGTTCTGCCCCCTCCTCTGCGGGGATGCTGCTTCCTTTCTTCTCTGCCTCACCTGCCATGGGCTTTTGAATCAAGGCTGGCTTGAATCGGACATGTCATGCCGTGTTCCTCCAGGGATCTGGCTCCATTTCCGTTCTCTCCTTGCGTCTTACACACAAGTTGTTGGCACTCTCCCTACCTTTTCTTTCTGATTTTGGTCTGTTCCTGTTTACACTGTTGCAGTTTCAGTAATCACATCTTAGTGGGGCTGACTTTCATATGAAAACAATACAGGGCCACAACAATGAAGCATTCGTTGGAACTTTTGATTTAGTTTCTTTGAAATCTTAGCGTGTTCCTCATTAGAAGCTGTGCTTAGGAGAGGTTCTCACTTTCACAATGTGTACTTTGATAATATTTAGGCTTTTCATAAACATGTATGATTTTTATGTATGGCTCATGTGAAAGTAATTAAAACAGCCCTCAGCACACCTAGTTCCCGGCGCTGGCTCCAGCACTTGGGCCCGTATGTGTGGAGATAGAGGCAGGTTTCCTAGTCCAGAATCAAAAGCCTTCTTCTGCAGTGGGCCGGGTAGTAAATACTTTAGGCTTCCTGGGCATATGGTCTCTACCAACGCTCTCTAGCTCCGTGGCCCTACTGCCAAAGTAGCTGTAGATAATATGTAACAAAGGGAGGGGGCTGTGTGCCAATAAAACTTTGTGATAAGCATTGAAATGTGAATTTCACAAAATTTTGGCATGTCACAAAGTACTATGCCTCTTTGAATTCTTCTTTCAACTGTTTAAAAATGTAAAAACCATTCTTAGCTGGTGGGTCATACAAAAATGGGCAGTGGGCTGGATTTGGCTGACCCCTGGTCTTCATCCGCTTACCACAAAGCCAGGCTATAATGATAGAAGTCAGTCATTGGTTGCTTCTGGGAGTGAGGTGGGGATTTACTCAAAGGGACCAGCAAGTAGTCTTCCCCGGGGTAATGGCAGTGCTCTGTGTCTTGTGAAGACTGTGGATTACACAAGTGAACACATTTGTCAAAACTGGTTCACAGTTAAGATCTGAACATTTGTGTATAAATTATACTTCAATAAAGATAAAAGGAACAAATGTTGCACAACAGCCTCTCAGGGTTGTTTGTTACTAGACAGTAAATGTTTCTTTCTCATTGGTGGGTTTGGGGCTCAGCCGGGCTGTTTCTGTCCCATACATGCCCATTTGGGTCTCCAGGCTGGACCAGGTAGCTGTCGGGCAGTGGCAGAAGCACCAGACAGCAGGGTGGACGGTGCTTGTGCATTTCAGCTCTCCACCTGTTGTGTTGCTTGAACACAGCCTGACTGCAAGTGTCTACGTATCCTAATTTAAGAAAATGTGACTGCAGTGCAAAAAAGCTACATCCCTTATGTATGAAACTTGCCAGATCTCAATTTTTGAAAGAATTGAAAATGTTGCAAGACAGCAGGGCCTACACAGACGAAATAATAGAAGAGCAAAATAGGACTGAAAATAAGCAAGTGTCAAAATCTGTCTCCAGATAAAAATAGATTTCTGGCAGACCATAAAGGGCAAGTCCGTCATTGTCCACGCAGCGGTGATGACTCTGGAGATGGTGTTTCCTCTGCCCATCTGTCAATTTAGTGATGCTTTTACTCCACTTAGGCACTCAGGTCTCCCTGAGTGAACTCCTCCTGTCCATGACCTCAACAGCGTAGCCTAACCTCTCTCTTGAGCATAAGACCCTCATTTCTGTCTGTCTACTAGTCTCCTAGATACCATGAATGCGTTTTATCCTGAACTTAGGAAGTGATCCTTCTTGTTCCTATTTTAGTGAAATAGTGCCATTATCAAGCCAGGTGCCCAAACCAGGCATGACTTTATGACCCATTGGAGACAGAGAATGAAGTAGAAGGAAGAGTCAGATGATTTTGAAGTGTGAAGCCTGAATGATTAAGAGGTGGTGGTATTTTTGGAACCAGCCAGCATTTTGATAGTCTGTGATTATAAGTCATCTTCTAGCTCATGGGTCATAAGCTTCACCAGGCAACATAGGGCTGCTCAGATTCTGAAATCCTGTGGCTTCTGGGGAGCGGCCCTTAGTTGCGTCCAGCAAAATCAATAAAAGCTGGTGCAGTAGAGCATTAATAGAGCTGGTGCACCAGGCTTTGGAATCATGAGTCCTAACTAACACATACTCATTTTGTAAATAGAAGCAAGTTACCTGACTTCTTGGAACTATACTTCTCTCATTTGTGAAATGAGAAGTATTTTTAGTGCCCCCTCCATAACAGTATTTGGGGATTAAATGGGATAGTTCATGTAAAGCTCTTACTACAGTGTCTAGTTCATGTTATACTCTTGATAATTCCTACAGTTTTAGTCAACAAACTGTGTCCAAGAAGTAGTTTTACTCTTTTTGCTCAAAAATCTCCACTGCACAGAAGGCCATGTGTTTGGTACTGTGTCACGCTGACAAGTCATATTAAGAGTCAACTGTAATTAATCTATCTGAGTCTTCTTTAATTATGTTATTCCTATTTTTCTCAGCCCTATCCCCTCACTCTATCTCTACCCTGTCTCATAGCCCCCCCCCAATATTTTGTAGACTCTGTAGTTGTCTTTATTACATTTTATTTTGTATAGTCCTACCCTAAGAACTGACCGAGGATGAACATGTTGATGAGTATATATAACCCTACAGATTCTAAAACCAGAATGGGTTATGGAGGCTTAATATGGGGAAATCACTAACATTTTGAAGTCTTAGAAAGTTCATTCCTTCAATAAATGTTAAGTTGCTACATGTGTCAATCACTGTTGTAGGCGGTAAGGTGAGCAAGACAGGCAAGGAATCTCGAGTTCCTTGTTCGCCAAAGTCAACGAGATGATCTTGGATGGTGCTAAGAGGGAATGACAGTTGAGCTCCTGAGAACGGGGAAGAATGCTGCAGGTGGAGGTAGCGAGAGGGTGAAGACTCTGAGGTGAAAGAGGCATTTGAAGGGACAGACGGAAGGTTAGCGTGGAAGGAGAATATAAGAGAGGGGAGAAGGAGGTAGGAGCCAGGCGGGTTCCCGCACGGCTGCTAAGCCACGGTAAGGAGCTGTTCTTTGTGTTGTGTTGTGTTGTGGTTTCGGTTTCGGTTTCATGGTAGACTGACAAAAGACACCCCCAAAATGGCTGTGTCCTGTTTTCAGAACCTGTAAATATATTACCTTACATGGTAAAAGGGACTTTGCTGATGTGATTGAGATCTTGAGGCGGGGACCCTGGATTGGCCAATGGGCCCAGTGTCATCACAACGGTCCCCGTTAAAGGAAGGCAGGAGGGTCAGAGTCAGAGAAATGAGGAAGGGGCCACAAGCCAAGGAATGCAGGCAGCCCCTAGAAGCTAAAAAAGGAAAGGAAACAGGTTCTTCTCAGAAGCCTCCAGAAGGAGCACAGCCCTACTCACACCTTGAATTTTAAGACTTCTGATGTTCAGAACTGTGAGAGATTACATTTGTCACATCAGGGATGGGAAACTAGTATAGCCTTCTAATTCTGAAATGCATTGGGGAGCATTTTAAGTTGGGGAGGGATGGAATCGTATTTTGCCGGGAGCCGCACCGGCCTCTCTGGATGGCAGTCACAGCAAGGAGATGGCAATGTTTGCACAGCTTCTGCCATGAGAAATGAAGACTAATATCTCCTTCTGCTACTACTGGTTCATGTTGGAAATGAGCCTGCTGGTATTGACCAGGCCTCCCAATATTCCATATCAGACCCATATTCTGAATACAGATACCTCATAAGGAAAAGCATATTCCTGCCTTCACAAAAGAGACTTTAGATGAAAGCTCTATGGGTGATTGTCAAAAGGCTCTTCCTATGGGCCTTGCAGATCCAAGACTTAGATAATAAAGGGGGTTAAGAACACAAGAGTTACTATTGAGCCTGGTCCCATATCAGAAGAGCCTAATTTATAGTTAAAGTACAGATAAGTACAGAACATAACTTACTAATTGGTGATGTATGGCAGTCCCTTCCTCAAGGCCTACATTCCACAAACACCCTCCCTTACACTGGCAACTGGGATGAGGATAGATAAGAGTAGCTAAAACATAAACCCAGGTGCCAAGATGGACACATTTAGGGCCCCCATGAGGACTTCCACACACAAACCAATTCAGAAACATTCATCCTCCTGAGAGCCAGACAGAATGACTCCTAGCTTATCTATATACAACCTAACCTATATGTTATCCTGTCTTTCATTAAGAGCGTCCTGTTATTTCCTTGGTTGTAAATTCACCATGACTGGGATAATTCTGCAATTGACATCACAAAAGACCTCTCATTGTAAGAAATTCCTTTTCTTGACCTCATATGGTTGTTGAACCTTTAAATAAAGACACCAAAACCGACAGGACAGAGATGCCTGCCTGGTGATCAGAAAGAATCTCGGGGCTCTCTCATTCTCTTTCGCCGACACCGTCCATCCTTCAGGGACCCCTGGACCTGTCGGAGCTGGCGCGGCCTCCGGCAGTATTTAGTTTTTTAAAGAGTGGATTGTTGAGGGGCACCGGGGTGGCTCAGTCGGTTAAGCATCTGACTTTGGCTCAGCTCATGATCTCTCTGTTGGTGAGTTCAAGCCCCTCATCGGGCTCTCTGCTGTCAGTGTAGAGCCTATAAACTTAAAAAATAAATAAAAAGAATGGATTGGTGGGAGGTCTGAGGGGCAGCAGGGAGCCCAGTTTGGAAGCAGGGGCAGAAATCTCAGGAGAGATATCACAGAGGTCCAGATGAAGGCAGTAGAAGTGGGGTGAACAGTTTTTGGTTACAGAGCCCACAGGGATTGCTGATGGCATGGTTGTGGGGAGATGGAAACAAGAAATCAAGGGCGATGCTGAATTTGGGCCTACATGGTTGGAATGCCATTTATCAAAATGGGGGAAGATGGGACAAGACATAGGTTTAGGGGGCAAGTTACACGTTCTGTTTTGGACACCTTGAGACTCAAGATGCCTGGGAGACATCCACCGTCTGTGTGGAACAAGCAGATGAGTGTAACAGCGGAGGTGGCAGAAGAGAGATGGTCTGCACGTGCCTTCAGCCCCGGACAGCGCTCACCCTCCCAGTGTCTCTGGTGCCACCGTGGTCACCCACAGACCACCTGGCTGGCTGAACTTGACCCGTGTGACGTTTCGTTCCACGTTTTTCATCTTTTGTCCTGGGCTCATGTTTCATTGCCTACTCAGTGTAAGCTGAATGAGCAATGAACAGAGGCTAAAATGAGGCTCTTTGGATAACTAAAGAGTAATGAAAAACAATCTAGATTAATCTGTGCCCCAAATGTGTACAGTTATTTTAGTGCTTTCTCAGAGAGCTAAATGGATTTCGTGAATTTTAATTGATGTTTAACTTTTAATTGTGTTCATGTGGGGTGGCCAGTTGGAACTCTGCCTAATAAGACTGATGAGTGTGTATGTACATTTGCATACAGCGTGCTTCTCAGGGCCAGGCGTAGAGTAATGGGGTAAGTACTTAGTACTTACAGTACTAAGAGGACGGCGTAGAGTAATGGGGGGAGAGTACAGTGGGAAGATAATCTTGAAACATTTATTTTCAGAAGAATGCAAAATTGTCAGATATTTTCTATTTGTATGTATTATAAGGCTTACGATTATTTCCTCTCATTGGTGAATTTTTTTTTAAATAGAAAAATGAACTTGTATTATAAGAGGAGCCACGTTTTCACGTACAATGGAAAGCTTCTGAGTTGTGTATGTATACGGTTCAGATTGTGAGCCAGCCCAACAAAATGTTTACTGAACGGGGTTTCTCTGTGACGTACTTTGCTAAGCAGAAGAGGGGGCAGAGTAATGAGGGTGCTTTTTTTTTTTTAATGTTTTTATTTATTTCTAGGAGAGAGAGAGAGAGAGACAGCGTGAGCAGGGGAGAGTCAGAGAGAGAGGGAGTCACAGACTGAAACAGGCTCCAGGCTCTGAGCTGGCAGTCAGCACAGAGCCCGACGCGGGGCTCGAACCCACGAACTGCGAGATCATGACCTAAGCGAAAGTCGGACGCTTAACCGACAAAGCCACCCAGGCGCCCCAATGAGGGTGCTTTTTGGCCACCTCCCTGGCTTAGGCAATAAGGAAGTATGTTGTCTGACATAAGAAGTAGGGCGGCCTCCAAGCACACTGTGTCTGGTGTGTGCTGTCCTCTGGGCTTCTCATGGCTCTGCCCTCTTGGTTCCAATGGCTTCATCTTTTGGTCAGGAGCAAGATGCAGTGGTTCACATCCAGAGCTGAAAATATCCACAGAAAAAAGAAAGGTTGTCTCTTCCTTGTGTGTCTTTTTAAAAAATGTTTTTATTTTTGAGGAGGGGGTGGTGCAAGCAGGGAAAGGGCAGGGAGGGGGAGACAGAGGCTCCGAATCAGGCTGCTGTACAGCCCAGTGCAGCGCCAGAACTCACAAACCGAGAGATCATGACCTGAGCCAAAGTCGGAAGTTTAACCAGTTGAGACACCCAGGTGCCTCCCTCATGTGTCTTAAATGTGGAATAATCTTTTCCTAGTAGCCGTCCACTGATTTTTCTTGCATCCCATGCACCAGGATTGAGGCACAAGTCCATGTGTAAGCCAGTCACTTGCTGATAAACGGAATTAACCATGATTGGCTTAGACCAGGGGTTGGCAACTGCTGTTCAGTCACTTGTTTTTAGTCTTATTGGCACAAGCCACGCCCATTCATTTACATATAGCACACTGCGGCCCTGTTGGGGAGTCAGTTGCAAGGAAGAGAGTCTTGCCCACAAAGCCTGAAATATTTACTCTCTGCCCTTTATAGAAAAAGGGCGGATCCTTGGTTTAGACAAATGATCTGGGAAGCGTGGGTGATGGGAGAGTCAGGTACAGCAGCCACTTAAATACACAAGAGGTATAGGATGTGATTCTGTTTTTTAGAGATTAGGAGGGGACATTTCAAAGCATTAAAATAGCCAAAAATGCTAATGACAGTTTAATACTTCAATGAAAGCTGTCCCCTAGATACTTAAAATTAGTATCATTCCTGTCACTATAAAGTTGGGAAAAAAGAGAAACGGCTTCATGGTAGTTCATATGAAAAAAAAATCAGAGGGATTTAATTGATGCTGTAATCAGCCAATTCTTGCCACATTAGCATGCGTATAACTGTGGGTAAACCAGGACTGACCAGGGGCAGAGCCTGGGAGAAAATGATAGATTGGATTAGGGGTAGCGACAGGAGGTCAGTGGCCAGAGGAGTTGTACCCAAGGGAGTGTCCTATGATTAGATATTGAGGTATTCAAGCCTGAAGGTACACTGTTCCTTCAGTGCCTGGGTGTCTCAGTTGGTTAAGTGTCTGACTTGGTTTCAGCTCAGGTCATGATCTCATGGTTTTGTAGGTTTGAGCCCCACATCGAGCTCCACATTGGGAGCATGGGGCCTGCTTGGGATTCTCTGTCTCCCTCTTTCTCTACTACTCCCCAATTTGTACTGTCTCTGTCTCTCGAAAATAAATACATAAACTTAAAAAAGGGGGGGTCCATTGCTCTTTCAAGGTAAAGAATACTGGTATCAGAGTGAAGAAGGGCTGGTAGGAAGTAGATAGAGGTTCAAGATGAGACTCCAGTCCCCTCTGAGAACTGAGGGGAGCTCAGCTCTCAGGGCTCTGGGAGGAAGCACTGAGTGCTTCAACAAGACCAAGGGGTGGTGCTACATTGAATAAAGTGTGCCAGCGTTAGGGATGCTGTCTTTGGATTCTGCCAAAATATTTTCTGTCCATCTCTTTTTTTCTGTGTGTGCTGGGGACAGGTTACTTGTCATTTCTGAGGCTTGTTTTTAGGGATCTATTCAGTGGGGATAGTAATAATATTTGCTTCCCACAATTGCTGGGACAATTAAATGTGATTTGTGAAATCTTAGTGCGGTTCCTGAATTGTATGCTAGAAGTTCTGTCAGGCATCGGAGGCTCTATTGCCACACGGGGAGCTGTCAGGGATGTCCTGCGGTGCTCTGAATTCTGTCTGTACAGTATGTCTGTACAGATTACCTCGGGGACTTTTTAAAACAACAACAACAACAACAACAACAACAACACTGATTTTTAAATGGAAACCCAGATCAATTGAATCAGAATCTTGGGAGTTAGAACAAGGCATTGATAGTTCTTAATGGTCTCCTGGTGATTCTAATGTGCAGCCAGCCCTGAGAGCCTTTGTCTTACCATATTATCAGTCCCGGTTGTCACTGGCCCAGGGCCGCACTAAATCTGCAAGTGGCCAGCTCACTGGAGACAGCTGGGTGGGGCTGTGCCTAATGGAGACTGATGGTCTCCAACTACTTTGAACCGAAGATGAGCCAACAGAGAAGGGAAGCTGCTGAAAAACCACAAGCCCGTTCACTAATACCACCCATCTGCTTGAAAAGCAGCACTGCATTGAAGAACGTGCCCGCTGAACTCTTGAGCTGATCAAGGCACATCTGAAGTTGCATTGCACCTCAGGAGATGCACAGATGAGAGCACATACAGTCCCTTCCAGGCCTTTGGATGGAGCTGGGAAGAGTGGCAGTGTCAGCCCAGGCATCAGTGTCTGCTGGAACAGATCAGACACAAGATGTTTGCCATGAATTCATCTGTGGAGAACACAGTGTGGAGGGGAGAAGATACTTCAAGTTCAGGAGGTGGAGCGTGGGATCAGGAGCTGAGTTTCCATGAGACACTCTCTCATGCTACTGAGACACAAACATTGAAAGATAGTAACCGAGTTGAATGACAGAAGTAGCACATGCATGTGTTGTTAGAACACAGTTGAGAAATAAAGTCCGCAGACATTGAGCAATCGGCACACTTTCCTGGGTCAAGGGCATATTCTTAAAGCCTCAACAGAAGGCCCAGTGGAAGGTGAGCAAGATGATAAAAGGAGCAGAGATCATGACCGGTGAGCAGTAGTGGAAGAACTAAGGACATTACCCTACAGCAGGCTGGACAGCTGAGCAGGATGGGAGCCCTCATAAGACAGTTGAAATATCAGCTTGTAGAAGGGTGTGTGGTACCCCACGGTAGACTTTACAGGGAATCACATTTTTGTTCAATAGTAAGAAATTGTTTTAGCATCAGGAATTGAAATTAGAGTCAGACTGTGTCTTGTGAGATGGTCCCTGTCACTCCCCCAACATTGAGAAAGAGTTACTGGTATAAAGTGGAGGTAGGGCAGGATCCATTCTCACTTCATGAGGCCCAACAAAACTTGTATTTAAGGTGTTGGAGTGCATTGTTGTCCCTTCTCCGCCAAAGTATGAGAAACTTGGATTGTTTTCATTCTCTGATTTCTATTATAGGGAAAAAACCCATGACAGATATTTGAATAATATCTGAGTACTACTTGTTTGCATAACCAGCCGAGAAATTCAAACATTTGTGTAAATAAAGACTATGCATTTTAACACAGGTGGAGGGACAGGGATAGTCTGTAAGGATACTTCTTTTGGTCTTGAACTTTGGGAAGCATTTTTGGGCATTCTGCTTTTAAACCTTTTATGCTATTTTATATGCAACTCATTATATTTTTGGTACCTACCAAATGTGAAGCATCATCCTGTACTCTGTCTATGGAAAATCCCCTCTCCCCAAACTTTTTCATATCAGAAACAGAGTCACAGCACAACAAATACAAACAGTGACGGCAGCAGACACCTGCCGGTTGCTTCCCAAAATGATTTCTCCTTTTCATCTTCCTAATAGCCCCCATTTCCTTATAGGGAGCCTGACTGTACCTTGATCAGGAAGTGGAGCATGTGTATTAGGCTGAGCTGATTCATACACTGTATTCCTCCAACGCAGGGCTCAGTCTCATGAACTGTGAGATCATGACCTGATCCAAAATCAAGAGTTCGATGCTTACTGACTGAGCCACCCAGGCATCCGTCAAGCAAGATTGATTCATAAGAAATTTAAGCAGTGGATATTTGAAGCAGTAAGGTGTTGATCTTTTAGGTGTAATAAGGCTATTGTTTCCATGGGTTTTATTATTTTTTTTTCAATGTTTATTATTTATTTTTGAGAGAGAGAGAGAGCGAGCATGAGTGGGGGAGGGGCAGAGAGAGAGGGAGACACAGAATCGGAAGCAGGCTCCAGGCTCTGAGCTGTCAGTGCAGAGCTGACACAGGGCTCGAACCCACAAACCATGAGATCATGACCTGAGGTGAAGTTGGATGCTTACCTGACTAAGCCACCCAAGTGCCCCTATTGTTATGTCTTTAAAGAAGAGTCTTTGTCTGTTAGCAATACATATTGAAATATTGATAGATGAAATAATATGATATCTCGGATTTGCTCCAAAATAATACAGAAGAGAGGAAATGAACAGGTCAGGGATTGATGGTTGCTGACACTGAGTAATGGGCACATAGGAGTTCATTCATCTGCTTTTTTCTTTGGTAAAAGGTTAAATAATAATAAAAGTATCTACTTACTTTCTAGTAGTAAGCAGTATTAACAATTTGACATATATGTTTTTCTAGAAATTTTTAATGTTTAAATTACAGAGAGAATGAGAGGTAATGGAGAAGGTTTGGTTTTGGTTTTATTTAGTTAAATGGATTCATTACTTCCTTTGGTCTACAACTTTCTCCTTTTGGGTGGGAGCACAATACACCATGGATATTTTGCCATTTAACCTTATATTGGAGCAATTGATAATTTATTTTCCCCCTAAAGAGAACAAAATCCTCTGCTTCTGTACCATTGCAGCCTCTGCACCCTGGGGGAGAATTTCAGCTTTTTGTGGAGAATACCTGCGTTTGAAGCCTGGGTTTCTATGGGCTTCCTCCAGAGCTTTAACTGTGAGTCTTGGGTGGTTCTCATGTATCTGATACAAATCTTTCCTGGCACAATCTCCCCATGGGAAGCATCAGCCCTAATCTCCTCTGCTGGATTTTGCTGTCAGCAATTGTAAGATCCGTAGGAAATTCAGCTCTCTCTGTTGCCTGCTGGTTGGGAAGCCAAACATTTGTGAAAGCTAGGAAAAGCATTGTTATTCCTGTTGCTTTTCTGTGGTTTTATATAATGTGAATTCTTAGTAGTTCACGTACATGGATGAGACAGAGGATTTGTGTGTGAGAGAGGTTTGTTTTTTAAAAGAATACGGTGGATAAATAGTTGACCAGCTTTGGCTCCATGATGGAGTTTTCCATTATTATCGTGCTGGGAAATTGACACAATTTAATTCCAGCACACCTTCCACTATCTGCTTTGTTCATTTCCTTTTTATCCCATGGGAGAGAGACAATCTAAGCTTAGAATACCTCCTCTTTCTCTCTTACCCATAAGGAGCACTGTGAATATCATGTTTCTCATGACATATTTTCAAAATGCTTTAAAATACTAATATCATTTCATTCTCTCATCAAACATTTTCAGAGTAACTACTCTGTGCCAGTCAGCGTACCAGGCCTGTGGGAGCAGGGAAGGCAAGATTAGTTAGTTTTCGCATCATTGTTGTCCGGGTGGAAATACCAAGGTTGGGCATTAAGGAGGGATAGATCGAAGGTTAGGGCAGGGAGTGTTTGTTAAATGGCCATGTTTTGGGTATATGCACAATAATCTTGGGTATGTGCTACAGTGCCGCGTGTTAAATGCCTCTCTAAAAGTTTTATGTCAGCTGCCGCATTTCATCCTCCCCACAAACCCTGTGAAGTATGTACTCTTGTTCCCCTTTTATAGGTAGGAGACTGAAGCACAGAGAGATTAAATAATTTGCTAGAAGTCACACAGTAAAAAGTGGAACAATTTGCAGTTAAACTCAGTCCAATTCCAGAATCTGTGCTCCTTATGGAAATATTACTGAGGGGTCAGTTGGCTCGTTGATACATTATGTTGGTGGCTTCTGGTCTTTAAAAAAAAAAAGAAAAAGATGGTTCATTGTTAACCATTGATATGAGTATCCCTGGAGGCTACTGAATTTTCAAGCTGTGAAATGCACGGAAAAGCTTGCAACAGCCACAAACCAACCGTGTTGCAGTTGGGGGTCAGAACTAACTTGTAGACTTAGAGCCTGCTTTAACTCAGCTAACCTGACTTTAGCTCAGGTCATGATCTCATGGTTTGTGGATTCAAGTCCCGTAATGGGCTCTGTGCTGACAGCTCAGAGCCTGGAGCCTGCTTTGGATTCTGTGTCTCCATCTGTCGCCGTCCCTCCCCTGCTCATTCTCTCTCTCTCTCTCTCTCTCAAAAATAAATAAACATTAAACAAATTAAAAGAATAAATCTTACTCTCTTACTTTAAGTATTGTTTGAAGTGAAAAAGAAATCCATTGATTTTGTGACTCCTAGTTATGTATCTTGAAGTTTGCTTTAATGTGTGAAAGCGTATGTTTCTCGTTTTGCCTAAGTATGTATACATACGTGTATAGCCCTGCATACATGCTTTGCTGCAGATGTGAATCTCAGTACATTGCTAGGTTTTGTTTTGCATGATCTTTTCTTAGTGATTCTGAACTCTTTCAATGGGAGTCAAGTCCGAAACTAAGAGCCGCACATTACTATGAGCTGGGCTGTGTAATTCTCCATTCCAACCCAGAGCCTCTGATGACCTTTCCTCCCCTCCGTCGCCTTCTAATTGCGATGAGAGCTGTCATTCAATGGATGTTGATTTTGGGGCAGGCTTCATATGGAAGCCCGTTATCTGTATTATCTCGTCTCAACCACAGTATAACCCTCAGCCATAAATATTGCTATTACCATTTTATAGATGAAGAAGCCAAGGCTTAGCGAGGTTAAGTTACTTGTCCAAAGCCACATAGACATAAGTGGGGACGTAATCCCAGGTTTGCCAGCCTCCGTGGGTAGTAAATTTTCTGTGTGGAAACACTGAGGCAGCCACTGATGAAAGAAGGAAGGTGTTCAGAGTGGTGTACACTTGTCCGAGAGTATGTTTGTGCGTAGTTTAGTTTGAAAAGATAGACACTGGTAACGATAGCTTCCTCTGCACCAGTGAAGTAGAATCTCCCTGTGACATTAGAGCTTGTATCCTGGCTCTGTTTGATGTAAATAAAGACAGTAAACAATCACAGCCTTAGTAGAATGAATGTAACCTACATTATCAGGTTGTTGTGGGGATTAGATGAGATGATGGAAGTGAAGGACCGAGTAAGTACCTCACATGTGTGAGGAATTATTAGCCGATACTCTCATCGCCCCCACGTCCCCCATCCACAATGAACTTTTACAAGTCATTCCTTGAGATGAAAACTAGATGTTACTATGGATCTAGTTTAACAGATTTTTTGAAAAGGGATTGGTTCTAGGGGCAGCTAGATGGCTCAGTCGGTAGATCATGCGACTGATCTCAGTCAGGGTCATGAGTTCAAGCCCCATGTTGGGCTTGGAGCCTACTTAAAAAAAAAAAGTTTAGTTTTGTTTTTTACTTCATTCACTCATTCAACTAACTTTTATCGAGCACCTACTATATCTCCAGCACTGGCATTGTTGCCGGAGGTGTGACAGTGACTCAGACTTGCTCACAGACTGTTCAAGACATTTTTTGGTTAGGATTGTTGTCCGTAATCCAGACTAACCCACCATATGCTGACTGACCACATGGAAAGTGAATAGCGTCACATTCTGTCTGGGGCTGCCCAGACTGATGTGCGTAAAGAAATCTCCAAACGGGTGGGACATTTAGCAACTGTTGTGACTTGGTGTCTTGCCCTGTGCAGTAAATGAGGGATGGGGGTAGGCTTAGACTAAAACCAAGGTGATGCCGTTTCTTCAGAAATCCAGGGCACACCGTGTGGCTCTCTTTGGGCTTCTCCATAGTCTGCCTGAACTTAAGAGGCCGCTAGCCAGTTTGTTTAATGTTTGTTTATTTTTGAGGCAGGGGGAGGGGAAGGGGCAGAGAGAGAGAGGGAGACACAGAGTCTGAAGCAGGCTCCAGGCTCTGAGCTGTCAGCACAGAGCCCGATGTGGGGCCCAAACTCAAGAACTGTAAGCTCATGGCCTGAGTCAAAGTTGGACACCTAACTGATTGAGGCAGTTGGCCAGTCAGTTTAACTGATGCCCTGTTAGCCAGTTTGTTTAAACTAGAACTGCCCATATAGTTTTTTAAATGCCCCAGAGTGAAAAGGATAGCATTTTCCTCTGCACTCACCAACAAATAATAATAATGGACGATAGTCCATTTTTAATACAGTTAAATTGTGTGTTCAGCAAAATTTCACAATTACACTTTTTTTTTAAATGTTTAAGCTAAACACACAGATAATCCTATACGCAGCTGGAATGGAGACAAAGGTTGCTCAATTCAATGAGTGTTTACTAAGCATTTCCTAGGAGAGGCATTGTGAAAGGTCAGAACATACACACTCAGGTCCAACAGTAAGAATCAAAACAGCAGCAGCAAAGCTTACAGATCTTTTAGATGCTGCCACTCCTCTTTGGGCGCATGGTGCAGTGCAGGAAATTCTTATCATCTGTCCAGTCCTCAGGGTGAGCAGATTGAAGTCTGAGACCTTGGAAAGGTGGAAAATGCAGAGTTTGAGTGTTCATTAAAGAGAGCATTATAATGCATTCTGTGTTCTCTGGTAGCAAACGTGCTGCCTTCCCTACTCACCCCCTCCTGCCCCATAGCTATATGCGAATTAACATACATCAGATTTGGAAGGCTACCAGCAATTACTCTCCTAAGCAACAAAATGTGTAATTTGGGGTAGTGATGGGAACAGACTTGGCTGAGGAAAAGGAGGAGGAGAATGAGTATCTGTTTCCCAAAGTTGGGATCGGAACTGTTTTCTAAAACATGGTTTAGGGGCGCCTGGGTGGCTCAGTCGGTTAAGCGTCTGACTTCAGCTCAGGTCATGATCTCTCAGTTCATGAGTTCAAGCCCTGCAGCTGTCTGTTTGTGCTGACAACTCAGAGCCTGGAGCCTGCAGATTCTGTGTCTCCTCTCTCTGCCCCTCCCCTGCTCATGCTCATGCTTTGTCTCTCAAAGATAAGCATTAGACAAAAAACACATGGTTGAACAGAACCAGTGCAGCAGAGATTAATTTGTAGGAGATTTATAGCTCAGTGGAAACAACAGCATCATCGTGCTTGGATTGTACATTTTAAAGCAGTAAAATGATAGTGAACTCAAGTGCCAGTCCCTGAGCTTCCCGCAACAGCAGCTGTCACTGTGTGGGCAGACGTGGCTGCGTGTCTCCGGTCACCCTGGTGTGTCCTTGCATTCATGTTTTACTGTCAGTTAGCATGCATTGGTGGCTGCTGGGTGTCCCAGACTCACTCCTGACCCTCAAGGTAATCCAGAGAGTCAGAGCTTCAGCACACAGACTTGCTTACACTTTTCATATGCATGGCACTTGAAGCTTTAAATGTTTCCAGCTACACACATATTATTAGAAGGGACAGTCTTCAGAGATGAATGTGGCATTCTGAAGGAGGGCTCTCGGTTTCTCCCGCCATTCACAAGATTTCCTATTAAACCTTTTGTAAGCCAAAATGATGTAAAGTGAAGAAGCAATTGCCATTAATTTATACGGAAAGCATTTTTTTAGCATTTCCAGGCCCCCAAAATAACCTCTCTAAGGCTTTTCTGATACCTGAGGACACATTTTGTTAGTGGATGCACTAAATAAATCCAAATAAAGCACAGGTGCTCACAGGCAGAGTTCGGAGCTGTGGTGCTGGATGCTGAGAGGCTGAGGGAGTCCCGGGGGGAGGGGCTGGGGGGGGCCACTCTCCTGCCTCTGTGACAGCTTGCTACCAGGCAGATGCTCAACACTACTATTTTCACTTCTTGCCTTTTTTCTTTAAAGCGAAAAAAGCCCTCTTCAGATTTATTTTGGTTATTGAACACAGGTACTGATGTAGGTCTTTTGTAAAAGCAATGTGACATGACGTCATCTTTCACAAGCAGGGGACACCTGTAATTCTAAGTGGTCACTGGGACAGGCCAGTGGCCAGAGAGGACTCAGGCCACACGAGAGAAGGAAATCATGGCGGACACCTGTGTGGCTCAGTCGGTTGAGTGTCCAACTTCGGCTCAGGTCATGATCTCACGGTTCGTGGGTTCCAGCCCAGCATCGGGCTCTGTGCTGTCAGTTCAGAGCCTGGATCCTGCTTCAGGTTCTCTGTCTCCCTCTATCTTTGTCCCTCCCCCGCTTGTGTCCTGTCTCTCTCTCACTCTCAAAAATAAATAAATATTAACAAAATTAAAAAAAGAAGAAGAAGAAATCACAGTAAGACTGCTCTGCTGGGTGGCATCCAGGAGCCCTTCCTGCCCCGCGCAGGCTGATGGCAACTGGTGATCCAAGGGTCCAGACTCTGGATGCAGCTGCTCCCAGGGCACATGACTCCCGCTTCTGTGGCTACATCCTGGTGACTGAATCCGGTTCTGTCAGTGGTTTTCAGTGTTTTGAGAGGCCGTGATACACTCAGCCCCTGGAGTAGTTCCAGAAGAGAAGACAGCTGATCACTCAGTCTCTGGACTTCTTGCTTGGCACATGTGTCTTCATCTGCCCCAGACCAGCAGTTCTGAAGAAGGACGGAGGGGAAAGTTCAAGATAGGTCAAAGCATTAAGCATGTAATGCATGCATATAGTAGTTACATAATTTAAAGGCTATAAAGTAGCTCTGTTTCTCAACCCTGCCCCCTCTCCAGAAACAACCACTATTATTTCTGTCTATTCCTATATTTTTTCCTATGGAAGCAACTGAATGGCTCAGTCAGTAGAGCGTGTGACTCTTGATCTTGGGGTCATGAGTTCGAGCCTCACATTATGGGAGTAGAGTTTACTTAAAAAATAAAGATATTCTATTAGTATATAAATGCTTATGCATTGTATATACATACATATATCTACATATGCATACATTTAATTATCTTCTTTCTTACACAAATGGTAGCATACTATACATATTGTTCCATTCATTACTTTTTTTCATTGACCTTGGGAGTTATTCCAGGATAACACATGTAGAGATGCCGTGTTCTTTTTTTTCTTAAATGTTAGTTTATTTTTGAGAGAAAGAGACAGAGTGTAAGTGGGGGAGGGGTGGAGAGAGAGGGAGACTCAGAATCCGAAGCAGGCTCCAGGCTCTGAGCTGTCAGCACAGAGCACGACGTGGGGCTTGAGCTCACTAACTGTGAGATTTTGACCTGAGGGGAAGCCGGATGCTTAACCGACCGAGCCACCCAGGTGCCCCCGCCATATTCTTTCTTAATAGCTACAGAGTGTTTATTCTATTATTTAGATGGATCATTATTTACTTAGTCTTTTGTTGTTGGACACTTTGGCTATATAATCTTTTGCCATTCCAACAATACTTAACCAAATATCCGTGAACATGTATCTTTGGGTACATGTGCTGTTTTATCTATTGAGTCCATTGGCAGAAGTGGAATTACTAGGCCCAATGGTATATCCTTTTTGTATTAATAAAAATTGTCTAATTGCCTTCCTATACGGATTTACTCATGTATACCTTCCCAGAGCGCATGCCCCTGATGGCCTTTCCCTGTCCCCATCCCCACCAAGGCCATGTCAGAGCCTGCCTATTGTAGGGGAGGAGGTTTGGGGCTGGATGTGAACACAAGTATTTTGAGAAGTCACCCCTGAAGATAGTTACAAGTCCCAAAAAATCTACCTCAGAGTATCTTAAGACAAAAGTTTCTTTTTAGAAATGGAGGAATTTGGGGCGCCTTGGTGGCTCGGTTGGGTGTCCAACTTTGGCTCAAGTCATGATCTCATGGTTCATGGGTTTAGGCTCCATGTTGGGATCTGTGCGGACAGCTCAGAGTCTGGAGGCTGCTTTGGATTCTGTGTCTCTATCTCTCTCTGCTTTCCCCTGTTTGCGTTCGGTCTTTCTCTCATTCTCAAAAATAAATAAACATTACAAATTTTTTTAAAAATAAATTTTAAGAAATGGAGTAGTTTCTTGATACATAAAATGAAAGTCCAGAGTCAAGTTTGGACCAGGCATAGCTGCGCCCAGGAGGAGGCGCCATGCTGTTGCACAACTCCAGGTGGCATATTCACATTGTGATGGTTCCTCACCCCCCCTCCCGCCCACCAAACCCCTGGAATCAGTGACCCAAGTGCAGGCACACAGCCAAAGTCATGAGGAGTTGGTCTCTCTCCATTTCTTAGCACAGTTTGCTTGGAGTTTGCTTTATTCTCAGGCAGGTCTTCTCCAAGGGCTAACCCCTGGAGCTCTGCCTTTGTTTCATCAACTTTATAACCTCAGAACCAAGATCTTCCCGCTCGCTGTAGACTGCAAAAATCCCACAAATGAGCCCCATTGACCTGGCTTGGGTCAGGTGCTCATCCCTAACAACCGATCACTTCTGGGAATATCTTTTGATTTGCTTGCTCATCATCCATCCCCTGTTCTTCTGGTAATAGTACCTTGATTGATTTTCCTCCTCAGCTCTCAGTCCTCCAGAGGTGAACATGCTACTGTCAAAAGTTCAGAAGTAACAGAAGTAAAACCAATAAATCACTGAAGTAGTCATTGGGAAAAGTTTATTGTGCACACACCAAAAAGACAGTTGGCCAACTGGGAGCACTCAAACCAAAACATGGAATGAGGCTCAGGGGGATATTGTTATAAAGCAGCGTGTGTAGTGAGAGCAATGACCATTCTTTACAGTGAGTGATTATAATATTAGAATTTTCTTAAACGTTAGGGAATTGATAGGGCTACCTCCTATCAACCTTGGGAAATTGTTTAAATCCTGCTTATGGTTTCCAGAAATATAAGCAAGCCATGTCTCACGTCAAGTTAGCCTTGCAGAAAATAAGTTAAATTAAGCTTTGTCTGAATGACTGAACAGGTTTTGTCTGCTCTGGGAATTTTCAGGGCTGGCATCCATTTATTGCCACGCAGGCACCCATCCTGCCAATGGCCAAAGCAGTTCTTTTTTTCAGATCAAAACCGCCACCAACCATCTGAAGGGTAGATGAGTGCTTCTCAGATTGAAAAAGCAGGGATGTGAGTGGGATACAAACCACCTGGGGATCTTGTATTAAAGTGGGTTCTAATTCATTAGATCCAAGGGGGGAGGCTGAGATTCCACATTTCAGGTGCTGCAGCTGCTCTGAAGGCCACAGTGAGAATCGGGGGGACGATCCACGAGCAGTGATCCATGCAGATTAGTGCCCTCTCCAAGTTCCTGCTTGAGATTTCATAGCACATACAGAAGGATGTGAAACCAGCATAATCCCCCCAGCAATCAGTTCCGATTTGTCTCCATTTCATAAGGCAAAGAGGAGTCACCTTTATGATCACATTTATCAGAAAATACAAGTATTATTAAAACACTCATTCAGTTTAGAAATACATTTCTATTGCCTGCCTTGGTGGAGTGGGGGGAGGTAGCCTTTGCTGAATTGTTTCTAAAGAATTGCACTTTTGACCAACATTGGCAAGAAAAAAGCTTTTCCCTCTGGGGACCACTGTTGTCTTAGCTGCTTTCACCATCCAGCCAGTGACTGATTACCGCTTTGCCTAAGGAGCCAATTTGCTTTTGGCAGACACTAAGCTTTATTATTCAGTTATCCCATCATAGCTGGGTGGCTCGCCACCAAATTCTGAGGACAATATACTGTGTTCTTGGGAATAATAACAAAAGCAGTATCTCTGCCCCTTAGGTTTTCTTCTTAAATAAATTTTTTTCTTATCATCTCTCAGAACCAATATCTCAGTCCAGGACTAACCCAAATAGCATTAAATATTTTCTCTGCTCTCCCTAATTCAGATCAGGTATTGAAAGGACAAATTGCTTTGCAATTTGCCTACCCCTCTGTCACCACTTCTGGATCAGAAAAATGATTTCTTTTGCAAAGCAATTTCATGCCTTGTTATCCCCAATATGTCCCTAAAATACAAACTTAGATGGCATTATCAGAAAGCCCCTGCTCATTTCAGAGATTGAAAGGGGAAGGGAAATTTTTGAAAGGGGCTCCGATAGCCCATGACACTGCCCACTTGGCGTCTCCATGCTTTGTGATGGCATTTGCCTTTAGCCATATGCCTCCTGCAAGGAAAATTGTTGCTTCAAAACACTTGTGTCGTTATGCAGATAGGGGTTAACGAATTGGTTGCACAGAATATACTGTGATTGCGAGTGTAGCTGTTTTTATGAGAAAATGACAAAAAACAGCTGGATTTTTCTTCTGCTTTTTTGTGCATCCTCATTCTCTTTTATTAGGCAGATGTGACTTTTACCAGAATGCTAGCCTAAAGAATTCTGTAGAATTCTCATCTTGTCCTTTATCACTGCTAAACTGTGAAGTAAAGCCAGTCCCATCCATAAGCTTGGAAAGCAACTTTGAGACTTAATTATTAGAAGGTCTCATCTTCTTTATAAATACTGATCCTCTATAAATAATGTGATGTCTATCTTCGCTTTTTGAGATTAATATAATCCATCCCCTAAAATGGAATTAACTTAAAATGCCCAAGAAATGGGATGTTCAGTCTCTCTCTCGGTTCTACAGATTTGCCACTTGGATTAACCATGGGGCCCCTGGGAGCTACTCTGTGGCTCAGTCAGTTAAGGGTCTGACTCTTGATCTCAGCTCAGTTCATGATCCTATGGTTCATGGGTACAAGCCCCGCATCCACACTGACAGTATGGAGCCAGCTTGGGATTCTCTGTCTCTCCTCTCTCTGCTCCTCCTCAGCTCACTCTCTCTCTCTCTCTTTCACTCTCTCTCTATTTCTCAAAATAAATAAACTAAAAAAAAAAGATTTAAAGACCACTGTTCTGTCACTTGGTCTCTCAGGGTATAGTTTTTTGGCTTTTTGCAGAAATTTAATGTCTCTTCTGCTAATTGAGGGAATCTTTCCTCCACTGACCAATTCTGATGTACAGAGTAGCATATGTTTCTCTGTCTCTCTCTATTCTCTGTCCCTAGGTCTGCAGCTCTGCCTGTCTCCCATCCCCCAGCCCTCCATCCCATGTATGTGAGTTTATCACTAAGAGGAAAAGCACAGCAAACCTCGAACCCGGGCCCCGAAAGAGACATTTTAGAGGGCCTTGTGTTGTATACTTTGTGAATTGTGCAATTAACAGATCTTCTCAGGGATGAAGGTCTTCTTTGCTCCATCCTGTAACAAAAATGGAGGCTGCTTGGTAGTTAGCACGATGTATTGTACAGGGTTGGCCATCGTTTTTGGTAAAGGACCAGACTGTAAATCTTTTAAGCTTTCTAGGCTATACAGTCTGTCACCACTACTGAACTTGGCCAATGTATTGTAAAAGAGGCTATAGGCATTACTTGAACAAGGAGCATCATCACACCCAGTAAACTTTGTTTGATATTTGAATTTCACATAAGTTTTAACATGTCATAAAATATTACTTTTTTGATTTTTTTAACCATTTGAAAATATAAAAACCATGCTTAGCGCAAGGCCTTATAAAAACAGGTGTATAAAAACAGGCGGTAGGTTAGATTTGGCCCACAGACCATGGCACTTTGCCAAGCCCTGGTATTGAGGAAGAAATGCAGAATCAGGAGTAAAAAGCCTTCTGTGCCAATTTTAGTTTTGCTACTTTTTAGCAGTGACATAGTCATTTAACTTCTGACCTTCATTTCCTCCTCTGCAAAATGAGTATGGAAAGCAGGGTTGGGGTGGGGGGGAGGTGGGGAGAAACTTGAGAAGGGAGAAACCTGGCGAACACTACCCCAGCGAGGTGATCAGGGCTAATACGAATCACAAGTCACGGTGGTGGCATGTACCCCTGATGTGGGATGACAGTGGGACTTCACTTCTGTGGTTGTCCTCCAAAAACGCCACTACCTCATGATAAAAACATCAGACAAACCCAGATTGAGGGACATTCTCCAAAATACCCGACACACATTCCTCGAAATTGTATAGGTCATCAAAAACAAGGAAGTATGGGCAACACACAGACACACACACGCACGTATGCAGAAAACGTGAGAAACTGTCACAGACCAGAGGAGACTAAAGAGACATGATGACTACACGTAATATATCCTGGAGTTGGGATCCTGGGACAGAATTAGGGAAAAACTAGTGGCGTCTGAACAGTATGTGGAGTTTCAGTAAGAGGACTGAATCAGTGTTGGCTCCTTAGTTGTGACAAATGTACTGTGGTAATGTAAGATGTCAACATTGGAGGTTGGGGGGGTGTCTATGGTTGGCAGGTTACAGCAACTCTGGACTAGCTTTGCAATTTTGCTGTAAATATAAGACTTTTAAAATTAAAAGCTGATATATATATGTGTGTGTATATGTATGGGAGTATAAATATATACTCTGTGTGTGTGTGTGTGTGTGTGTGTGTGTGTGTGTGTGTGTATGGAGAGAGAGAGAGAAATCTCCAGTTTGGCAGTTGATTAGGCGTGGAGGGCAAGGGAGAAGGAAAAATAAAGAAATAAAAAGTATGTTAATACTTAGTACCAGGGAAGATAGCCATGCCATTGAACAGAAATAGTGAATATAGGAGGCAAATTTGGCTTGGAATAGGAAATAATGAACTTGGAATACCAGGGACACATCCTTGAATATGAGATACTGTTTAACACTTAAAGTGATAAAATATTTGGAATGAGATTTTGGATTTCAGATGTTTTGTTTAAAAGGAGACTTCAGCCTTTGGTTTCAGCTCAGGTCATGATCTCACGATTTGTGAGTTCGAGCCCAGAGTCAGGCTCTGAGCTGACAGTGTGGAGTCTGCTTGGGATTCTCTCTCTCCCTCTCTCTTTTCCTCTCTCCTGCTTGCATGCTTGCTCGCTTTCTCTTTCTCTCTCTCAAAATAAATAAACTTAAAAGAAAAAAAAGGATCTTCAGCCTAGCAGTATTTGACATTTAAGAAAGAAAAAAATTAACTGGATTAAATAATAAAATAGTGATTGGACTTTGTGTAAAAAACTGGACTCCTCAAGGGGTGCCTGGGTGGTTCAGTCTGCTGGATGTCCAACTTTGCCTCAGGTCATGAACTTACGGTTCATGGATTCAAGCCTCCTGTGGAGCTCTGTGCTGAAAGCTGAGAGCCTGGAGCCTGTTGAGGATTCTGTGTCTCCCTCTCTCTCTCTCTCTCTGCTCCTTCCCCACTCATGCTCTTTCTCTGTCTCAAAAATAAATAAAACATTAAAAAATAAAAAAAGAATGGACTCTTCATATGTACATGAGCTCATATATATGTATATATGTATGTGTCTATATACATAATATAAATACATGTCTGTGAATATAATACATTATAATATATATTATAATATAATACAAGTATATATCTGTGTGAAAATAATACATTACATAATATATATTATAATATAATATAGATGTGTATCTGTGTGACTGTATTTAGCCTATTGTCATTCATGTATTGCTTGGAGCTCGGCTAGCCATAAGCCGCCTTTACTTGCAAAAGGAATCAAAGTCGTGTTGCCAAGTGGAACATTATGTAAGTGACTTAGCAGCTGGAGCCAGCCCTTTTTCTTTAGCAAGAAGTACTCATTGTATTGACCCGCACTGGAGAGCGTGTTTTGTTTACGTCAGACAAGAAGTTAAAAGCTTTGTTTGAATCATTCCTTCTCCTGCCTCGCCCTATTTATATTTTACGGCCGGAGCTATTTCAGAAGTGCGCACAGGCTTTTGGAGGCCGGAGACGTCTGTTGTGCCTTCACAGTGTGGGTGGTGAAGCTTCAGCCAAGACCCGGTATCGGTCTGGGCCACGAATAGGCAGTTCCCTGCAGAAGAAATTCAGATGGCAGCAAATGTGTGAGGAAAATAAACCTCACAGTCAGAGATATGCAATTTAAAATGTATGCCGATGAGATGGTAAAGATAGTAAAGAAATGAAGGATCCTTTGCTGGCAGGGGTGTGGAGAAGAGCATTCTGGTGGGAGTGTAAGTTGAAAAGATCTTTCGGGAGGAAAGTTTGGAGTCTACATTCTAAGCTTTAAAATATGTATATTCTGGGGTACCTGGGTAGCTTAGTTCGTTAAGCATCCAACTCTTCTTGATCATAGCTCAGGTCTTGAGCTCAGGGTCATGAGTTCAAGCCCTGCATTGAGCTCTGCTTTGGGCTCTGAGCTGGGCATAAAGTCTGCTTTAAAAAATAAAGTGAAGGGAAGGGAAGTAAAAAATTCTTTGTTCTAATAACTCCACTTCTAACATAGACTGTTCTGGGGCACCTGGGTGGCTCAGTTGGTTAAGCATCTGACTTCAGCTCAGGTCATGATCTCACGGTACGTGGGTTCAAGCCCCGTGTCGGGCTCTGTGCTGACAGCTCCGAGCCTGGAGCCTGCTTCAGATTCTGTGTCTCCCTCTCTCTCTGCCCCTCCCCCTGCTTGCACTCTGTCTCTCTTTCTCTTTCTCAAAAAATGAATAAACATTAAAAAAAAAAAAGATTGTTCTAGGGAAATACTGGGACAGGCATGTACATTATGTACATTATGATTGTCTAAGCATTGTTTCAAGTAGTGAAATACTGGACCTAATATCTAACCATAGAGTTAATTTTTCCTTTAAGTAGGCTCCATGCCCAACGTGGGGCTTGAACTCATGACCCTGAGGTCAAGAGTTCACGTGCTCTGCCAACTAAGCCAGCTGGGTGCCCCTAGAGTTAACAACTGTAACATTGCAGATGTAGCTATTATAATATAAAGACTTGCATTATTAAGTTTTTGAAAAAGCATATTTCAGAATGGATTTATAGTCTAGTGTACATAAAAATATGTGTGCGTTTGTGTTTCTAGAATAACATGCTTACACTTAAATGCCTTTAAAATGTAGATGCAAATAAAAATATTTTAAAATCGAAACCAAAATAATATTCTCCATGCCAAATTTTGAGTGTTATGAACTATATTTGTCTCATAAAGTACTACTATTTGTAGAACCTAAAACATGTTCCCATCACCACTCATACTCTCCTTCTCCTAAATAATCCTGACTTTCTTATATAAAAGTTTCAGCTCATTGTAAATTATTGAGTGAGGATTTTTATTCCCAGTGTGAAAAAGAATCTAGTGTTCTCTTAACCAATGAGAAGCCAATACATAATTAGTTTTTGGTTTTATTTTATGCTATAATATTTAAAATACTCAAGACAGTGTTTGGTAAAAAGCACTATACTTAAGGATACTGGGTGAAAAAAATGAGATTTCTAAAGGAAAAAAAAATCTCCTTCTTCACTTTGATTTTATTAATTTCTGTCTTGCTTTTTTCCAAATGTATTCAAAGTACCTGGATGTCCCAACAGAATGTGTGCCGAGCACATGAACAAGCCAACTGTACCATTACGCTGCCTCGAAGGTGATGACTATTTATAAAAGACAAAACATACTTCCAGAAACACTCAATGATGTGAATGAAATGATTCACAGTCGCCATTGTTCCCAGGTCCACAGAAAACCAGCGTGGCCGTGCAGTTCAGATCAGTGAGGCAGTAGAAGAGCTGGAGAAAAAGAGCCCGCTGTCACTAGCAGGATTGATACGTAAATAAAGCTTCATGGGACCGCATACAGCCGGATAGAGTCCTAGAAGAGACGGAGGGGGTGCGGAGAGGGGAAGGGTTTATAGCTCACCTGCTCTTTGCTGGGCACTCAGCTTGACTCTGCCTGGGCACACTCTTATTTAGGATGCTGCAGGCACATATATACAATGTTCAGGAGGTCGTTCGGTCTAAATAGTTGTGAATAAATCAAGCATCTTCGTCATGTTGCTCTTACCAGCTGCATCCCATGGGCAGCCTTTCCCTAGATCTGCTGGGTGGATCTAGTGATTCTAGATTTCCCTCCTCCTGCCACTAGGAGGCTTTCCATCAGCCACTGCTTATACCAGGTGCCCCAGCCAGGGTGCCGAGGGCTTGGGATTATTTGGAGAGGTCCACCAGATGCCAGAGACAGAATTGTGAACAGGACTTTGGTTTTCATGTCACTACCCGTATCTGTCTCTCTTTCCAAAAAGGATCTGAAGTGCCCAAATCTTCCAACAGTATGTGTGCTGTGGGGCATTTCAGAAGAGAAAGAACTGTAGCAATTCCACACAGAAGGGCAATATATAAAAAATCAAGACAAGACGGTGAGGAAAGGGGGGAAAGTAAAAATGTCCCTCTGAGTGGCAAGGCGGAAAGGGGGTGCGTGAGGAAGAGAGATTTAGGACAGTTGGTCATGGGATGTTTAGAGATTAAAATAGGTGGTGCGTGTGAAGGGGGAGCACTTGGCTTTGTGTCAAGTTTGTCTCTGAGTCTTTCCCAGAATCAGGAAACCTTCTTCCTGTATCAGGACAACGTCAAGCCAAGGTCCCTTCCGGAACCTTGAGGCCATTCCATACCCATTAGCCCTGCCATGCTTAGCTACACCTGAATTGTTGACGTCTGTGCTGATATCTTGTTATTGTGCTTCTGTGTCCTCCCATCTTCCCGGCCCCTTACCCCACTTACCGCTGTTCCAGACCCTCCTGCAAGGTTGCAGACAGGCGCCTGGGGGCTAAGTCTGGCCCTCTGGTATGTTTATTTCAGCTTGCCATTTTGGTTTTTTTGTTTGTTTGTTATGTTTTAAAAACATTTTTTTAACATTTATTCATTTTTGAGAAGACAGAGACAGAGCGTGAGTGGGGGAGGGGCAGAGAGAGCCGGAGACACCGAATCCGAAGCAGGCTCCAGGCTCTGAGCTGTCAGCACAGAGCCTGACGCGGGGCTCGAACTCACGAACTGTGAGATCATGACCTTAGCCGAAGTCGGACGCTCAACTGAGGGAGCCACCCAGGCGCCCCGTGCCATGCCACTTTGATGTGTCTCTGGCACCCACGGCAAGAGCCAAGGGTCTGCTGACTGCGTTAGAGGGAGCAAAGTCCCTACCACTCACCACTGTTTTTCTAGTCTTGGCAGAGTTCCTTTCCTTGATCTGCATGGTGGTCAGATGAGTGTATTCATTTTGTGAAAATACATAAAGTACTTATGATTTATGTATATTTCTATGCATGTTGTTCATCAGTTTTTAAAAGTATCTTAATTGCTTAAAAAGCAGAATCTCGATTTCCCCCAAACAAACCTTATGCAGTAGACATGATTATCTTCCCTTTCTTGTTGAGGAGGATATGGGGACATGGAAAGGTCAAGCAATTTGTCCACGCTCATACAGCAGGTCCATGGCCATGCTCGAATCATACCCAGGCAGCCTATGCTCTTGACTACTATGGCTTGTTTCACCCCAGGAGAATGTATGCAGACTGGGGGTGCTCTAATCCTATTCCTCGCTTCTCTGTGCTACCACTTCAGTGTCCGAACATGATTTTCAGAAACACAGTAACATCATTCTTCTATGTGCTATGGTAGATTAAAGATGGCTGTACATTTTTTGCAACTCCTCCTGTTGAGGTATGCCATCAGGTTCCCCTCCTCTTGAATTTGAGCTGACTTTGATGATTTTCTTAATTGGTAGAATGCAGTAAAACTGATGGTTTACCTAATTGGTAGAATGCACTGTGACATACGAGGGGAACTATGAGAAGAGAAGACTTGTGGCATCTGTCTTCGCTTCCTTGACCACTGGCTTTTAGATTCCGGCTGCCACCATGTGAGGAGGCTGCCACCATGTGAGGAAGCCCAAGGAGGCCCACAGGGAAAGGAAATAAGGCCGCTGGCCGACAGCCCCGGCTGAGCTCCCAGCCTACAGCTTGCTCCACCTTCCCAGGCATGTGAGTGAGCTGTCTTGTAGGTGCATCCTCCGGGCTCGGTTGAGTGACCCCAGATAATGCCACCTGTGGCAGAGGTGAGCTGCCCCCGCTGCGCACTGCCCCAATTGCAGATTTTACAAGGAAAAAAATTATTGTTTCAGCCGCCAAGTTTTGGGATGGTACGTTACACAGCAGTGGTAAGTGGAACATGTGTCTGCTTTGCTGAACTAGTATACACTAGATTCAGTGTGAGCTCAGAAAATTTCATTTCCTTTAATATCAGTGTATCACAGGAAGTCTCCTCTAGGAGAAACTGAGCTCGCAATTCAAACCATCCCTGAGAATCAGTCCCAGAAACTATTTTTTGTTTGCAGAGTTAAAAACGTTTTTTTTCCTCTGTCCTCACTAAAGCAAATACCAAAGACCCCTCTGCATTAGAATGCATTTCCCAACGAAATGGGAGTCTCCTAAGAAAAAGCATTTGCTGGTAGAATGTCCGCAAAGTGCTGTCAGAATGATTGTGAAAAAGCTGCACCAACATAAAATCAGACTCCATGGGAATCTGTGAGTCACTGGAAAGTAGGTATAAGAACTACCTTGCCTCAGGTTAGTTCCTCACATTAGCTAAAAGGACAGAAGAATAACATCAAACATTTTTCTTTGGGGCTCCCCACTCACCTAAGACATTTGCTCGGCAAGTATTTTCCCAGCAAGACAGCACAATTACAGAGGGTGTGTTCCGCCAGGCCTGACAGGCCAAGTTGGAAAGTGATTGATTACCAGGGTGGTGTGTTTACTGTGAAGGGAAGTCATGGGATTATTGCTCCCATTTCTTCTGGGTGCTTTCCAATTTGTACTCCCTGTGTTCGGTATTCTATATAAGATAAGCAAGGAAGGGCATTCAAATGCCCTTGAATGCATGGCTGGTGGTAAAATGCCTTTGAGGAACTTAATAGGGTTATGGCCGGTGGTGAAATACCTATTAGAAAGTGGATGGGCTTAGGAAAACTTCAGATGGTCACAGTATGTATTTGAAAGAAACAAACGCAGATTGACAAACAAGGGGTATTGTGTCAAGCAATTTGTTTGACATATAGATGGATAGATAAAAGATAGTGAGTTAGAAAACGGTGTTTTTCCGAAAGGCTGACAGGATCTATCCGTTAGAGCCGGGTGGCTCCTTAGTCTGCAACTCTGGTGAGCAAGCAGCCACAGACAACACAGAAACAAATGGCCATGGCCATGTGCCAGTAAAACTTTATTTTATGGACACTGAAAACTGAATTTCATGTAATTTTCACATGCCACAAAATATTTTTCTTTTGATTTTTTTCAACCATTTAAAAATGTAAAAACCATTTTTACCTCCCAAGCTGACAAAAACAAACCGTTGGCCAGATCTGGCCCATAGGCCATAGTTTGCTGACCTAGTTGTCAGTTGGGTGGGAGAAGAGGGGAAAGACTGGGGGGAAAGGAAACGGCTTACTTTCTGCCCTCTACTTTTCTTTTTTCTTTTTTCTTTTTTCTTTTCTTTTCTTTTCTTTTCTTTTCTCTTTTCTTTCTTTTCTATTCTTTTCTCTCTTCATTTCTCTTCTCTTTCCCTTTTTTTCTCTTCTATTCTCTTTTTTCTCATATTTATGTAAGTAATCTTAAATTACTTAAATTTAACATGGGTCTTGAACTCATCACCCTGAGATCAAGAGTCACATGCTCTTCTGACTGAGCCAGCTAGGCGCCCTGTGCTGTCTACTTGAATGTTTGTATTTTTGGAACTTTTAAGAACTTTACGTATGGATTTTACAATAGGAAAATTAAAGATCTGTTTGTGTTAGAGTCAAAGGAAAAAAAAGTCTCTGTACAAGGGCCCTACTAGGTTTTGTGAGCAAAGGACATGTGAGAGCCCTTGGGACTCGTGTTTGAATACTTCAAGACCTTATTCATTCAGACTCACTCACTCACAATTTGGGTTGAAGGTCCTCACTCCAAAAATAAGACGTTTATTTACTAACTTAAATTGTAAATAAACAGTGTAAGGCAAATGGTGTTACTAATTATAAATATTTTCATCTGCTTATTAAAACAGGCCTATTAGACTATCTGAGAAGACTGTGAGCCTAGATTTAGATGCTTGAAAGCATTACCATATTTTTTTATTTAAAAATAATTTTTTTCAATGTTTATTTATTTTTGAGAGAGAGAGAACATGAGCTGGGGAAGGACAGAGAGAGAAGGAGACACAGAATCCGAAACAGGCTCCAGGCTCTGAGCTCTTAGCACAGAGCCCAACGTGGGGCCTGAACTCAGGAACCATAAGATGATGACCTGAGCGAAAGTCGGATGCTAAACTGACTGAGCCACTCAGGCGTCTCACCGTATTTCTTTTTAAATGCTGTGTTACTCACACTAATCAGACTGCTCTCTTTTCTCATTTTACCCACAAAGTTATATGGTGCCTGTCTTAGGGTAATTTGCATTAGGGTTGTTTTTGTCCTTCTTTTTGTCTGTCTTCATCTTCTGTAAATCTTCTGAAGGTGTGACACTGGCTCTATAGATCACAGCTTTCATTCATTCATTCATTCTCTCATTCAACAAATATTTACTGAGTGCTTCCTATGTACCATGCACTGTCCTAGGCCCTGAAGCCTAGGAGTGATCAAAGCAAAGTTCCTGATCTCTGGGGCACATTCTTTGTTGCCTCTGATTGTGTCCTGTTCATCTGCAGTAATGCTTTCCTGCAGGGCTGGCTCATGAGTTTCACCTCCCAAGTCAACTCCAATTGACAGTTAGTGGCTGCGGCGGGTAGCGTGTTAGGAGGCTTTCTGAGGATCACCTAGAAGGAGACCTCTCTTCTTTGTTCATTCAGGTGGAGAGAAGGGTGTGAGAGCAAATGCTCACCTATGTGGTATCTCTTATATGGGTTATGGATCCTGGCCCAGGGTAGGCAACTGATGAGGGGGCTGACATGGTGATGGTAGAACAGATACACATCTGGTGTCAGACAGGGTTCAGATTAATGTCTTTCCTTTAAAAAAGTTAATTCACTTTTATTTAAAGGAGGATAGCAGAAGATTCTTAAATGTTTTATTACTGGCCTTTAATAGAAATAAGTATCTGTAAAGTGACAGAAGATTTTTAAGATCGTAAATCTATGTGAAACAGGGAAGTAGTCAAACTTTCTTTAGGGTTTAATTAAATGTTGTATTGAACAATGAGAAGACATTGATCAATTTTAAAGAATGGCATTACTTTCTACATAAGTGTTTTTTCTCTCTTACATGGTTATAAAATTATAGACTTCCTGTAACTCCTTGAGGATACTTCTGTGCTTCCTCAGTTAAAGATCTAAGACGTCTGGTGCCGAAGCTCTTAACAGAATATTTTAAGGAGGCATCAACCAAATATTTAAGAAAACATCAACATGCATTTGGGAGCTGAATTCAGTAGGCATAGGGTATTTTGTTAATCAGGAACTCAAAAACATCAACGGTACTTAGTTAAAAGATACCATGGTTTTTATTTTGGTTTTTAAATATGTATATGTGTATGCATTGTGTATGCATATACATGTGTATTTATATTTCAGTTGACCAACCCGTTAGCTGTCTTTTGGAAATTATGGCTCATAGAAGAATTTTCACTTACATAGAAAGCACAGTCAGCAGATTACCATAGTCTTTTTTAATCCCTACAATGAAGAACTAATTTCTTGGGGTACCTGGCTCACTCAGTCGGTAGAGCATGTGACCCTTGATCTCAGGGTTGTGGGTCTGAGCCCCACATTGGGAGTAGAGATAACTTAAAAATAAATTCCTAAAAAAAAAAAAAAAGAAAAAGAAATTTCTTTTCTGCATCTTCTTTGTGACATAGCTTATGAGGCCTCAGTTTTCTCATCTTTAAAATGGGTGATGGGGTCCCTTGGGTGGCTCAGTTGGTTAAGTGTCCAGCCCTTGATTTCAGCTCAGCTATTGATCTCAGGGTACTGAGTTCCAGCCCCATGTTGGGCTCCATGCTGGGCATGGGATGTACAAAATAAAAATAAGATAAAAAATAAAGTGGAGGAAATGATTTCTGCTTCAGAAGATTGTTATAAGGGTTGGGGCACCTGGGTGGTTCTGTCAGTTAAGCATCTGACTCTTGATTTCCACCCAGGTCATGATCTCATGGTCTTGAGATCAAGCCTCGTGTTGGATTCCACGCTGGGCCTGGAAGCTGCTTAGGATTTTCCGTCTCCCTTTCCCTCTGCTCCTCCACTGTTCACACATGTGTGCGGACATGCTCTGTCTCTTAAAAAAAATTGTTGTAAGGGTTAATTTTTCTTCTTATCACTGTTACTAATATCATTATGAGAAACTGGGATGAAGGGACATTACAGGTCTGCTCAGGTTACACAGCACGTGATTGTGCGGTGTGTGTGAAGGTCGCTACAGCAGGCCTGGCACATACAGGTGCTCCCTCCATGTGAACTTCATACATGGAGTCCCTTTATGCCCCCTCCCCTGCCACATCTGGCATAGCAGCAGGTGTAAAGGAGACCCTCAGCCCTGTACAGGTAGTTTGCCTGTGGGTTGGGAGGGAAAGCCTGTTCATTCCTCCTCCAGACCTCCTCTAAGATTAGGTATGTCCCCTAGGAGGTCTTGAATGAAGCCTTTCTTGTCGTTGATTCAAGGCTTCGGCTTAGTCCTTTGACAAAACTACAGTGTCCGAGTCCAAACAGAAACTGAATGATACACACAGATCAGGTAACTTAAAGAGAATTAATAAAGAAGCTCCTTCCAGAGAGGGAGGGGAAACGCAGGCGATAGAGCAGGGCTACTTCAGGCTGGTAACGAAGTGCTGACACCAGCTCCAGACTCGCAGGGGGAGGGAGTGGTTACCAGAACCTAGTGATAAGAAGCCATGAGGAGGGGGTGGCCTGACCCGATCTGTGACCTTCGGTTAAGGGATGCAGCCAGCCCAGCGAGACGTGGACAAGAAACACGAGGGGATGAGTACTCAGCCTCACTCCTCCCTCCCTCCCCTCCCCCCTCCAGTGTTCTGCGGGGGTGAGCCCAGCTGTCAGCCCCTAGATGCGGTCTGCGCAGATGGGGCTCCCCGAGAAGGTGGACCGGCCCTGAGCGGCGGGTGGGAGACCCTCGGGGCTGCTGTGGGCCCTGGGCAGGACTGGGAAATGGCGGGGGAGCTGCACGCACACCAGGCCCACACTTACTGGTGGTGGTGCAGATTCCTGTATCTTTGCTCCAGCTGTTGAACAGATGGCTAGACCCACCAGGGCAGACAGGTACAGATTGCTTCTTGTAAATGCACACGTGAAAAAACATCTCTGACAGTGCTGTAGTTGGAGGGCAAAGATTTGGAGTCGCTACTTCCGCATGGCTTCCAAGGCTGATTCACTATCACGTTGGCCATACCTCTTCAAAATCTCCGTTCACGTACTTAAAATGAACATAGTAATACATCCTTCTCAGAGACAAGGGGTGGCTTCTATTAGTCTGTACATTTTTTGAGATTTCTCAAGGAGATGAGAAGTCTTATGGTGAGTATAATATGTAATAGTAATTAGGTATGAATCTCTTAAGTTATTTAGATTTGAGATAAAAGTGCCCTTGACCTTAGATTGCTGACTCCGTGGCATATTGTGGACTGTCCAGCTTAAGGGTTCATCCCGGTAGCTTGACTTGAAGGGTTTTTTTTTTTCTCCGATCTTTTTGCATGTTAGATGGTCTCAGACATACTGACCAGGATGATAACTGGAGCCCTTTCTACCAAGAATCAACCACTTGAATCACCTGTCCCCCTTCATTATTGTAGTCTGTGTACTACAGGGGAAACTCAGAATAAATTACTGAAATATGTATTGAACATGTAAAGACTCTGTCATGACATATCTACCAGGTGCCTTAAGATTTAGACAGTATATTGGAAGCCATGTGGAATAACTGGGACTTACACTTTACTCTTGGGAACGTCAATAAGGTCAGTGATTTTGAATAACTGGCACTTTCCACTAAAGCCGTACAAATACCTATCCCATGAACAGCAGTTTTTAGGTATATATGCAAGAGAAGTGAGTGCATATATATCCACCAAAAAGACATGCACAAGAGTATTTATAGCACCCTTGTTCCTAAAACCTCAAAACTAATAACCCAAATAGACATAAACAGGGAAATGGGTAAAATAAGTTGTGGTACATTAATATAGTGAAATACTGCACAGCAATAAAAGGAATGAATTATTAAAATAATGAGCTAATGACACATGCAAAACTGGGTGAATTTCAAAGATATTAATGTTTGTGTAAAAGAAGACAGACACAAAAAGAGTATCTGTATGAAATTCAGGGACAGATAAAATGAATTGATGGTGATAGAAGTTTAAAAAAAAAAAAAGGAGAGGGTACTCCTTGGTGGCTGGCTCAGCCTGTTAAGCATCCGACTCTTGATTTTGGCTCAGGTCATGATCCCGGGGTTGTGAGATCAAGCCCCATGTTGGGCCCTGTGCTGAGTGTGGAGCCTGCTTAAGATTCTTTCTGGGGCACCTGGGTGGCTCAGTCAGTTAAATGTCAGCTCAGGTCACGATCTCATGATGTTCCTGCGTTCGAGCCCCGCATCAGGCTCTGTGTTGACAGCTAGGAGCCTGAAGCCTGCTTCAGAGTCTGTGTCTCCCCCTCTCTCAGTTCCTCCTCTGCTCACATTCTGTCTCTCTCTCTCAAAAATAAACAAACATTAAGAAAAATTAAAAAAAGGGGCACCTGGGTGGCTTAGTCGGTTGAGCATCCGACTTTCACTTAGGTCATGATCTCACGGTTCGTGGGTTCGAGCCCCGCATCGGGCTCTGTGCTGACTGTCAGCTCAGAGCCTGGAGCCTATTTCAGAGTCTGTATCTCCCTCTCTCTCTGACCCTCCCCTGCTCACGCTGTCTCTCTCTCTCTCTCCTACAAATAAAAATATTTTTAAAAAATATTTTTTTAAAAAAAAAGAAAAATTAAAAAAAAATTTTCTTTCTCTATGCCTCTTACCCCCTTGCATACTCTTTCTCTCAAATTAAAAAGAAAGATTATACCTTGTGCTGGGATGGGGGAAGGGAGGTATTAATTTAGAAGACTCATAATGAAACCTTCTGGGGAGCTGAAACTTTCTTACATTTTGATATGGATGGTGTCACAGAGGTATACCTATATAAAAATTCTTCAGATTGCATACTTTTACATTGTAAACTTTACCTACTTAGCTTCCTATATAATAGACTTAAATAAAAATGTTTGTTTGTTTTAGAAAGTATATTGAGTGTTAAAGCCAAACCCTGACAGATACAGCAATGATAGATAATACTAGGAAAATACAATGAGGCATTTACCTTACTTCAGAGTATGCATAGAGATACAGTTCTTTTTGGAGAGTTTGTCAGTGTGGATTCAAAAACTTTAGGAGGGAATCCTGACTGGCTCAGTTGGTAGAACATGCAACTCTTGATCTTGGGGTCATAAGTTCGAGCTCCATGCTGGGGAGTAAATTATACTTAAAATTAAAAAAAAAAATTATGTTTATTATTGAGACAGAGAGAAACAGAGCATGAATGGGGGAGGGGCAGAGAGAGAGGGAGACAAAGAATCCAAGGCAGGCTCCAGGTTCTGAGCTGGCTGTCAGCACAGAGCCCGTGGCGGGGCTCGAACCCACGAACTATGAGATCATGACTTGAGCCAAAGTCAGACGCTTAACCAACTGAGCCACCCAGGTGCCCCCCAATTTTTTTTTAATCCTTAAAGAAAAACACCTTAGGAATGAGGTTTTGACCTTTGACACGTTTGACCTAACAGTATGCTATAGAAGACATTGAGAACATATGTACAGGTTGATCCATCAGGGAGTTCATTTTGGTGCCCTTTTTAACACTGAGCATTTAGGAACAATCCAGGGTTCAATTTTGAGAATGGGTAAATATGCTGTGATAATATGCAACTATTTAAACAACATGGTAGGAAAGGGGCCGTGTTTATAGTCATGTGTGTTTATACCGAGGAAACAAGACAGACCTAGTAAAGACTCCAGAGAACTGCTGGTTTGCTCAAAAAATAGCTCTAGAGATGATGAACACATTTGAAATATGTATACTGAGTCAAATTGATAAGTATTAATAGATGTCTGATTGTATATTATTCACCTCCCTGGAAGAAGAATATTACAGGCCTTACATATCTTCCTTTAATCTATATAGTCTCATAGTCTTTGGTTTAGCCTTAGATCAGTCTCTGTGTTTCTCATTCACATTCAACAAATGATATGTTGTCTGTGGCCTAAAACTTTGGTTTTTCTTTCTAGCAGTTGCTGGTTAAAGAAACTCTAGGCCTGAGGACAAAAAGAACAAATCTGGAAGTATTACATTCCCAGATTTCAAACTATACTACAAAGGTTTAGTAATGAAAACAGTACAGTACAGGCACAAAAGAAACACATAGATCAGTGGAACGGAATAGAGTCCAGATACAAACCCACACCTATGTGGTCAATTAATCTAGACAAAGGAGGCAAGAATATGCAATGGGAAAAAGACAATGTCTTCAACAAATGGTGCTAGGAAAACTGGACAGCTACAAACAAAAGAATGAAACTGGACTACGTTCTTACACCACACCCAAAGATAAACTAAAAATGAATTAAAGACCTGAAACCATAAAACAACTAAAAGAAAACACAAGCAGTAACTTCTCTGACATCAGCCATAGCAATATGTTGATAGAAATGTCTCCTCAGGCAAAGAAAACAAAAGCAAAAATAAACTATTAGGACCACACCAAAATAAAAGGCTTTTGTGCAGCAAACGAAACAATCAACAAAATGAAAAGGCAGCCTACTGAATGAGAGAAGATATTCACAAATGATATGTCCGATAAGGGATTAATCTCCAAAATATATAAAGAACTTCTATAACTCAACACCAAAAAAAAAAAAAATCTGATTTAAAATGGGCAGAGGATCTGGATAGATATTTTTCCAAAGAAGACATACAGTTTGCCAACAGACACGTGAAAAGATGCTCAACATTCACTAACCATCAGGAAAATGCAAATCAAAGCCACAATGAGATATCACCTCACACTTCTCATTAATGACTGAGAGCAAAAAGATAAGAAATAACAGATGTTGGTGAGGGTGTGGAGGAAAAGGAATCCCTCCTCCACTTGCACTTGTTGGTAGGAATGAATGCAAACTGCTGCAACCACGGTGGAAAACAGTATGGAATTTCCTCAAAAAATTAAAAATAGAAATACCATATGATCCAGTAATTCCATGGGAATTTATTCAAAGAAAACAAAAACACTAATTTGAAAAGATGTGTGCATTTTAAAAGATGCGTGCATCCCTATGTTTGTTGAAGCATTATTTACAATAGCCAAGATATGGAAGCAACCCAAGTGTCTGTCGATAGATGAATGGATAAAGATGATCTGTATCATCTTATGATATAGATGTCAGTCATCTATCTATCTATATCTCACATATCTTTGGAAGGGAATAGTTTTTTCATTGGGGAAAGGAAGAATCACCTTATTTTCAAGTTGCCTTATATTCAGTCATTTTTTTAACTTCCCAGAACCTTAATTTCCGCATCTATAAAATGGAAATAACAATGCGCCAGCATCTTAATGACATTAGAAGAGTTAGTGTCTGACACACCTGAAAATAATATAACATTGTATGTCAACTGTAGTTCAATTCAAAAAGTGACATGAGGCAAGTACTCAGTAAATTGTAACTCAGTTACATACACATACATAATAACTCATGTAGATATAGCTGTATGTACTCATTATCTCTCTCTTTTTTTTTTTAATGTTTTATTTATTTCTAGGAGAGAGAGAGAGACAGCGTGAGCGGGGCGGGGACAGAGAGAGAGGGAATCACAGACTCCGAAACAGGCTCCAGGCTCTGAGCTGGCAGTCAGCACAGAGCCCGACGCGGGGCTCAAACCCAAGAACCACGAGATCATGACCCAAGCGAAAGTCGGACGATTAACCGACTAAGCCACCCAGGCGCCCCTCATTATCTCTTTTTTAAAGTAATCTCTGCACCCAATGTGGGGCTCGAACTTATGACTCTGAGATTGAGTCACATGTTCTACTGACTGAGCCAGGCACCCCTTTGTACTTATTATCTTATTAGGTTTTCATCTCCTATCTAGCCCCATAGTTGATACCCACCAGGCCCCATGATTTTTGCCTGAAGTCTTTTTTTTTTTTTTTTTTTTTGTNAAAAAAAAAAGCTTTGGTGACTCATGTTTTATTCTCCCAGGTCACACCAACCTGGGGTTTCAATAGAATTACAAATATTTTCTAGTAAAATTAAACGTGATGACAGCAGGCTTACCCTTTTTCTAAACTTCCCTTTTTGGGGCGTCTGAGTGGCTCAGTCAGTTAAGCATCTGACTTCGGCTTAGGTCATGATCTCACAGTTTGTGAGTTCAAGCCCCACATCAGGCTCTGTGCTGACACCTCAGAGCCTGGAGCCTGTTTTGGATTCTGTCTCCCTCTCTCTCTGCTCCTCCCCTGTTTATACTCTCTCTCAAAATAAATAAACATTAAAAACAATTAAAAAAAAACAAAACTTCCCTTTTAATTTAAGAGGAGTCTTACGGTACCTCATTCATTCATTTATTCATTCATTCCACAAATATTTACTGAATGCCAGTCATAGCTTCCACTTTTGGCTAGGTGCTGAGGACATTGTGAACAAACCAAAAGAGTCCTTCATGGGGATTATGTTCTGCTGGGGGTGCCCTCGATGTGTTGCTTCTCCACTCTTACCATGCACTTCTCAGCCCCATCCCCCTTGTTGCTTGTGAGCTAGTCCGGGAGGTCAGCCACTTGCTCTAGTGGGCAGGCTGTTCTCTGACTACGGGGCTTCCCTGCCTTCTAAGCAAGGAGGCCCTCCGCCTCCTTGGCCTTGCTGGACTTCTGAATGGATCAGTGGTTCTGTAGCCCATACCGATCTGACTCCTCTCTGGACGTTCTCTCCAGGAACGCCATCGAAATGAACTTACGCACAGTCTTGACTGAAGGCTTGAAAAAAAAAATTCCTTAAACAAATATGAGGTTTGTTCCCATGATTTACCAGCATCCTTTCACATCGTTGTGATGTGAAAGGAAAACGAGGAAAATGTGCCAGCCTCCACCGGCATGAACCAGAGAGATTTTCAGGGAAGGGTGGGGGATTCTAGTCCAGAGTCTCTTCAGATTCTGAACCGGCAAGGATTATGCAAAGATAAAAAGCGAAAATAAACATCAAAACTGTGAACAAAGAGTGAACACAAAGGGGGGAAATCCTTCTTGGGAACCAGCTTTCCTCCCGAGGAGAAAAACAAGAACCTGCTAAAAGCTTCTGTCAGCCTGGAGTAAGAACTGGAGACGCCAGTCTGCACGGTGCCTCCTCGCGCCGCGACTCTCTGCCCAAACGCTGTGTTTTTACTTGGAAGTGACTGTTTGGCAGCTCGGGCAGGGATTGACGTCTCCGAGTCCGGGACACCAACAATAAACGGGAAGGTGATCTCGGGAGTAGGGTGGACAGAGGTGAGGGTACAGTACGGTGAGAAAAAAAGAAGCCGGTTCTATGAAATCTGGCACCAGGCAGGGACAGCGGAGTCTGAGAAGTTACTCCTCCTGAGTCACACACGTGTTCATTGAAGTGCTGTCAGTGGGGCACCCGCTCTGTGTCTCACACTGCGCTGGGCTCTGGGGACTCCGCGGGAGTTGGGGTGGCGGAGCTGCTCACCTCCAAGCCCCTGCCCTTGCCACGTGGTGCTTTGGCCTTTATGTCGAGTCTGCCTCGGCCCCGAGAACTGTGCCCCGAGCGCTGCAAGGTGGTGGGGCCAGCCTCAGACTGGGGTCTCTCCCATTCCAGAGCTGCCTGTCTTGCCCTCTTGGTTTGGAATCTCCATCCTGTTGTGGCTTTGCTTTTGTTTTGCCTTTTAAAGAAATAGAATCTTGATTTCTGTTGCAGATTGCCGCTTTTCCTCTGATCCTTGGAGGCTGTTTGGGGCCACAGTGTCCTTGTGACCCAGAGAACCATAGTCTCGGGCAATATTCGCCTTCTCTCTCTGGCTCCTGTTTTCCCCCTTAGCTTCTGAATGGGTATCATGTCTAACCTCTGAGGGATGCTTTCTGTTGACAAATATTCTTTCCTAAGGTCTTCCCAAGATCTTCCTGCTCTCTTTCCACAGCAGACACATAGGCCTCCTTCCTCCAAACCAAGTTAAGTGTAAACCAAAACGAAAGCAAGGGAAGAGACTCAGTGAATTGCTTAATGGCATTCCGGGGTTTTAACCTTTTTCATTCTGAAGTCACATTCTGTTTGAAAGACAGACGTGTTTACAGTTAGAACATGATAAAACAAAGGTCTGTGTTTGATTCAGAGAACTCGAATACAGAAGCTGTAGAAGAATCATATATAAGCACGATGTGAAAACTTTAAACTTTGTGAGACATTACGTGTGTTTGATTTTAATCATTCATTCATCCAACTGATAGTTATCGAGCACCTTCTGTGTGCCAGACACTGCAGTCCTGGGGATACCATGGTCAGTAAACAAAGCAGACAACACAGTCTTGCTGTTACAGAACTGTGACTATTGACTGGTGGAAACAATCAATACACCTAAGAAGTAAGTAAATTAGCGATAAGCGCTAGGAAGTAGAATAAAGCAGGGTAGAGACAGGGAGGATCGGCATGCAGTTACAATGCAGCTTTACGCAGGGAGGCTGAGGAAAGCGTCACTGAAAAGGTGACATTTGGTTAAAGATGTGAAGAGATGGAATGAGCCTTCACATATCTTGAGGGAGAGCATCCCAGTCAGAGGGAACAGCAAGCACGAAGCTCCAAGAAGGTATGCCTGGTGTGTGTCCTAGGGAAGGGCACCCAGCTTGGCCGGAGAGGGTAAGGTGGGAGGTGAGTTCTGACTGTGTAGGTCCCTGTAGGACTGGCTTTCCTCTGAGTGAGATAAGAGCCATGAAAGTGAGCAGGACTGATGAGATTTGACTTTGTTTTCACAGAGGTTAACTGGGTCGAGAGAGGGATTTTTAAGGTTGGGGAAAAATTAACAGCATGATGCTGTGCCATTGGAAACAATCCACAGAAAGAGAAAATGTGATGACGTAGGAAAGAGAGGGAAGAATTGCTGGCGGGAGGCCCTTGACTAGGGAAGGCTGGTTGGGATGCAGAGCGGGCGGAGAGGGACCCGGCCCCAGCATCACGGACAGGTCAGCCAGGACAACAGGAAGGAAGGCACAGACCCGTGAAGGTGGGAACGCCTGCAAGTTCTCTTCTGATTGTTCCAGAATTTTCCAGAGAAGCAGGCAGCAAGATTGTGAGCAAGGAGGGGGGCTGGGGGAGGAGGGGGTGTTGGAGGTGTGAGAAGAGAGGGTGTGAAGCAGCCATCTCCGAGAGAAGGAAAGTAGCTGGACCAGGGAGATGTAGTAGGATTACTAGGTGCCAATTGTGGTTCCTGGTCTGGAATCGAACATTTTTTAGCCACTTGGGTATATTTTAATCCAGCCATGTGGAGCTGCAAGGGGGCAGGTGCGGTACAGGTGGAGAGTCCGATTTAACCAAGGTCGGGGTTTTGCTGGGTAAATATGGTAATAGGAAGGAAGTGAGTGATGATAAGCTGCTCAAGAGGTTTAGGGAGGATATGGAGGAGATGAATGATGGTGAAAGGGCAGTAGGGTCCATGCCTCAGGTCTCCTTGGAGGGGTTGGCAGTCGCAGAAGTGGTGGTTGGGATGCTTGAAATGGGTACAGTGCAGGTTTGGTAGTAACATGGTCCAACCGGGAATGACATGACCATGGGGGAAGCTGAGGTAGAGAAGAGAATGTGACACTCGTTGGGGAAGTGGTCAAGGAAGTAGAGGCAGTGAAGCTGGGAGGATCCTCTGTGGATTTTGAAATCACCAAGTATTTTATAACATGAGTAACGTTGGCAAAGGTAACAGTGAGTCGGGGCTAAAATCCTCAAGCAGTAAGAGAAGAGTGATGGTTGGGGGCGGGGGCGGTTCCACTGGTAACTGCCACAAGGAGGGGCAGCCTAGGGTACAGCCTCATGACAACTGTCAGAAGCTGGCGCAGGTAGAGAGAAAGGACAGTCTCTGACATGGAGGTTGACTTGAGCCTGTGGCACAGGAGTAGGGGAGGAAGCAGCAGAGGAAGCAGTGGCCTCAGGGAAGAGCCAAGTTTCAATTTGAACAAAAAAGTGAAGGGGCACCTGGGTGGCTCGGTTTGTTGAACGTCTCACTCTTGATTTCAGTTCAGGTCATGGTCCCGGGGTCATGGGATTGAGCCCCAAGACAGGCTCTGTGCTGAGCGTGGAGCCTAGTTAAGATTCTCTCTCTCTCTCTGTCTCTCTCTCTCTCTGTCTCTCTCTCTCTGTCTCTCTGTCTCTCTGTCTCTCTGTCTTTCTCTCTCTCTCTCTCTCTCCCCTCACCTCCTTCCCTCCCTCCCTTCATCTCCCTCTCTCTCTGCTCCCTGATGGGTTCTGAGGACAAACTGGAAAGGTTTGGGGCTTTGGGCTATCAGAATTTTTGGGGGTGGCAGCCTGGTGATGATGTCTATTTGCTGCACCCCTGGAGATCCTGGGTACGTACTGACTGACCTTAGCAAGGGTAAAGGTCTTGGTGGGATGGGTCTTGTTGGTTTTGAAGGCTGAGAATATAGGTGTGTTGGGGAAGAGGTTAGTTTGGTGGGGAAGGGACTTGCCAGGACATCATAGAGCGTTGTTCCCTCCAGCTGCAGCTGTATACAGTGAATATAAGGACGTCACCACTGAACTCAGCTTAAAAATTCTGCCACCTCAGGGTGCCTGGGTGGCTCAGTTGGTTGAGCATCAGACTTTGGCTCAGGTCATGATCTCTCAGTTCGTGAGATTGAGAACTGTGTCAGGCTTGCTGCTATCAGCGCAGAGCCTGCTTTGAGTCCCCTATCCCCCTCTCTCTCTGACACTTCTGCCGCTCATGCGGTCTCTCAAAAATAAAAAAAAACAAACAAAAAAAAGAACCTCACAGACTAATGTGAGAGTGTTTTTTAAAAATGAATAAAAATGCTACCACCTCTTGCTTGTAATTTAAGACATCCAGCACGCTTCTACAGGGTTCAGTTTACTTTGTCTAGATTCGCAAAGGAAAAACCGCATATTAAAAACAACAGTGAGCACAAATAATGTCCCCGTTGATGACATTTCCCTGGATGTTCTTAATGTGTTTTCACAGGATATCCCAGATAAGGCAAGTGCCTTTCTGTCCTTGACTACGGCTGAGCACAATGCATCCTGCCCTGAACTGTATTACATTTTGTTGGCCAGATCTGAACCACCCAGGTTCTTCCAGGAAGTGTGTTTCTAAAAGTTTCCAAAGCCTGTGTAGAGAGTTCTTATGAGCCCAGATACACAGATTTGTAATTAGTAAGAGCTAAAGGGTTCTTTATGTCTTTGCTAAGTCATCTGAAGCCTCGAGGGCTGTTGGAAGTGAAATTATTCGAAATTTCCAGTTTGGTTATCAAATATCTGTTTTTATTAAAGAGCACCGCTATTCCCTTAACTGTCATTCATCTTATCCCCAGCGGTCCTTCTTTATAATTAAAGCTCCTGATCTGGCAAACCAAGATTGTTGCACAAATGTATGTAGAAAGTCGCAAATCTCATCTGCCTAACACACTAAGACCCCATAGAATGTTTTTGAAATTCCCTATCCTGGAAAGCATCCTAGGTTGTAGGTAGAACACTATCTTAGCTAAAGGGAGACACACTGGAATTGGACATAAATGTAGGGAAGACCCTTAGTCACAGTGTACTCTTGAATGAATGAATGAATATTGGATTGGTATCATAAAGAGTCCTTTTACCTCCAACCGTTTCAAGAGATTGACCTGGACTCGAGTGTGAAATCCTGCAGAAAAAGTAAGAACAGTTTAAAACTAGCATCACAGGGCGCCTGGGTGGCTCAGTTGGTTGAGCACCCGACTTCGGCTCAGGTCATGATCTCGTGGTTTGTGAGTTCTAGCCCTGCGTCGAGCTCTGTGCTGACAGCTCAGAGCTTGGAGCCTGCTTTGGATTCTGTGTCTCCCTCTTTCTCTGGCCCTTTCCCACTCATGCTCTCTCTCTCTCAAAAATAAATCAACTTTAAAATAAAAGAAAAAACTAGCAGCACAGAAGAAGACTGCACTGTGGTTTTGAATTTGTATGACAGAAACTACCTCTGTCAGGTTAGGCAGTTGGCTTAGCCTCTCTGGTCCTCAGTGTTCTCTTGAAAAATGAGGGGATTTAACTGAAACAGTAGAATTCTATAGACTATGAAGGGATCATAGGAGTTTTCTAATTTCCCTCAAAAGAAACCAGGGGTTCTAACGCCTGGCCTATTCCTTTTCCATTATACTGTGCTGAGCTTCAATCTGCTTCTAAATCAAAAAGTTGGTGACTCCAACTTTAAAAGTGGTTTCAAAATTATGGTGGCTTGAAGCAGGTTTGCCCCTGACCCTCCCCACTGCTGTCTACATGCCACACCTACTGAGCCAACTCTGAAGAGTTTGGGATCAAAAATCCTGCGTCATACCGATGGTTGCACAACTCTGTGAATGTACTAAAAACCTCTGGAGTGTGCACTTTAAATGGGTGAGTTGTATGGTGTGTGAATTATATCTTTAAAAAGCCAGGTCAGAATTCTGTTTGCAGGTGACAAAACCCAACTCAAACTGACTAAAGCTTAAAAACGGGGAGTGAATAGCCCATGCATGGGAGAGTCCCACCTGAGATATCCAGACACGGCCGGATGCAGTCTCAGACAATATTGTTACACTGACTTGCTGCCGTCTGTCTGTCTGTCAGCTGTCTGTCCTCTGTGGTAGCGTCACTCTCAGATGACTTTCTCCACAGGTGGCTCGTGGCATTTCTCAGGTTTTTACCAATTTTGCAACTTCAGCAGCAACATCTCCAGTGAAAGCCCTGGGATGACATGTCATCGGCGTGGTCTGGGTGATGTAACCATCCAATAATAATAACACTCATTTAATACTTCAAACCAACCTTATTCTTGCAGCATCTCATTTTATACAGAGAGGATCACCAGTAGTGAGTATAGGAAGCAGGGTTTGAAGCTCAGATAGCCTGCCTCTGGGGTTATGGTCTTATTTACCTTAAATTCTCTGCTGCCTCAGTCACTAGAGTGAAGGGTAAGGAATGTCCTGACTGGCTGGTGCTGGAGCAGATCCCATGGTTGCAAGTGCATTCTCTCCTGACAGCCTGTGCTCCAGGCCTCTGAGGATGTCAGAGAGATAGCATATCAGATGCTGAAGAGTTTTAGAAGGCCTTGAGAGCGCCCTCCACCTCAGAGACTGCAGCTGTGTCTGCATCTTGTTTTCAGTAATCACTACCATCATCCTGACTGTAGCCATTTGGAAAGGAAGCCTCAGGCTCCCTTCAGAATTTGAGCTATGTCTAGACCCTGGTCAGTCTAAAGAAATTATGCCAGAGGCACCTGCCTGGTTCATTCTATAGAGCGTGTGACTCTTGGTCTTCGGGTTGTAAGTTTGAGCCCTGTGTTGGGTTAGAGATTACTTAAAAATAAAACCTTAAAAAAAAAAGTTTATGCTAGTAAAAAGCTTCGGGAGGGAACAATAGACACACTCACTACAGTGGAATCCAAGGATCGGGCTTAAAATGGACATTAGTTTTAAAAATAGAGTTAGAAAATTAGAAGTTTTTGGTCCTTTGCTGATTCAGGAAATAAACTTACGTGGGGTAAATATTTCTAGCATGTCAGTTACTGTCCCTGGTCTTCAGAGTGTGGTCCCCAGGACCACTGGCATTGGGATCACCTGGGATACTTTTTATTAAATCATAATTTTTTCTTATGGGCCCGAGAGTATGCATTTGGTGAATATCCCAAGTGAAATTTTTTTTTTTCTCTTCTGAGAGAGAGCATGTGGAGGGGCAGAGAGAGAGGGAGAAATAGAATCTTCAGCAGGCTCCACATTCAGCATAGAGCCTGACAAAGCAGGACTCGTCTCACAGCCTTGAGGTCATGACCTAGAGTCAGACGCTTAACTGACTGAGCCATGCAGGCTCCCCACACCAAGTGATTCTTCTGTTCACTCACGTTTGAGAGTCATCATTGTAAGTAGCCGGGGAAATTGGGCTAATATCTTAGAAGCAAGACCTTAGGGGTCTCAAGTTGAACCAAAGGCATCATCCACAAGAGACATTTCTGATGAATAAGGAGAGGGGGACGCTCATGATCCCAGGTTTCAGGCAGCTTTAATTGGTAGACAGTACTGGGGTGCCTGGGTGACTCAGTTGGTTAAGTGAGTTTGATTGGTTGTGATCTCACAGTCTGAGAGTTCGAGTCCCACCTCAGCCTCTGGGCTTCCAGCTCAGAGCCTGGAGCCCGTTTCAGATTCTCTGTCTCCCTCTTTCTCTGCTCCTCCCCCGTTCACTCTCTGTCTCTCTTTCCATCTCAAAAGTAAATAAACATTAAAAAAAAATCTCCTCCCCCTTTATGTTCAGAGGTGTGGGTGCTTTAGAGCAGAAAAGAGTAGCACTAACCAGTACACTTCAGTAAAGAGTTTCCAGATGAAAAAATTGCTTTTGTTAGCTATAAACCGGGACTACCAACAGTAGCAATTCATATTAACAATGGTAATCATGAAATAAGAGCTAATGTTTACCAAAGGCACTGGATTAGGCACTCTATCTGCATTATCCCATTCTGTACTTTCAGTCACCTTACAAATTAATGGATGCTGATGTCATTTCCATTATCAGACAAGGAGGCTGACACACAGACATCAAATAACTTGTCCCACATCACAAATGTGGAGGCAGCTTTGGAGTTGGTGGAGTTCAGGACATCAGGTACCCCTAAATATGACACTTGGCATATTGAATATTTTAAGCTAAAGGAGTTTGAGAATACAGGAGAAGCAGGAAGTTTACTCTGACCTTTTCCGACCCACCCCCACCCCCAAATAGACCTATAATAAACCTTCCATGAGAGATACCCTCCCTATACCTGGAGGAAAGAAGCATCTTTATCTCTGAAGACAAGGGGACACCTGGAAAAATCCTAACAAACAGGCCTTGCTAAATTTCCCCCAGGCTATTACACATACCTTATACTGTGTAACCTGTCACATTCCTCCATGACCGTCCACTCTTCATCAAACCTAGCGTTAGAAGTACTCAGGTTAAGGGGCATCTGGGTGGCTCAGTTGGTTAAGCATCCAATTTCAGCTCAGGTTATAATCTTGCACTCCATGAGTTTGAGCCCTGCGTCAGGCTCTGTGCTGCCAGCTCAGAGCCTGGACCCTGCTTCAGATTCTGTCTCTCCCTCACTCTCTGCCCCTCCCCCACGTGCTCTGTCTCTCAAAGATGAATAAACATTAAAAAAAATTTTAAAAAACAACAACTCAGGTTTAACTTCTTCCTCAGTTTACTTTTCAGACCCAGCCAGGGACCTTTAGAGGGTCCAGGAGAATTTTTCCCTGTAGAACTCGTTCCCACCAAGTCCATTTAACATCACAGCCCGTCTGCTTTTAACCTTTGAGCCATACTGCCTTATTCTCTCAACAAGAATTTATTATTATTCTCCACAAGACTAAAATCAGAGAATCTGGAGAAACACTGACTGTAACACACAGAACTTTATAATAAGCTTACCTAAAGAGAAAGACAACCCCCCCCCACCCGGATTTGTTATTCTAAGAGCTCTTATCTGCTGTGCACAGAGCCAGGTCTTTTATGTCTCAGATACTTGGTCACCCAAATTAAGGGCCCTTGTTTGCTTCTAGAAAGTAGGTTAGATTTCTCCTGCTTCCCTCAGTCCTGGGTTCTCAGTTGTGGACAGCCAGTTACAGTTGCCGCTCGTGACCTGTTGCAGAGCCTTTCGCTAGACTAAGGACAGAGTAGAGAAGAGCTAGCCTGGAGAAATGAACCACAGTGCCCTGTCTCGAAATGCAGAAAGCCAAACCACATTACTTTTGCTTGAATTCAAGGACCCACTGTGAGCTAGGCCCAGAGTTAACAGAATGGGATTTCCAAGGATGTGCGACCTCAGAACCTCATAGAGCAGAGGGGACCCGTGCACGAATCATTAGAATACAAAGCAACAGGTGGAGTGAGCTCTGGAGGCCGACTGCCTGTCTCCTCCCCACCTCCACCCCCACGGCCATTGTCCAGCGCTCCCATTGCCTTTTTTTTTTATTTATTTTTTTATTTTTTTTAAATTTTTTTTAATGTTTTATTTCTAGGAGAAGCATGTGGAGGGGCAGAGAGAGAGGGAGTCACAGACTGAAACAGGCTCCAGGCTCTGAGCTGGCAGTCAGCACAGAGCCCGACGCGGGGCTCGAACCCACGAACCGCGAGATCATGACCTAAGTGAAAGTCGGATGCTTAACCGACTAAGCCACCCAGGCGCCCCTCCCATTACCTTTTTAAATAAAGTACTTCATTTTTCTCCACCCTGGTTCTCTCATCTACTCTCATCTATGAAAAGGAATAATAGTGGCGTGTTCACAGGGAGGTCACCGTGAGCACTAATAAAATGAGTGAGGCCCCTCACACAGTTCCCGTCCCCATGTCCCTATGTGCTCAGTAATCTTACCACCAGCTCTTACCAGCGTCGTGAACAAAATATTATCTGTGGCAGCAGGAAGGAAACACTGCTTTTGGGAACACTCCTGTTGAGGAGGAGCATTTGATCTGGGCCCGAAGGGAGGCCTTTCCGTGAGAGAAGAGTGGTGAATCCTCTAGCAGGGACAGAAGCTGCCCAGCAGCAATGGGGCCGGTGGGCGTGTGGAGGGAACGGGCTGATGCAGGGCGCCCTGCGGTGCGGGAGGAGGGGAGGACTGGTCAAGAGGGGGCCCGTGGAGGATCTCAAGTGGAGATCAGGGTGCCCATCTCCCAGTCCACACCTCAATCTTGGGGGCCAATACCCGGTATAAAGAAGCGGTGCACTGTTTTTTCATCATTTTTGTTTTCGTTTTTGTATTTGTAATACTTAAGACCCTGGCCAGCGCTGCCCGGGCGGTAAGAAGAGTCCCTGGCTGACGTAGGAGGCAACAAGGAGGACTTTTGAAGCCACGTGCCCCTCAACCCTTTCATAGGTCGTGAGAGCTGCACTGGCCCCTCAGCCACAGGTGCGCAGCCCAGAGGACAGTGCGGGTGTTACTGTCACTGGGCAGCCCAGCCCCTGGGAGTCCTGGGGAGGAAAGAGGCCCATGTCGGTCCCCTGCGATGAAAGAGGTGTCCCTGAAAGTTGTGCCGAGGCAGTGACTTTAGCTGCTGTCTGCTTGGATGGGGGATTGATTCATCCCCCCTCAGAGGTTCCAGGAGCCCAGAATGTTCCATAAGTAAGACACCTGTTGCATTTGGTCTCTGTAACACTTAATCCACCGCCTCCACCCCCATTCCAGCATTTTCAGTATTTGTAATATTCAGTGATGGCCAAAGGGCAGGACTTGAATGTTTCAGCATTTAAAAGATAAAAAGTAAACTCTGAAAGGTTGGTTCTCTTCTTTGTCTCTCCATTTGGAGATGGCCAGGTTCCTTGACTCCATAAGAAACGGATGCAGTCGGGGAATTGGTACAGGGCTGGAGTCCCGTGTGATCTTGCCCTCAGTGAGGCCAGGCTTCTGAAGTGTTTAGGGAAGAGTCCCAGCCCTTGGCAGGTCTATAATTAGACCGGCTGTACCAGTTTTTCTGAGTTGTTACATTGTCAAGCTCAGAGCAAACTGAAAACCAGGCGCACTCTGAGCATTTTCAGAGCAGCCAGTTGCCCCAAGCCTAGGCATGGCTTTGCCTGATTCACAGCGTCTGCCCGGACAGCTCCCGTGGGGGGAACGCAAAGCACACATGCAGGTATTTCTAAATACAAGCACATGGGGTTGTTAATCACTGAATCTTTTCTGCCTCTTGAATCAGTTGGTGAATGTTTGTACACATCCAAACAGATTGCTTCTTGGCTGTGTGTGTTATAATAGGTGTCTTTTAATGCTTACCTTCAATCACAAGGGATCCTGGGAATACATTGCATTCGTGTAAAGAAAGCACTTTTCTTGGCTCCACCTCGTCGGAGTCAGCCCAGAGCCAAGAGAGGCTTTAAATGTTACGCCGTTAAGTGTTACGCCAGCACTGAAGTTGGGCGACTTGCAACGAGGTGGCAAACGGTGGCTAGCCCAGGCTGTGCAGCCCCCTAGGCTGTCAGCCTCCAGACTTAGCGTGGGCCTCTCCCACACATTGTCACAGAAATGTGTGGCTTGATTGATTTTTCTAAAGCCCTGAGTCAGCTTCCCCGGGGAAGAACTGGAGTAGGTCATCTTTTTGTTTCTTTGTTATGTTGACCCAGTTACACACCTTTTCTATAGATTTCTCCATTCTCTGGGATGTGGAAAGCAAGTTCTGTGCATAGCTAAGAATTTTTTTTTTTAAACCAAGAGGATAAGCAAAATCTGAATTTCTTTGGAAACAGGAAATCAAACACCTTATCTATGCTGATTGCTCATATAGATATGCTAACCAAAACTCTGAAAAGAGGCTGGGTTTTAGAAATTCAAATGATTTGGTTGTCAACGAACTTGGAATCTTCTTTCCCTTTAACCACAGGTCTAGCTGTCCCTCCCACCCTCCTCTTCACAAGCCAACTTTGGAGAGAGCTGGCTGCCTCCGTGTCCTCATTTCCTCCCCTCCCTCCTGTAGCTCACTCTTCTCCAGCTTGGACATTGCCCATGTTTTTGATAAGGTCACCAGTATTAAGGTCTCCATGTGAACCAGTTGAGTGGACAGTTTTTAGGATTCGACTGAATGCCTCCCTTAGCAGGATTTAGCATATATTGTGACCTTGGGAAAGTTACTTAGCTTCTCTAAATTATTTATAAAGGGAGGGTAGGACCTTCCTGATAAGATTGTAGCAATGGCTAAATGAGATATTGTGTGGGAAGTGGTGAGCAGTATCCGCTATGGTGATAAGCAACAACACATGCTAACCATTGTCTCTATCGCTGTGTTCTTCCCCTTGCTTGTGTTTTCTTGTTTTCCTGCTACACCTGTGGTCCTCTTACTCTTCTGTGCTATCATGAAATGTTGGAATTTATTCCACAGAGAATTTAGTAAGTGCATTTTCATACCAGGAATTTTTTTTTGACTTAACCTATGTATACAGCAGTGAACAAAAAATCAAGTGCTGTCTTCATGGAGTTACATTTTGGGGTGGGAAATTATGACAGTTAATATATAATATAGCAGGTGATGATTGACATATGGTAAATATAAATGTAGTATGTAACATACAATGTGTAATACTATATTATATATTATAAATTATATGTCAAGTGGACACGTATCAGACATTAATAAGTTTCAGGAAGCAGGGAAAGGGGGATGGGTAGATAGATGTTGCAATTAAAAACATTTTTTTAAATGTTTATTTTTGAGACAGAGAGAATGAGCAGGGGACGGGCAGAGAGAGAGGGAGGCATAGAATCTGAAGCAGGCTCCAAGCTGTCAGCACAGAGCCCAGTGTGGGGCTGGAACCCAATGAACCATGAGATCATGACCTGAGTCCAAGTTAGACTCTGGACCGACTGAACCACCCAGGTGCCCCTTAGACATTGCAATTTAGAATAGGTGCTCAGGGAAGTCCTCACTGATTGGCTGATATTTATTTATTTATTTATTTATGAGAGACAGACAGACAGACAGTGTGAGCAGGGGAGGGTCAGAGGGAGAGGGAGACACAGAATCTGAAGCAGGCTCCAGGCTCTGAGCTAGTTGTCAGCACAGAGCCCGACGCGGGTCTTGAACCCACGAACCGTGAGGTCATGACCTGAGCTGAAGTTGGACGCTTAACCGACTGAGCCACCCAGGCACCCCTGATATTTATTTATTTTTTATTTAAATTCCAGTTAGTTAACATACAGCATAATATTCGTTTCAGGTGTACAAGTTAGTGATTCATCCCTTCATTCATCACCTGGTGCTCATCACAAGTTCCCTCCTTAATCACCTTTACCTATTTAAGCCTTCCTCCCACCTACCTTTCCTCTGGTAACCATCAGTTTGTTCTCTATAGTTAATAGTCCATTTCAAGGTTTGTCTGTCTTTTTTTCCCCTTTTCTTGCTTGTTTTGTGTCTTAAATTCCATATAGAATGAAATCATATGGTATTTGTCTTTCTCTGACTTCTTTCTCTTAGACTCTAGCTCCATCCGTGTTGTTGCAAATGGCAAGAGTTCATTCTTTTTATAGCTGTGTAATATCCCATTATATATATGTATATATATATACACACCATGTCTTCTTTATCCATTCATCAGTTGATGGATACTTGGGCTGTTTCCATAATTTGGCTATTGCAGATAATGCTGCTATATGTATCAGGGTATGTATATCCCTTTGAATTAGCATCTTGGGTAAATACCTAGTATTCAATTGCTGGACTGTAGGGTAGTTCTATTTTTAATTTTTTGTGAAACTCTATACTGTTTTCCACAGTGGCTGCACCAGTTTGCATTCCCCCCAACAGTATAAGAGGGTTCCCTTTTCTCTACATCCTCACCAACAACCTGTTGTTTCTTGTGTTGGTGATGTTAGCCATTCTGATGGATGTGAAGTAGTATTTCATTGTAGTTTTTTTTTTTAAGTTTATTTATTTTGAGAGAGAGAGAGGGGGGAGCGGCAGAGAGAGAGAATCCTAACCTTCAAGAGAGAATTGATGAGGGCTTGAACTCACAAACCATGAGGTCATGACCTGAGCCAAAGTCAGAAGCTTAGCCGACTGAGCCACCCAGGCATTCCTCATTGTAATTTTGATTTGCATTTCCCTAATGGTAAGTGATGTTGAGCATCTTTTCATGTGTCTGTTGGCCATCTGTATGACTTCTTTGAAAAAAATATCTATTCAGATCTTCTTCTGATGGGATGATATTTAATTAGAGACCTTAGGGAAATGAGAAAGTAATACATGTAGAGTATCTAGAAGAAGACCTTTCTGGGCAAATGAAGCAGAAAGTGCAAGGACCCTGAGGGTCAGGACCAGTCGGTACATTTGAGCAACAGCAAAAAACCACTATGGCTACAGCAGAGTGAGCCCAGCGGGAGGGTAGTAGAGGTAGAGGTGAGGTCAGAGAAGCAGGCTAGGCTTAGGGGAGGGGCAGGGCAGACCACGGGGCCTCTTCCAGACACAGTAAGGACTTTGCTTTACTCTGAGTGAAATTAGAGGCCATTGTAGGGTTTTGAGCAAAACAGTGACATTAGTTTTAAAGTAATCACCCAGGTTTCTGGGTGGCGAATGGACTACTGGGGGGCAATGGCAGGAGAGGAGGCTGTTGAAATCGTCCAGCGCACCTCTGGGCCTGTCCCAGACCCCCGCTCCCACTCTGTCTCCTAGCCCACCCTGGGTATGTGCCCACAGCTCTCAAACTGGGTTCTCTTACCTGTGTCTCTAGTCTTTCGTCTGCCTTCCAGCCTTACTTACCAATCTCTCTGCTGATTCACTGGCAACCCTTCTGTTTCTCCTGTTCAGTACAGTCTTCGACGTATTACACGAGCTATTCAACCCTTTCTTATTTCTATTCAACTCTTAAAATATAGGCTTGGTGTGAGATGATCTTGCTAATGTAAGTGTCCTGAGCACTGTCAAGGTGGGCGACGTTGTTAAGCTCGGACGTTCGGCAGGGGAGGTGTATTGAGAGCATTTTCGACTTAACGGTATTTCCAAGTTACGATGGGTTTGTCAGGATGTAACCCCACTGTAGGTTGCGGAAGATCTTCATGCCACTCTCCTCTTAGCTGTCTTTCTTCTTCTTCTGCACTGACTTAAAAACTGGTCTTCCTTTACACTTCAACTTAAAAGTCTCTTTATCAGGGACTCCTTCCCAACCCGCAGATCTGGTTAGGGGTCCTTGTCACATGCACCCTGTCTTCCTCAGAGCCCGAATCAGACTTCACTTGTTGAACATCTGTCTTCCCTGATCGGTGCTCTGCTCCATTTGGCAGGGCTCCGTTGGCTGTCTCTTCCAGCGGCCGTCCCTCCCGCAACCTGGCCAAAGCCTGACATACAGTGGGTGGGTCCTCCGTAAATATCAGCTGGCTGGTTTGCTGTAAGTCTCAGGGTGGCTTATAAAACAAAATGACTTCCAAGTGAAGATTGAAATTGAATTGTCACTGTCATTATTTGGTGATCTATTTTATTAGCAGGAGAGAAGTACAGTGGTTGTAGGAACCATACCTCTTAAAACAACGGAAATGGATTTTTCAAGGGGAGGGTAGTGACCTCAGAGAGCAGAAAAGCTGAGGTAATCCTGTGGCTATTACAGCAGCTTTTTAATGGGCTTCATTTCATTTGGTCCCGCTTCATAAACTGTAATGAGTTCAAATGCCTGATCAGTAGCATGGGGTTCTTCTCAATCTAGACGTGAATGAATATTCATAACGTGCTCTCCCTGAGCCAAGGGTTGAGGGGAGTCAGGCATAGTGAAGATAACATCTTCACAGACTCCCCAATCCAAAATTAAGTTATTTTTTCCCCTCACCCGCCTCCCCGGACCTCTGCAAATGAGGTTGCCATTCGAAGCTGCAAATACATTCCGTGGAGGTGGTTGGTGTGGTTCTGGTGTGTTTCATAATGTGTATAGTAACGTCCGTGAAGTAAGGGACAGGTTTCCACTTTCCACTGGGGTAAGATGAGCTCAGGTCCTGCCAAAAGTTTCTTTCTCTTTTGAAAAGACTTATCTCAAGCTTAAAGACTTCAACTTCCTTTTTAAAGACATGGCTCCTTTTCTTCAGGAAATGTGTGTTTCTACCAGGCTACAACTGAGATTGAAAATACTGAAGGAAGTCGATTTGATTTGCTGAACACACACCCTTGGCCACCGAGAGAAGGCTATCTGAGATTCAGAAAGAATAATAAGCAGGGCTGTCAGGATCCACTTTAGATTACAAAACTGCACAAGGTTATAAGGTTATTTTGCCTGGAACTTTTTGGTTGTTTTCTTTTAAAAACACTGCCTAATTATGGACGTGATGTCATAGAAAACAAAAGCAGTTCGTTCCTTTCCAGTTTCCATTCTACTGAGAGTGACTTAAGGGCAGACTTCGATTTTCAAAGCGATCCAGAAGAAACCTGGGTAATAGTAAGGAAAAACAACTTAGACTCTAACCTTGTTCGTTAAATGTGAGCAGAAGGACACAAAACGTCTACCGGTAAATGTTACTTGCTGGTCTACTGGAAACTAACACAGTGTCACTGGACTCCTACAACGTTACAGTGCACGCCCTCTGAGCTGTCTTCACGGCAGTGGTAATAGGTCACACTCTTACCTAGCTGCTCCTGTAACTCACACTTACCATATGGGGATTATTTGAGGATGACCTTTGTGTTTTCAGAACTTTGAGGCACATCAGGGTTCATTAGGCCTGCGGTTTATGGGTGTTGAGCCACGAGTTTAGTTGTGGATATGTAGTTAACAAACCATATCCAATAAATAAGAATTATTTATTCTCTCTGCCAAGTAAAGGGATTCCTCCCTCCCTCATTCCCCCTCTTTCTTTCCTTTTAATATTTTAATTTTATTTTTTTTCTCTACACCCAATATGGGGCTCAAACCTCACAACCCTCAGATCAAGAGTCACATACTCCCCTGAGTCAGCTAGGCACCCCCCCCTTTTCTCTCTTTCCATTCCATTCTGTTTCTGTTTCCTTTCCCTTTCCCCCTTCCCCTTCCCCTTTCCCCCTTCCCCTTTCCCTNTTTCCCCTTCCTCCTTCCCCTTTCTCCTTTCCCCTTTCCCCTTCCCCTTTCTCCTTTCTCCTTTCCCGTTTCCCCTTTTCCCTTTCCCCTTTCCCATTCCCGTTTCCATTTCCCCTTTCCTCTTTTTTTTTTTTTTAATAAGATGTATGCCCAGTGTGAGGCTTGAACTCCCCACCCAGCACTGAGCCAGCCAGGCACCCCTGTTGCATTGCATTTTTATTCATATAGTCACATTCCAAAGAAGAGCACTCTAAGGAATTTTTCAACCCTGATTATTAAGGTCAAACAGCCAGAATTTAACTTGATTTCCACTTAAATATGTTCTAATTCGTACTTTCTTAAGTAAATATCAATTATATTGCCACAATAGAAACCAATAATAATACAGAGATTGAATAGTAGGAAGTAAACCCAAGGTTTTGAGAAGCTATTAAATCTAATTTTCTATAATGCCATTATAAATATCAGCTTTGAATTTAATAACATAACTTGGTTCTGCATATTTTCTTTGAAAGTGTAGGAAAATAGGAAAGGGTTGGTGTGTGATACCAGACAGATATGGGTTTAAATCAGTTGCTCTGAGTGACAGTGGGCAGGCTTCGTAACCCCCCTGGGTGTCAGCATCACTGTCCTGCGGCTATGGCTGGGATGCCTTGGGGGAAGGAGGTGTGAAAGTGAGGGAGACCGGCTGCCTGTAGATGCCTGGTGGCCAAAATGACTGCAGAGTCCCTCTCCTCCCACCTCTTCATCTGACCCTGCCAGTGATTAGCAAGTCATTTTACATTTCTGTGCCTCATTTTCCTCAGGTGAAAAAGAAGACTGACCATATACTCTCTCTCTCTTTTTTTAATGTTTATTTACTTATTTTGTGTGAGAGAGATCTGCACTGGACAGGGGCAGAAAGAGAGAGGGAGGGAGAGAGAGAATCCTAGGCAGGCTCTGTGCCAGCAGCAGAGCCCAGTCCCACGAGCCATAAGATCACGACCTGAGTCAAAATCAAGAGTCGGAAGTGCCACTGACTGAGCCAACCAGGTGCCCTTGGACCATGTACTCTTGAAAGTTCTGAAAAATTCTACAGTTCTGGGCTTTGAAATGCTGGGCTGCCTGTCTGGATTAGTCGGTGGAGCATGCGACTCTTGATCTCAGGGTTGTAAGTTCGAGCCCCACATTGAGGGTAGAGATTGCTTAAAAATAAAATCTTGAAAAACAAGTATAAATTTTTTAAAACGGTTTAAAAAGATGGAAAAAAGTATACACATCATGCTTAGAAGTCTGACTGATACCTAAGTGAAAGTATCTACAGACCATGAACCGTCTGTTCTTTATGCTAAAAATAAATTCTTCTGAGAGCAAGTTAATTGAAAACTGCAAAAAGCACTGATAATGTCTTCTATTCACCTTAAAAGAGCAATGATATTCCGTCTTTTGCAGTCATGAAATGAGTAGAAGGAAGGCTGTAAATATTTATTGGAATGGAGAGTGGGGCAGAGAAAGGAACTGCTTTGTCTCCGTGGGGGTAGCACATCTATGGCTCATTGTTCGCACTAAGCATTTAATAATCCCATCTGTTGAAAATGTATATTGGGAGGTACTTGAAATTGCTATAAGCTACCTAGAAATTGGCAGCAAAGTAATCCTGGAGAGATTCCATACTCTGCAGTAGACCAAGAAATCCGCTATAAATCAATATGTAAGTATAAAATCCCGCCTTTGGCCACAGCTCGTTAGACATCTTTCTTTAGGCACAGCATAGACTTCTACCACTAGAACCCGGGACTGTAGGGTGCTTTGCTAATCTCAGGTTCACACCTTCAGGGATACTGCTTGATCCGAAAAACCCACTCCTCATCTGACACGATAGCAATGGCAGAACTTTCTCCTGCCCCCCTCTCCCCACACCGTTGCTGTGGCATCATCTGCCCTGATAACTCCGTGCGCTTCTCATGTCTCAAATCTGCTGCAGTAAGTTACATCTCATTGCAAAGATGAATCACTGAGGGGGCGCCTGGCTGGCTCCAGTGGAAGAGCCAGTGACTCTTGATCTCAGAGTCGTGAACTTGAGCCCCATTTTGGGTGTTCAGATTACACCCAGTATTTTATAAATATTTTTTACAGAATGAATCACTGAGTCTGATAAAAACTTGATGCTTCTTTTTCCTTCCTGTTATCTCTTTTTCACAATCCTGGCCTTGCATTTCATTCTGAGGCGAGCGACTGCAGTTTGTTCTTATAGTGTGTCTGTTTTTCTTACTATACTTCTTGCTTTAAAACCTCAACTCGCGGTGGCGGGGCTCCTAGGTGGCTCAGTCAGTTAAGCATCCAACTCTTGGTTTGGACTCAGGTCATCATCTCACCATTGGTGAGATCCAGGAGATCAAGTCCCAAGTGAGACTATTCTACCAGCCCAGATCTTGCTTGGGATTCGCTCTCCCCGCCCCCCCGCCCCTCCCCCACTCACACTTGCTCTCTCAAAATAAGTAAACTTAAAAAATAACCACCTCAACTTGTGGGTTTCTCTTTTTTCCCATCAGTCTGTTCTTCTCCCCATGCTCTCACTTTCTGTCCATTTGCCACCCTGCACACGCATTTTGCACAGAGGGACGGCATGCCCTGAGCTGTTGCTGCTCAGAAGGCAAAGACTGGATACTTTGCTGGAGCTGCTAAAGATGTTTAATGAATCATTATCCCTCTAGTGATCTCTTTTGGTGAAACTCTTTATGTAACTGTCTCTCTGTGTGAAATTAAAGTAGGAGTTTAAGAGAGTACCTAATCAAAAGGAGCAGTTTTCAACAAGAGAAATCAGGGTTTCATTTTCCCCAGGATGCGGAGAGTCTTTGTGGGTCTAGAGATCCCTTCTCTTCGCTCCCCAGCTGCCTCGCCTCGTTGCCCCGCGCAGCTGCTTGCCTGTGTTTGTCAAATTAGTCATCACATAAATGGCGTCTGGGCTGATTTGCGTTCCTCTAAAATTCCCACGTTGAAGCTGCACCTCCAATGTGACCGTATTTGGAGATCGGGTCTTTAACAACGGGATTAAGTTAAATTGAGGCTGCTAGGTTGGGCCTAATCCAGTCTTCCTCCTAAGAAGAGGAAGCTTGAACACACCGAGGCGTGGGGTAGGGTGGGGGGGTGGCAGGTATGCACAGGGGTGGCCTCAGAGGAGACCAAACCTCTGGCGCACCTTCATGCCTGACGTCCAGCCTCCTGAGCTGGGAAGAAAGAAATTACGGCAATTTCAGCCCCCCACTCTGTGGTATTTCACAGCCATACCGCCTCTTTGTTTGGAGATGGCCACAGGATCAAACGGGAGAATCCAAAACACAGGATCTAGAAAACGGAGAGATAAACTCACATGAGAGACCATCTGGAACACATGTGGCGTGGGACATGTTTGAAACATTCTCCTCCATCAAAGCCCAGTTTTGGGTTCCCGGCCTCCCTGGAAGTCAGGGAGGAAATTTCACCACAGGCTCAGCAGTGTCAGAAGTGCAGGCAAAAACCCTGTCGTGTCCAGAGAGAGCGGTCCGCGTGCCAGTGCCCTGCGTGTCCGCTGTGCGGGGTTACCTTGCTCAGATCTAGGGAAGTGAGGATAAAACCAAGCTCTGCCTCAGTTAACAACAAGCAGATGGAGGTGAGTCAGACACGCTGTTCAGCAGCGCGGGCGCACTGTCCCTGTTCAGCTGGATTTTGGCTTTAGCTTTATGGAGTCAGCTTCAAAGAAGTCTTCAGAAGTACTTTGTACAGTAACTGAGTCCCTCCATGTATTTATTGGCCTCCACCTCACTTCTGGAATTTGACCTTCATAAAGCCCCAGTGACTTCTGGCTTGATTCAGAACATTAAAGAAGAAAAAAAAAATGTGGTTTACATATCCTGTTGTGTGGGCATCTTTAAAATACGTACTTAAAGACCATCATTTCTCTTCTTTTTATTTCTGTTCGGTCGGAACAGTGTTTTAACAATGTCTAATTCGTGGGTTGCATAGTCCAGTTGGAATTCTCACTAATCATCAATAGTAGAAAAAAAAACATAATTTTCAGAGATGAATTGCCCCTGAATTTTTCATGTTGGTGTAAAATAGGGATCTGCTATGGTGTTACTTTTTTCCCTGAGAGCTACCATCTTTTTCCCTTTTCCCAATGGTGTGTAACGTTGCTACTGCTTCCAAACATGCACGGGTCTTCTTCTGAGCTCTGCAGTCACTGGTCTACATGCCGATTTTTAGGCGTGCTAACCTTATTGCTTGTAAAATATCTTGATATCTGGGAAAGAACTTGCCTGGCTTGCCCTCACTCACTGTATCTTCCCCCAAAGTTATGTGTTTTCTTCCACTGAATTTTCAAATAAGCTTCTCAAGATTAGGAACACACCTGTTTGATTGGGTTCTATTTTGTTTATCAATTGATCGAGGGAATATTAGTATCTAATCAATACTGCATCTTTGTCTCTGTGAGCATGGAATACCACAATATTAGTTTTAGGCTTTCTTTATAAAACCATGAATTAAAAAAAACCCACTAGTATATGCTGTATTCAAAATTCAGATATTTATGGAAGGATTTCCATTGCAAGGACTGTGCTGGGCTTTGCTGGATTTTTAAAATATGCAAGATATGGGCACTGGGGTGGCTCCGTCAGTTAAGCATCTCACTGTTGATCTCAGCCCAGGTCACGATCTCACAGTTCATGAGTTCAAGCCTGGAGTTGGGCTTTGCACTGATAGCGTTGAGGCTGCTTGGGATTGTCTCTCTCTCTCTCTCTCTCTCTCTCTGTCTCTCCTTGCTCCTGCCTCACTTGTGCTTGCTCTCTCTGAGAATAAACAAATAAATGTTAAAAATTAAATAAATAAATAAAATTAGCAAGGTAGTCCTCTATTTTAAAAAGGTCACAATCTAATAGGGAGGAAGGGGAATGGTAGACACACATACAGCTTACTTAATATAAATTAGATTGTCAGGGGTGCCTGGTTGGCTCAGTTGGTAGAGCATGTGACTCTTGATATCAGGGTTGTGAGTTCAAGCCCCATGTTGGGTGTGAAGCCTACTTAAAAGGAAAAAATTTAGTTTCTCAGTCCTAGTAGGCACATTTCAAGTGCTCATTGGTTACATGTGGCTACTGTCTACTGTATTGGATAGTGCAATTTTAGATAATCATTTATTATATAACTCTACATGTGTGTAATCTCTACATACAACTTGGGGCTCAAACTTACAACCCGGAAATCAAGAGTCACATGTTCCTCTGACTGAGCCAGCCAGGCACCCCTTAAGATTGATTTTGAGACAGGGAGAAAGTGCTAGCTATCACACACGCCAGTGGGGGAGGAGGACAGAGTGGGAGAGAATCCCAAGCAGGCTCCATGCTCAATGCAGAGCCAGACTCTGGGCTCAGTCTCAGTACTGTGAGATCATGACCTCAGCCTAAATCAGAAGTCAGAGGCTGACTGAACCACACAGACTGCAAGATTTTTATTTTTAAGTAATCTCTATATGCACAATAGTGCTCAGACTCAGAGCCCTGAGATCAAGGGTCCCATGCTCTACTGACTGAGCCAGCCAGGAGACCCTGAAGTGCAGTCATTTAAATAGATGTTTCTAGGCTGAGGTTTTAGGAGTAATACATATTTGATACATAGTAATACATAGTTGATAATTTGTGTTCTAATTGATGATATCTAAAACATTCTGATATTTTAGATTGAAGAAAATGCAATTTCATTTGCAAAAGGATCAGATGGAAGTAATCAAGAATGGTAAAAGCCTTAGAATAGTGCTGTCTAGAGAATGGTTTTGCAATTAGGAGTGGGGGGGAGGAGCTACGGCGAAATTTATGGATTTTCTGCCTCTTTGGGTGGAGCAGAAATTCAAAATTGAGCTTTATAAGCTATTTGGTTTCTTCCCGGATCTTTTATTTGTTTGTTTTCCGGCTTAGTACCTCCAAGAGTCCTTTTTAGCGTTGAAAGGAATATGGTTTTTAACTCCAAACCCTGCTAATATTTTGAAAAACCTACTGCATTCCTGGTAACTTCTTAAATTTTTTAAAATGTTTATTTATTTATTTTGAAAGAGAGAGAGAGAAAGAAGGGGAAAGGGCAGAGAGAGGAGAGACAGAGAATCCCAAGCAGGCTCCATGATGCCAGCGCAGAACCCGTTGTGGGGTTTGAACTCACAAACTGTGAGATCATGACCTAAGCTGAAATCAAGAGTCTGATGCTTAACCAAAACCAACTGAGCCACCCAGGTGCCACATTCGCAGTAACTTCTGACAATTCCTGCATATATGTGTGTTAAGTACATGCTTATGCATGTGAGTGGGGGTGCCTGCCTTCTGGGTGCGCTATGTACACCATGAGATTATATTCGATACTTGTCCCTGATATGGCAGTTTTCTCCTTTCATGAAAGACATTCCTTCTAATGGAAGGAAAAATCAATGGAATGTCAAATACTAACTGGGAGTATATCAGCCACAGCTGATCTGGGATGTGAAGCAGTGAGAAATAGTAGAATAATACCTTTTGAAACTGTCAGCTAGGCTAGTGAGTACTTCTAAATACTTGCAAGAAATATAACCTTCACTTCCAAAGCGATATAAGAATTGATTTCTCATTTTGTGAAACTTGAAATGCAAAACTGAAAATCTGGAAATGCTCGGAAATGATTTTAAAAAGACAAGGAGCCTTCAGAAGGGGGATAAAGTCCAAATGATATAATTTTGAATTTCAAAAGCCCTCTTTGTTTTCTTCAGGAAAAGAACAGGAAACAAAAGGCTTAGAATGTTGAGATCATCTTCATGGGGTTATTAGGAATGCTGGATGTTCATTAAACTGTTTGGGTGAAGCAGACAGGTGGAGCGGGCTGGGGTAGGTGAAAGTCGTATCAGTGAAGTGTTATGTGAGGGACGGGGAACCGTGGGGTTTCCAGATGCATTCAAGTTCTTTCCTGTTCCTGTTCTCAGTAGTGCCAGCTTTGGCCTTTGATTAAGAGAGAGAGAGTTGGGGCGCCTGGGTGGCTTAGTCGGTTAAGCGTCCGACTTTTGCTTAGGTCATGATCTCGCGGTTTGTGGGTTCGAGCCTCGCATCGGGCTCTGTGCTGACTGCCAGCTCAGAGCCTGGAGGCTGTTTCGGAGTCTGTGTCTCCCTCTCTCTCTGACCCTCCCCTGCTCACGCTGTCTCTGTCTCTCTCTCCTAGAAATTAAAAAAAAAAAGAGAGAGAGTTATTGTTTTTGTCTGTTTGTTGTTTTTAAAGATTATTTATTTTGAGGGGCGCCTGGGTGGCTTAGTCGGTTAAGCGTCCGACTTTCGCTTAGGTCATGATCTCGTGGTTCGTGGGTTCGAGCCCCGCGTCGGGCTCTGTGCTGACTGCCAGCTCAGAGCCTGGAGCCTGTTTCAGTCTGTGACTCCCTCTCTCTCTGACCCTTCCCTGCTCACGCTGTCTCTCTCTCTCTCCTAGAAATAAATAAAACATTAAAAAAAAATTTAAAAAAATAAATAAAGATTATTTATTTTGAGAGAGAACAGGGCTGGGGGCGACAGAGAGAGGGTGAGAGAGAGAATCCCAAGCAGGCTCTGCACCATCAGCACAGAGCCCGATGCAGGGCTTGAACTCACGAACCAAGAGATCATGACCTGAGTCAAAGTCAGATGCTTAACTGACTAAGCCACCCAGGTGCCCCAAGACAGTTACTGTTTAATGGGTGCAGTTATTCCCATTCTACAGGGGAGGAGAATGAGGCTTGTAAAGGTTAAACAAGTCATCCAAGGATACACACCTAGCAAATGAGTTTTGGAGTCAGATAAACCTGGAATTTGGATTCCACTTTTGCCATCTGTTAGCTTGGTCAAATCCCTTCATCTGTTCAGAGAGTCTGATAGCTGCTCAGTCAAATGGGAAAATTATAGCACCTACTATCACAGAGACCAGGTTGGGGGAAGGGGTTTGGCAGTAACTCAAGAGTCGACATATTTAAAGTTCCTGGTACAGACAATAGCAGGCTAAATAAATAACAGCTATTACCACTTGCTGAATCTGTACAGAATACTAGAGATGTTGTGGAGGGACACAAAAAATGGATAAAGATACTTTGCTTATTCTGAAGTAGTAGAACATTTGGGGTTTCTCTTGATCATTTGCCCTAAACATTTGGAGGAGTGAGGTAGGGTGGGGCAGGAAGTGTCAACATTTGTGATCCTCCACGTTAGACATTTTGTTAGGCTCTGTCAGCCATATCAGCTTTGTCTACATATTAAGAAAAAATCCTACCTTGTAAAATGAATTAAGATAATGGGAAACGGGCTCTAGCTACCATTTTCCTGCAGAATGCTTGATTTTCAGCAACAGGCTACTGATGTCACTTGGGAAATGAACTGTCCCACAGTGTGTTTATCCATTCTGCAGTTGATGACAGTAGAGTTGTATCCAGATGGGGACTGCAACCACTGGGGACATCCTTGATCTGCTTGACTTGTCCTCTAGGGTACTGAAGAGCGGAGTGGCTGGGCCATAGGGCACACATAGCTTCAACTTGATGAGATAATGCTTCCAGGGAGTTGTACCTGTTTATGCTCCCACCTCCAGTGTGTGGGAGTTCCCGCTTCCTCCAGACCATTGCCAGCACGGAGTATCGCAATACTTTTTGTCAGTCTGAGGGCTTGTTTTTTTTGGTATGACATCATTGCATATACATTTCCGCGTATGATTACAAATTCTAAGTATAAATTTGCAATATATGTACAGTATTTGTGTCTCATAATTTATATAATCAGCCCCTTAATTTTCTCGAACAATTGTTTCATAAACAATCCGTTAGATTTTTTAAAAAAACTTTTCAGAATGATCAAACACTTGTGATGGACAATCGTTGCCTATAAACTTTTCCCGTATTGTATGATCGGGGTCAATTTCTACAGCAGAATTGTCTGGTCACAGTTTACGAGTAAAAAGAAGCAGGGGAGGTAGTCGCCTTGGGGATGAAGGGAATTGAAGTACAGGGAGGAAGTTTACCTTTTTAGGTCCTGTGGGTTGGCACAGGCAGGTGGTGGCCACAGCGGCTGCAGGGCAGGGGAGGGGGGAGGAGGGGCAGAGTCAGGGCCCAGCGCTTAGCCAGAGGCTTCTACTGCCTTTCTAGTTCTATTTTCCAAAATTTGTGATTATGAGGAATGGAATTGGAATGCAACCTTTTCCGGGATAACAGCATAAATCCTGGAAGTCTCACTGGCAAGGAGAAAAAGATAACACATGAAGACAGATTGTTGGTTTTGTTCTGTTTTCTGCAGACGTTTATTGAGCTCCTACTTGGAAGTGCTTTACCTTACTACGTCCTTTCATTCTCAGCAGGAACGTGAGGTGGGTTCTGTTCCCGTCCTGAGTGTACGGAGGAGAGAACCAACGCTTTATAGCTGGTAGGTGGTGGCACTGAGATTTGAATCCAGAGAGTCGGTCTCCAGCACACCACACCGCCTCCCTGTAACAGCGCAGGACCATTTATACTTAGGTGTTTGTGTGAGTGAGAGAAGCAGCAGATACTGTCAGAATTCAGAGAAGGGAGAAGTGAGTGTGGACCCGGGTGCACAAGGAAGGCTTCGGCAAGCAGCTTCCTCTTTTGATAGAACTGTGACTCGGGCTGTTTTTTTAGACATCACATCAGATTTCTCTGGCAGTTTCACCTCCCACCATCCTTATCTTGCAGAGTGAACTGAAAAAACGCAGAGTGAATTCACGGACAGTGTGTTCCTGAGGTGTAGCTAGCTCATCCTTCAGATTCAGGATGTGCTTGATGAAAAAATTCTCCTGGGCAGGCCATGTGTAGAATGGAGTCGGCTAGAGATTTCCAGAGAACCGCTTCCTCTGAGGTCCAGTGAAGTAGGAAGTCTCAGCATCACAGCTCCAGCAAATGACTTAACCGAAAGGAATGCTCTGTGCCTTGTGCCAAGGAAGGTATTTTCTGACCTTGTTGTGGACTTGTGGGAAAATGCTGTAGCAGGCAGCCCAGCGGCCTGTGCCGTCATCCGATGGTGAAACCCTTCCTAGTGAATGAGAAGATCAAAAAGATAGAAATAACAAAGCCCATTATGTTCTAATCCATGTGCACGTGATAGAAAACCAAGGCTCAGGGGAACCTGGGTGGTTCACTCAGTTAGAGCCTGACTCTTGATTTCAGCTCAGGTCACGACCTCAAAGTTTTTGAGATCGAGCCCCGTGTCCAGCTCTGCGCTGAGTGTGGAGCCTGCTTGGGATTCTCTCTCCCTCTCTCTCTCTGCCCTTCCCCCTGCTCATGCTCTCTCTTTCTCTCTCTCTCTTTCAAAATAAATAAATAAATATATATTAAAAAAAAAAGGAAAACAAAGGCTCAAACCAATATGAGACACCCACAAGAGAACAAAACAAGCACATGAGAATTTGTGGAATTCCCTACTCAACTTCCAATGTAAATTTTTGGTAAGCAACTCAGTATGTGATGAAACAAATCTGTGAACTGTAATACATTCTTCCAACCAAATCAGGACTTAATTGTCAGTCATTCATTCAACAAAAACCTTATAGACTCACTGCATAATGGATACCACCTGCCGTCTCTCCTTTCCCTTCAGTTTCAACAGCTGGCCCCTCTGATGTCACAAGGGGCCGGAACCTGGAAGAACTCTGTTCTGTAGACAATCTCTCCAGAGAAAAAAAAATCCCTCTACTGCCCACTCCTATCTGCTGTACTGTTTCCCCTTCCAAAACCCAAAGTTTTTCCTGTGGAAGTTATCACCATTGCACCTAAGGTGAAAATAGATTTTTAATTAGAATTTTAATTTTGAGATTACAGTAGGGAGAGAGAGATCGCATACCCTTAGTTTCCCTGAAGGCAATATCTTGCAAAACCAGTATAGTAGTTCAAATATCATATTAACATTGATACGATCCATGATCTTGTTCAGATTTCCCCAGTTTCTCTTGCATTCATTTGCGTATTTAGTTCTCTGTAGTTATTTTGCAGGACTGGGCCCTGTCCACCAGCACAGTCCGGATACAGCACAGTTCCATCAGCAGATGATCCCCCTGTCGCTCTTTTATAGCCATGTCCACCCCCTCCTGCGGCCCCCTCCCCTCCCCACCTTGTTCCCTGTTCTTGGCAAACACCAGTTTCTTCATCATTTCTGTAATTTTGTCATTCAGGGATGCCTCATAAATGGGATTGGATTGGCTTTTTCACTCAGCATAATTGGCTTGAAACTCACCCAGTTGTTGTCTAGTAGCAGCTTGTTCCTCTTTACTGTTGGGCCATCATCTGTAAGATGGGTGTCCCCACAGTCTAACTGTTCACCTACTGAAGCACTTGTGAACTGGTTCCAGTTTTTGGCTTTTACGAAGAAAGCTAGTAAGGACATTCGCACACTGGCTTTTGTGTGAGCATACATTTTCTCTTCTCTGGGATAAATGCTTCAGGGTGCAGTTTCTGGGTCATATGGTATTTGCATGTTTAGTTTACTTCTATTTTTATTTTATTTTATTTTTTTAATGTTTATTATCTTTGAGGGAGAGAGAGAGAAAAACAGAGTGCAAGTAGGGGAGGGGCAGAGAGAGAGGGAGACACAGAATCCGAAGCAGGCACCAGGCTCTTAGTTGTCAGCACAGAGCCCGATGCGGGGCTCGAATTCACGGACTCTGAGATCATGATCTGAACCAAAGTCAGATGCTTAACGGACTGAGCCACCCTGGGGCCCCTATTTTAATCCCACTGTAGAGCCCAATGTGAAGCTTGAACTCTGCTTAAGATCAAGACCTGAGCTGACATCAAGAGTTAGAAGATTAACCAACTGAATCACCTAAGTGTCCCTGCATGTTTAGTTTTTTTATTTTTTTTAATTTTTAATTTTTTATTATTATTTTTTTTTTTTAGTAATCCCTATATTTGACGTGGGGCTTGAACTCACAACCCCGAGACCAAAATCATAGGCTTTTCCCATTGAGCCAGTAAGGAACCCATACATGTTTAGTTTTATAGGAGAATGCTAGACTCTTTTCCACAGAGGCTGTACTATTTTACATTCCTGCCAACATATGAATTATCTCCTTTCTCTGTGTCCTTGCCAGCATTTAGTGCTATCACTATATTTTAGTCATTCTGTTATGTGAGTTGTGGTATCTTGTGGTTTTCATTTGCATTTCTCTAAAGGCTAATGATGCTGAATGACTTTTCATGTGTCTATTTGCCATCTGTATTTTTTCTCTGATGAAATGTCTCTTCACGTCTTTTGTCCATTTTTAGTTGGATTATTGATATTTTTCTACTTACTGAGTTTTGAGAGTTCTTTATGTATTTTAGATACTAATCCAACTAATTTGTTGGATATGTGTTTTTGCAGATATATTCTCCCTGTCTGTATCTTGTCTTTCCATCCCCCCAACAACACACAAAGCAAAAGTGTTTCATTTTGATATGGTAAAATACATTTTTTTGGACTTCTTAATGTAGCCTCATGTCTATAGGGAAAGATAGTGTTAGAGACCAATTTCCAGAAGAGCTGAAGACTTCCTATAAAATCTTCTTTAAAATTTATTGTTCTTGAGAAATGACTAGCATGAAATTGTTGCATTTGCTAAAAAGGAATATGAGACAAGTTTGCCAGCCTTTAGACCTTGAGTTGAGTCTCTCTACCTTCCTGTTTTTATCAAAGTCTTAGAAGTTTTGGGCTTCTCTGCCACATAGTTGCTAATGCTAAAGAAATAGCAGTGATTGTTTTCTTACAGTCATATAGAACATGCTATGTTAAAAATTAAATATAAACATTAACAGCGGTCATTTCCACGAGTGTCTGGCTGGCTTTGTCGTTGTAGCGTGCAACTCTTGATCTTGGGGTTGTGAGTTTGAGCCCCAGGTTGGGTGTAGAGATTACTTAAAAATAAAATCTTGGGGGAAAAAAAAAGTGGTCATTTCCAGTTGGAAATGCATCAGCCTGGAAGCTTCTGATCCTCATTTATATTGAGGATGTTTATATATGTTTGTATCATATACATATGTATGATTAGCATGCGTTCACATCAAGCTACTTATTTACATTTTTAAATACCAATTTATTCTTTTTTTTCCTCTCCTTAAATCCTTAGGGAAAAAAATTTAAAAGCTTACTGTACTTTTTATCTTACGAATGTTTCTCCCAGAGGGAACACTTTCCTGTACTAGTAAATGAAAAAGGCAATATAAAAGGAAATACATTTTCCTTTACTTTGTAAGAGGCTTACATTTTAATCCCTTTTTAAAGTCAGACTTTTCTTTATGTCTGTTTCCTTCTTCCTGCTGTAATGTAAGCCTGTAACACCTAAGGAGGTGAGGTTCCTGAGGAACCACTTCCTTTTTTGCCCCATCATGAACCTGAGACCTAGCTCTCTTCACATCCATAGCAACATGTTTTTTTGTTTTGTTTTGGTTTGGTTTTTAATGTGTGTCCCCCTGTCTGGATGGATTCAAGATTGGACCATGTCTCATTCATTTTTGTATTTCCAGCACCAAGAACAGACAGAGGCTGTCACACCAACAGCACTCAGTAAATCATTGGAGAATTCATAAATTCAGTAGTTCGTCAGTATCTGAAAATTGGTAATATTTATTATTCAACAAATTTTATTCTTGTATATTATTCATTCCAACCCCTCGAGGGCAGACGTTATGTTTTGCTTATGTCTTACTCATTTTTAAAGCCCCAGTGCTTAGAAAATAAGTAGACATTTAATAAATGTCGAGTTTACCCATCCTTCAACAAGTATGTACTGAATACATGATACTGTGTTAGGGACTATCAGGAATGTACACATTACCTAAGAGGCATAGTCCTTCAGGTAACCTATTATCTAGTGGAGTCACATATAAATTATCACATAAAATATATTTTTGTTAAAGTTTATTTTGAGAGAGAGAGAGTGTGTGGGCATGAGTAGGGGAGGGGCAGAGAGAAACAGAAGGACAGAAAGACTCCCAAGCACACTCTGTGCTGTTAGTGTGGAGCCTGATGCAGGCCCTGAACTCGCAAACCTCGAGACCATGACTAGAGCCGAAATCAGTAGTGGGACAGTTAACCAACTGAGCCATCCAGGAGCCCTCATATAAAATATCTAATTAACATGGGTAAGATACTGTAACTTTTGTGTTAAAAAGAGAAATACAGACATAATTAGATAATCATCCATTGGGGGCCATCTGGCATGCACTGACCAAGGAAGACTGTTTAGCTAATAGCCTGAGAAAACTCTGTTTTCTCCACTGGAGTTCTCTGCTCACTCTCCTGTGTTCATGCTGCCCATAGTTGGTACCTTCTCTTGAAATGCTACCCTTCTGTTTATCTTCTTTCTACCCATAGTCAGCATTGAATGCCATGCTAGTCCAGGATTCTTGAAACTGGCTTACCCCCAGAAAAGGAATACATTTCTTCATATGAGGGGCTAACCATGTCTGGTGTGATGGATCTACTGCCGTAATGGAAGCCAGCAATTTCTCCTATAGCTGTTATGTGCTCACCACTCCTATCTAGCAGTGGATACTGTTTCTCCTCCCCTTGAGTCAGGGCTGGACTTTTGACTCCTTTTTACCAACACAGTGTGACAGAAAGGATACCCTGCCAGTTCCAGGCTGGGCCTTAGGGGGTTTGGCAGCTTTTCTTTTTGCTCTTTTGGAAGCCAGCCACTATGTAAAGAAGTCCAGCTACCCTGATGGAGAGAGGGGAGCCCTGGAAAAGGAGAGACTATAAAATACAAAATTATTTGATTAAAAAAGAATATAGGGGAGGCACCTGGGTGATTCAGTCAGTAGAATGTCGGCTCTTGATTTTGGCTCAGGCCATGATCTTATGGTTTGTGAGATCGAGCCCCATGTTGGGCTCTGCGTTGACAGCTTGGAGCCTGCTTGGGATTCTCTCTGCCCCTCTCCTGTTTACTCTCTCTCTGTCTCTCTCTCAAAATAAAAATGGATAAACATTTAAAACAAATACAGAGACCCGGCCAGCCCCAGGCATTCCAGCCACCCCTGTCGGAGGCTGGCTCCGACAGGTCCAGGGGTCCCTGAAGGATGGACGGTGTCGGTGAGAGAGAGAGTGAGAGAGCCCGAGGTTCTTTCTGATCACCAGGCAGGCATCTCTGCCCTGTCGGTTTTAGTGTCTTTATTTAAAGGTTCAAGAACAACATGAGATCAGAAAAAGGAATTTTTACAATGGGAAGCCTTTTGTGAATTACCTCAATCATAGTGAAGTTGAATTGTACAACTAAGGAAATAACAGGATGTTCTTAATGAAAAAATAGGATGACATATATATGTTAAGTCGTAAGTAGTTAGGCTAGGAATTATTCTGTTTGGCTCTCAAGAGGATGAATGTTTTTGAACTGGTTAGTTTGTGGAAACCTATTTGATGCTAAATGTGTGAACACCACGGGGGCCCTAAATGTGTTAGCCTTTTGCTTTTGGGTTATGTGTTAGCTACTCTTTTCTATCCTCATCCCAGCCACCTGTAAGGGAGGATGTTTGCAGACTGTATGCCTTTGGGAAGGGACTGCCATACATCATCAGTTAAAAGAAGCTGTACTTGTTAAGTTCTACCCCTGTTTGTTCCTAAACTCTAAATTAGGCTCTTTGTCTTGGGGCCAGGCTCAATTGTCTTTGATATGCAAGGCCCATAGGAAGAGGCTTTTGACAATCACCCACAGAGCTCTCATCTAAAATCTCTTTTGTAAAGGCAGGAATATGCCTTTCCTTATGTGGTATCTGTGTTCGGAATATGGGTCTGATATGGAATATTGTGAGGCCTGGTCAATACCAGCAGGCTCATTTCTAATAGGAGCCAGTAGTAGCAGAAGGAGATACCAGTTTTCGTTTCTCACAGCAGGAGCTGTGCAAACACTGCCATATCCTTGCTGTGACTGCCATCAGAGAGGCCAGTGCGGCTCCCAGCACACCTCCTGGAACAGAGAAAAGCCACTGCCCTTGGAGGCCTGGTCAAATTGCAAAATCACGGGCAATTGAATGGTAGTTGTTATAAGCGAATACACTTTAGGATGATTAGTCATGCAGAAATAGATGATGGGAAAAGCTGGATCTAGTCCTTTAATAATTCAGTGATGAATCTTTCTCCTTTCGTGGCTCTACTTCCCTCAGGGGCACCATCTCTGTGTGGTGACAAGGATGCCCGCCACCGCAGCAGGCTTATCTCCCGCTAGCTTGGCGGTGCCTCCTGCAGGGGCACGGCGCTCTCCCAGTCGGCAGGCAGCCGGCGGGCTCCTTGGGCTCTGACTGGGGCACATGCCGGTTCCTGCACTAGTCACAGCAGCTCCGACTGGCCAAGGCTGGATGGCGTGCTTCTCCCTGGAGCCAGGTGTGGGCTGAGGGTGCCTCACCTAAAGCCCCTGCCTGGAGGATGGGTGTCCGAAACGGCCCAAAAGGAAAAGCCAGGCACTGTTCTGAGAATAAAGGGCTGCCTGCTGGGCAGGCAAACATAACACCTGTGTACTGCCGAAGTCCTGCCGAACCCTACCTCTTTCACGAAGCCTTTTCTTGTCATTCCAGACTTGAAACCATTGCAGCTCAAATGACCTGATCCATTTCTTTGCATCTGAATCTTTGGGTCCACTTCTGTGGATCGCAGTAAGCTGCCTTACGGTGCTGCTTACACTTTGGAAGTAAATTCTTATTTCACACCCTAGAGTTTGTCCCTTGGTATTCCTCCTCCTCGACATGGCTGCATTTGTGACATGAAAAGTGTGATTTGAGGTGCCTGAGTGGCTCAGTCAGTCAAGTGACTGGCTGTTGATATCAGTTCATGGCATGATCTCATAGTCCTGGGATCGAGCCCCGTATCCGGCCTCATGTCAGATGCTTGGGATGCTGTCTCTCCCTTTCTTCTGCCCCTCCCCTGCTCATGCATGCTCGCACTCTGCCTCTCTCTCAAAATAAAGAAACATTTAAAAAATTTAGAAAAATAAAAGTGTGATTTTTTTTTTTTTTGATAGAAGATCTTAGGGCGTGTCAGAGCACAGACAATTCTTGGGACAGGAGAAGTTTCTGGTGTCTCTCTTAGAGACTGATAAAATCCTAGGCATTGCCTTCAAAGATAGAGATGAGGTCTATTTGGATCCTTCTTCCCCATAGAGGAGCCAAATGGTCATCCATACTGCTTGTTTTCTTCCTTTTGGAGGGAGTTTCCTCTTGCGCTATTTAATTTGTGTTTTAAAAAACATTTTGGATCAAAGTCCCATAGAACAGCTTTTGGTTAACTGGTTCATGATGTAAATGATCTAAAAAGGAGCATCCTCTGCTAATGGAAATCTCCGTGAGCTTCCCGAAGCTTTAGTTCATCCTTCTCGTTGAGGGTCAGCATTTCCAGGACGGAGTTCTACAGAACACCAAGGCAGTAGTAGAGATGGGAAGTTCATGCCTGTTGACACACCTACCAAAGGCCAGCCTCGGTTTGTCAGGGCCTCACTTAGGTGTGGCCTCTCTGAAGTTGTGCACACCCATATTACACACACAAACACACCTGAGTAGTATACCAGCCTTAAGTAGCTGGAAAAAAAAATGAGTCTCAGGCAAATGAGGGGTAAAAGATGGACTTTCACAGATTTTCAGAATGGATTTTTGTGAGATCATCTCGACATAATGACTTCATAATAATAGAACATCTATCTTGCTTTAATAACAAGCTTTAATACTTTTTTTTAAAAAAGTTTATTTTTGAGAGAGAGAGAGAGTGAGCGAGCATGGGCGAGGGGCAGAGAGACAGGGAGACCAAGGATCTGAAGCAGGCTCCATTCTGACAACAGAGACAACTTGGGGCTTGAACTCATGAACAGTGAGCTCATGAGCTGAGTATGTTGCTTAACCAACTGAGCCACCCAGGCAGCCCATCAGGGTTTAGTACTTATAAACATGCTATTACGTTTGTTTATTTGAGCAGATACCACAACTTACTCTCAGGATTAAAGATGCCATTATGACATCTGTCCCTTGAGTCTGTGCTGTCTTCACAATTTTTAATTATTTGGAAACATTGTGTGTGTGTGAATGAATACACATCCACTATACCAGTAGTCATTTGTTAAATAGAGCCTTATTTATAATCCTATACCTCTCTCCTACCTGAATCTTCCATTCTCCACCACCCCCCACCAAAGATACTGTCCTGAAATTTGTGTTTTTCAAGCTCTTGCTTTTCTCCATAATTTTAGTTATAAATCTTTGTTCTCGTAAAAATGGCATCATTCATATTTTTTAACTTTACGTGAATGGAATCTTCATGTACTTTCGTGTGGCTTGTTTGTTTTGTTTCTTAGTATTGATTGTGAACTTCATCCATACTGATTCTTTTAGCTCGAGTTCTGTTTGTGGTTTATCTTGATCTTATTATTATTTCTTTTCATAAGCAGAAGTTAAAAACATTTAAGGTTTATGCTTTTTGTGACTTGCTTTTTATGACTTGGGATCATAGTGATATTATCCTATTTTCTTCTGGCAGCTTTAGAAGCTGTGGTTTTTCAACTTTAGGTCTTTAATCTATCTGGTACTGATTTCTGTGTATGTTGTGAGGTAGGGATCTTTTTTCCCCCCAAGTGAAAAAAGGCAGATGATGCCACGCCACCACGTTGCTTAAAATTTTCTAAATCTTTCCATGTACCTCAGAATTAAGGTCAAAGTTCTTAAAATGGCCTGAATCATTTGTCCTATGTGATCAGGCCTCTGAAATGTCTCTGACTTCATCTACTGTCTTTCCAGTGAATACTGGCCTCTTCCCTTTTTTAACCCTCCCCAAATGTTCCTGCTTCAGGGCCTTTGTGCTTGCCATTCCTTCTGTCTGAAATTTTCATTTATCTACATCACTGGCTCCCTTCCCTTTCAGGTCTCTGCTTATATGTCACCTTATCAGAGTGGCCCTCTCTATTCATGCTAGCCAAATTCACACACACACACACACACACACACACACACACACACACACACACACACACGATATCTCTCTTCTCTGCTTTCTGCTTTAGAAGAACTTGCCTGAAAAACTTTCCACACCTGTGTAGTTTTGTCTTGAATTGGGGGCTGGGGAAAGGGGTGGGGTAGGTGGTGTTTTAAAGTGTTGATTTGATTTCTTGAATGGTTTTAGGACTATATGGGGTTTTCTATTCTTAAGTTTTACTAAGTTTACCCTCTTTATTTAAAAAAATATTTTAAAATGTTTTTAATGTATTTATTTTATTTAGTTTTCAGAGAGTGCAAGCAGGGGAGGGGTAGAGAGAAGGGGACAGCAGATCCAAAGCAGGCTCTGCACAGACAGCAGTGAGTCCATGTGGGCCTTGAACTCACAAACAGTGAGATCATGACCTGAGCCAAAGTTGGATGCTCAACTGACTGAGCCACCCAGGTGCCCCTAAAAGTATATTTTTCATTTTACTTTTTTAATAGTTAATATTTGCACACAAAGTATTCAGGCTCCAAAAGCATATACAGTGAAAAATAAATCTCTTTTTCATCCCTTTCTTGTAGCTCTCTTGGCAGGCATATTATGGCTTCCATTTTATCCTGAATTTATTTATTTAAAAATTTTTTTTAAAGATTTTATTCTTAAGTAATCTCCACACTCAGTGTAGGGCTTGAACTTACAACTCCAAGGTCAAGAGTGACATGTTCCACTGACTGAACCAGCCAGGTGCCCCTATCCCAAATTTAAAAAATAACACATGAGCAAAGTCAGTTTGGTCCAACCACTTGGCGGCAACTCTTCTGTTCTCCTTTGATCTTCAAGGTTGTGTGTAGAGATTCTGCTCCGGTCTAAGTCGTCCCTGATCTCAGCAGAGCCCCTGCTTTCTAAATGAACATAGATGCCTGTCTTTAATGGCTTTTCTTTGACTCTGTGAGGACATCCACTCCCTTCGTTACTGTCAGCTGCGTCTGGGAGTCACTAGAGGATTTCTTCTTGGTCAGTGGCTTCTCTGACTTTATTGGGATGGCTCTTCCTCCTATACTCACTTCTGACTGTGCCTCCCCTCCCCAAGAGTCAGGCTTGAACTCAGGAGGGCTGCTCATGGCAGTACTCTTTCATCCATTCACCGGTATAAATTGAAGCACCCTGTATGTGGCCCCTCTCCTGACATCAGTTTCTTGTTGGTTTCCCTCATTTCTTATTTATCCTCTCAGAAAAATATGTTATGTGTATATAAGCACATACATATATTCTGTTTTTACATAAATGGTGGCATACTGTGTATGTTATTCTGCACATGACTTTTTTCACTTAACCATGTATGTTAGAGATAATTCTGTAGCTATGCATAAAGAGCTGCTTCATTCTCTTACAGTTACCTAATACTCGATGGGATGAATGTATCATAATTTACATACTCCGTGTCTTTCCGAAGGACATTTAGGCGGTTCTCTTTTGCAGTGGTCTTCTAACCACTGTCCCTTACGCATCTTTAATCAGTCAGTGTTTCACACGGCTATCAGATAGATGTCCTTAAACTTCCTTCCTGATACTGTCATTTCCCTGTCCAGAAACCTCCAGCAGCTGCCTAGCACCCACAGGAAAAGCTGAACTTGAGGGTAGAGCCTAGCACCACATGGTCTCCACCTACTTTTCCACTGGTTTCCGGTGTCTAAAGACACCCCCTAAACTGGTGACTTGAGGTTTTCCAAATGGACCTTTGATTTTATGCTCATTATTTCTCTTATGCCTGAAAGACCCTCCCCCTAAACCCTTTGAAGGGGAGAAGCCTTTGCTTCCTTCCTACTAGGCTTTTCACCTGGCCTTATAACCCCTCTTTGGAGCAGCTGCAATCTCAGCATTTTCACTTAGTCTCCCACTAGTACACCCTTCATAACCAAATCATAACTGAATGTTGGCTTAGGTAACATATTTAATTGTCCACCAGTCAGTCCTTTCTCTTGTACACTCCACATTTCTTGTGGGCAGGGGCTATTCTCTGGAAATAGGGAATACTAATATGAAAAGCTGTGTCTTGACTTCCAAGTGACTTCCACATAAAATAGTGAGCCAGATACACAAAATTAAAATACACAACACCATAGACCTTTGTTTAAATAGAAGTGTGCTCAGTGGGATAAGAAAAAAATGGGCTTTAAAAAAAAAAAATCTCTGGGTCCTGCCTCAGGGTGTGGCACATGGTAGATGCCCAATAAGTGCATGTTGAGTAATAGAATAACATAAAACAAAGCATTTAAGGCAAGCCTCAACATCTTGCCAGAAATACACCTTTTATCATAAACATACAAATAAGCCCACAAATAGGGTGGATGGCAATCAAATGTTGAAGAAAACGAGGCCAGGGTGGGAAAGGGTGGATTCAAGTTTCAGCAAGGGAGGGAGGCCTTGAAGTTGCACCCGGGCAGGGTCTTGGGCCCTGCGGGCGGGCAGGGGGAGGCGGGGAGAGGGGAAGGGGGAGGAGACTCTGG
>NW_027531504.1:6687118-6722879 GCF_008692635.1 Crocuta crocuta
GAGTGAAAAGTCAGCCCTCGCGCCGCCGTCCCGGAGTTCCCAGCCGTGCCGAGCGGGCGCCCTCTCCATTGTTTGCAGTGTAATTTGCTGTTGCTGATTTTGGCTGTGGGCGAAAATAGCTCTGAGAGCAAGCAGCGGAGACGAGCCCTGTAGTGCTTCAAAATGAAGACGGAGGCCGCAGCCTGAGCGCAGGTGCCTCCCGGGGGCACCGTGGCCATGCCGGGCAGGTCCGCCCTCGACGCACTGTCCTCCTGTTGAGAAACAGCGGGTCCTCCACCCTGGCCCTTGTTCTGGCGGAGGAACCTGGAGTTGTTCTTTGCTAAATACCCGCTCGGGATCCAGCGTTTGAGTGTCAGCCTCCCTGTATAAAGTCCACAGGTAGAGTTTTGCTCAAATTCTGAACCTCCCTCCCACGAGGTCGACCGGCCACTGGATGGGAAAAGCGGCAGTAGTGACCAATGCAGCTCGGCCTCTATGGCAGGATTTGGGTTTAATCATAACTCGAAGATCTCATCAGTTATCCTATAAGTGAAATAACTAATTCCTTTTTTTTCCTTCTTTCCTTTAGTATCTGTGATCGAGTTAACGGAATGGCTTAAATTTTTACAGATTAAACTTCTTTGGTGGAGTAATACTTACGTCCTGAATCCACTCCACTCTCCTCTACTCCCCAGGAGAGTTCTTACGTTTTGCACTTTATTTTTGTATGGAGGTGTAGCTGACATGCAACTTTTTTTTTTTTTTTTACACACAATGTTATATTTAGTTTCAGGTGTACAGAATAGTGACTGGACAGTTACATTACAAAATGTTCACCATGATATGTTTTGCATTTTCTGTAAAAGTTTTGTAGCAGTTCGGTATGAAAATAACCATAAACTCCATTTGGAAGAAAACATTGGTGAAAGAGCATGGGTTACCTACAGTTAGAAATGATTGGAAGGATGTCTGCTGGTTAACACAGAGTTAACCTGGAAGAAAGGTGAAGATCGTTTTCTAATGCATTTGTAATTTGGAGGAGTCTATTAATGTTTCAGTTGACAGAAGACATTTCAGACTTGGGAAAAAGTGTGGAAGCTTGGTTTCTCTTGTCACAACTGTGATAATCTTTGTGTAAACAACAAGATTAGTAATCTTTGAGGGATGGGTGGCTCATTGTGAGCTCATTTAAGCGATTTGGCAAAACTCCTGAACCTTCGAAAAACCACTATTCTGTAACATCGCATTGATAGAATTCCTACCTGAGCTACCTAGACGGAAAGTGGCAAAGCAAACATGTAACCTAACTGGAGACTTAGTCTCTGCTGTTGCTGCCTGTGTTCGGTTCCCACACACCCCTTTTCTGTTTAAGTACCACAACCTTATTTTCTTGAAAATTCTGCAGGTGATGTTATAGTTACTACATTGTTTTGTTAGCATGGGACACCTGATTTTTTATTTTTATTTTTTAAAGTTTGTTTATTCAGCAAGCCTGTGGCGGGTAGAAACCAAGGGAGAGAGAGAATTCCAAGCAGGCTCTGCAAACCGGGCTCTATCTCCCCAGTGGCCAGATCATCACCTGAGCTGAAATCAAGAGCCGGACGCTCAACCAGCTGAGCCACCCAGATGCCCTGACACCTGCTTTTTAAAACAGACTGTATTAAATCTGAGTTAGATGTTAAATGTACTGATTATTCTAAATTAGTTCGCTGGGCAAATGAAAGCTAGTGAGGACTAGACAAAATTAGACCAAGGAAGACTGTAACTCTAGCTGACAGTGACAACATGTTCTGTTGCAGCGTTTAAACTTTTTGACTGTCTGCTTTTAGGGTTTTATTGTTGAGATGACAAGGAATAGAACTGGAGGAAATTTTGTAAACTCATAACTTTTCGACAGTGAGGCCGATGTAATTTTGAGTCTGTCCGTAAGGCTGCAGTAAGCCTGCTGTGATGAAGGGAAAGTCCCAGCAATCTTCCTGTGCAGAAAGTATTCATCCCACCAGATGATTCTAGCTCTTGTTTTGTGGAACTCATTTAGATTTAGCTATAAAGACGTGGTTTTTCTTTACACTCAGAAAATATATGAGGCAGAAGGAGAACATCTGGCAGTATTAGGGTTTAATGTCACCTTCTCCTTGGCAATAAACCATCTAGTACAGGATTTTACAAGAAACTTTCTGTGGACTCCTGGTAAGTTAGCTTACCTAAAAATACTGTGAGGAGAACTGGAGGTGCATGTGAGGAGTTGATTAGCCTTTCAGAGACAGGAGTTTCCTCCCAGGAAGGCTCTTAAGACTCTAAGAGATCAAGTTCTTGGGTTACTGAATAGTCATTTTTTTAAGTTCAAAACTAACACCCTGTTGAGATAACAGGAAAAATACACATATCTCTTGGTGAGCTTGGCTAAGCCTTTGAGACTAGAATAATAATGAGGCAGTGTACTATTTTAACATTGCAGAAACCTATTTTTACAGCCAGGTGGATTAACCTAGATTCTCCCCGCCCCCATCCCACAGTGAACTGTAATATAACTAATGAATTCCATGATTATCTCTAAGCTGACAAGTCAGGATCATTCACATTTTTAAGCTTAATCTGTGTAAAACTCAGGCATGGTGCATGTTCACTTGACACACAAAATATCCCCCTACTTTAAAAGAAAGAGCATACATAATTAGAATCCTACCTTTCTTCGTGCCCTAGATAGTTAAGGCCTATCATCGTTCTAAGAACACAGGCAGTCTGCTTTGCTCTATATTAACTGGTTTTTATTAATTATGTGTGAACAAATTTTTGTTCTAATTTTAAATGTTCTGAAATGCCGCTTTCAGCCACTTGTGGTTAGTGGTCAGCAGCTAGGGCTCTCCGGTCAGGTGACCTAGATCAAATGCCGGCTCTTTCCATTTCCCAGCTGAGTGACCACTGGGGGCGGGTCTCACCTCTCGGAGTCTCCAGCTCCCCATCTGTAACAGAGGTGGTAATAGTCCTGCTTCGGGGAGTGCTTGTCAGTCTTCAGTAAGAGAGCATTTGTTAAGGAAGGGAGGAAGGAAGGGAGGGAAGAAAAGAAAAGAAAAGAAAGAAAAAGGAAAAGAAAGAAAGAAAAACGGTTGTGTGCACTCCGGTGTTAGGTGTTTTTATCCCTGTCTAAGGTGAATATGCTTTTCTTGTTCCCTCGGTACTGCCCCTAGTCAGTATCGTAGTCTGATCTGTCAGCCATCCTCCTGGGTCTTTCTTTGACTTTTCTCTGGAACTGGTTCCTTTCTGCAGTGTCCCCAGTTATCTCCCACCTTCGTTCAGCAACTCACGACCCCTGGAAGAGAGAATGGTGTACTCACTTCCTCGTTGCTCTATGATTTCATCAGCTTCTATTCTGTCCTGCCCGCAAGGGCCAGAGTCCTCTGCCTCCAGAACCACTTTCATGAGGCTGGCCCCCAGAAGACAGGTCGTGTACCCTGTAATCATTCTCTGCCTTAGTTTCTTCTTCTCCACTCTCGGGGTGTTACAAGGAATAGATGCAGTGACATCTATAAAATGTCTGGGACCCAGAAAGAACTCAGTAGATGGTAGCCATTTTTTAATGTTTTTTTTGTTGTTTTGTGTTTTTGTGCTTGTTTTTTTGAGAGAGAAAGAGCATGAGCTGGAGAGGGGCAGACAGAGGTGAGAGAGAATCCCAGGCAGGCTTCACGCTCAGTGTGGAGCCCGTCACGGAGCTCCATCTCACCGCCGTGTGATCGTGGCCTGAGCCGAAATCAAGAGTCAAGTGCTTAACTGACTGAACACCCCAGGTGCCTCTAAGTAGTAGTCATTTTTGCTATTACTATATAAGAAGTGGTCACGAGCTTCAAAGTGGGAAGACTGCTAATCTTGTGAATAGAATAGATTCTTGCATTTTTTGGCATTTTGTCCCTCCTCTGTGAAACATTCCTTATCACATTGATTGTTTACGTATTTGTCACTGTGTTTATAAACTGTAGACACTGGCACTTTGAGAACAAGCAGATGTTTGCTGAGCACCTTTTATAGGCCAGCTGCTATTCTAGACATCAGGCATATATAATGGTGAATGAAACAGCCTCTCTCTGGAAGCTTAATATCTGGTGATTGTATTTCATTGATACTAGTGGCCCCAGAAAATACTCTCCTCTTTTACATGAGGAAACGATAATAAGTATAGGAGTCTCTAACGTCTGAAATAAAATCTGTGTTGGGTACGGTGGGTACCTGTAGTAATTTCTAAGTGTTCTGTGGTTTGGAAATAGATCCTGAGTGGCCTGATGAGTAATGGCCAGAAGCATTCAAGAAGAGGCTGTCATAGCCCTTCTCAGAGTGGAAGTGGTTGGGCAACGATGTAATAAGTTGATGATCGCATGCTTACTTCCTGGGCAGGAGCCAAAGTGAGTGGGAACACACTTCCGTCCTGGGGACCCCTGACCTGGTGAAAGGGTAAACTGAGTGGCCTGTGAGTACACCTTTAATCAGTGATGCGTTATATTCTGAAGAGTTCATTAAAATTGCCGTGAATAATGAGCGCCTCGAGTCTGACTTGTCTGAAATTTAGGACGGGTAGATTGATGCGGTGTGTGTATTTTGAGCTGTGCTGTGCTGCTGGCTCACCGGTTCTCCCTTTAGAGAGCAAACTGCCAGCCACCACCAGCACAGCCGCTTGTCACATCCGCTGTCGAATACGGAGACAGCTGCTCCCAAGTTGGATGGCAAGACGTGTTTTGCTTCAGAGCCACTGCCTGCATTTCCAGGGCTGCTATTCAGGGCAGAAACCAACCTGATCTTTCTGGATGGAAGATGCCCATGTCTTGACTTAGGATAGGTTGCAACGTTCAGCCCTGCTGTTTCTTTATTGTGTTTTTATGTTTTTAGCAGAGGGGGTTGGTGAGAGAAGGAAGAGAACCATGAATCACTCTACTGTGAATCAGAATGAGGACTTCACATTCCTTAGAAAAGGAAGGAACATCAGGATATATGATCTGTGTATGATCCAACTGCTTCCATTGACTTGGGGGAGAGGAGGGTGCTGCTGAAGGAAAACCGTGTGTTTGTTGATTATTCCTCTCTTAGGCAAAAAGAACATAGATGAAAAGTGCAGTAACAGTGTTAACAGCCAGCATGTGCCAGCTGTATACCAGCCACAATATTAAGCACTTCAAGTGCACTGTCTCTTTAATCCTCACCGTATCTTATTTATAGTTCCATTTTACAGATGAAGATGTTGAGGCCCTGGCAGTTCAAATGATCTGTCCAGGGTCTCCTGGCTATTTGGAAATGGTAGGAGATAGGATTTGGTGACTCCAGATCTGATTGCAGAGCTTGCAATTTTAGCCATGTCCCTGCGTCTACCTTGTAGATGAACACTGGAAAGCAGTCAGTCTCAGTAAACCTGTCAAGTCCTTGAAGACGGCCATGTTCAGCCTCTGCAGGGTGCCTAGCCATGTTGTGTGTTTGGGATTCTTATGACACAGTACTTTGCCAGTCTTTTGTGTATATAGTCTTATGTACCAGGTAAACTTTGGTCAAACGAATGGTGTAGAGTGATAATTTACAAACTTTTTGTAATGCTTACAAGATTTTTGCCAGCATTTTGGAGAAGTCTTGAAGGCTGTTAAATAAGCTCATGATTTAACAACGTCAGTGAAGAGGGGCACCTGGGTGGCTCGGTTGATTAAGCATCTAACTGTTGACTTAGGCTCAGGTCACGATCTCATGATTCATGAGTTTGAGCCCCGTGTCAGCCTCTGCGTGGACAGCTCCGAGCCTGCTTAGAATTGTCTCTCCCTCTCTCTGTCTGCCTCTACCCCACTTGTGTGCGCTCGCTTTCTTTCTCTCTCTCTCACACACCATAAACAAACTTAAAAAAATTTAAAAGGTTGCCAGTAAAGAACCATCGTCTAGCCTGGTGTTTGGTAGCCAGAACATGAGCATGAGCAATTGAAGGACATAACAAGTGTGGTTCTCCTTTTGACAGTCTGGTCACAGTCTGGCCTCAGCAGGTCTCCTGGTAGAACTTTAGCTTCACTGGACTGATGGCATGTGCTTCTCAGTATGTGAGGCCAAGTGTTGGAAAGTAGACTCCAAGGTTTTAACCATGTTGGAACTGGAAGGGGATTCAGACATGAACTCCAGAGCATTCTGTTTGTAGAAGTAGGAAAATGACAGCCAGCCAGACTGTAACCAGTAAAATCATGTCGCTAATAACTGGCTGGCTAGGACTCTAGTCCAGCCTCTGTCTCAAGAAAATTCCTTAACAGAAAACTGCTTTAAATATTTTTAGATACCAAGCTGATTGCTAAGTTATATGGGATAAATATCTCCAAATTTAACTAGATTGAGAAATTTTAAATTATTTTCCATAGAGATCCAATTGGTAAACACATTTTACATTTTGTGAGTTTTCTAAGTGGGAAAAAAATGAATTTGGATGATTTTAGTGTTAGGCCATCATCCTTAGACTTGTAGATTTTTTTTTAATTAAAAAAAATTTTTTTAAGTTTTTTATTTATTTCTGAGAGAGAGAGAGACAGCATGAGCAGGGGAGGGTCAGAGAGAGAGGGAGAAACAAATCTAAAACAGGCTCCCAGGCTCTGAGCCGGCTGTCAGCAGAGTCCGACGCGGGGCTCGAACCCATGAACCACGAGATCATGACCTGAGCCAAAGTCGGATGCTTAACCAACTGAGCCACCCAGGTGCCCCTAAAAATTTTTTTAATAGTTTTTAAAGAGAGAGCCAGAGTGTGAGCAGGGGAGGGTCAGAGAGAGAGGGAGAAACAGAATCTGAAGCAGGCTCCAGGCTCTGAGCTGTCAGCACAGAGCCTGATGCTGGGCTCACACCCATGAACCATGACCTGAGCTGAAGTCACCACCCAGGCGCCCCTGGAAATTTTTGGTGGGACTAGGGTGAGGAGGGTGTGACACTTCATACATCAGACTACATAGCTGCACTAGTTACTTTGCTACTTTTAAAAATTACCTTTTCTGATTTTATTGTTGTTTTCTCTCCCTGTCTCCCCCCCCCCCCCCAAAGTGAGGTTTTGCAAAGTGAGTTCATCTTTGCCTTTACCTTCCACCTTTTGGGATGGGATATTGGGGGGGAAAATGTGTGCCAGATGCATAAGCCATGGAGCACATGGCTTAGAATTCAGGCCTTTCTGTTCCTGTGAGACTCATTGAGGGCATCTTCCAGCACCAGGTGTTTTTAGCATATGTAATTTTCATGCAGCATAACCTCTAAACGCACACTGGAAATGTCATCAGGTTCCAGGCCAAAGAAACCATCTGCTGCCCCCACACTGGGACGAAGACAAGGCTAGGGTCGGTGGGCACATTCAGTGCCAGTCATCAGGGAAGCGCCTTCCCGAGGGAAACTATGAATTCTGCCTTCCACGGCCCAGAAGTAAGATGTGGCCTCACAGAATAGAGGACGTTTCCACTTAGATGCTCCAAAGGCACCTCTAAGTGTACCTGTCAGACTTCATTTCAGTCTCCCATGTCCCCCCACCTGGATAGTACGTTCCCTGTACAACTGAAGCTCGATGTTTGGGATGCTCCCGCAGCCCCTCCCCTTACCCGCCACATACAGTGGTTTACATCTCAGCTTTTCTCAGCCGCTGCTTCCTCTTGACCCTGGCATCACTTTCTTCGTTGACTTCTGGATTTGAAGATGAGTGAGGGGCTAAGAGTATGGACTATGGAGTCAGACTTGAATGTCCGCCTCTCCACTTAGCAGCCATGAGAACAGCCAGGAGAAGTGGGGTTAGGAAACCCATTGCAGCATTTGTTATTCTGACGTTGAGTCACTCATTATCTGCCCCAGAGTTCCCCAAACCTCAGTCATTCCCACACCCACACAGAGCTTTGTACCACCTGTACTATTACTTACTTAATATTTCCAAATCCATTCGCTCCTTAAAACTTGGATTTATTTTTAAAGTATCCATGTTCCTATTCTAGCTAAATATTGTCTTAGCCCCCGAGGCCTGCGGTTGGAGATGAAGAGGAAGCTTAGCAAATGCTGGAGCATTAGTAGAGAGCTCTTAGCACCGAACAGAGACTTTCTCCCCCATGATCACCTGCATGGCCTTGAGGGTTGTTTTCAAGGGAGTTACTGGCTCACTGTGATTCTGTGTTACTGCTTTCTTTTCATGCCACCTAAAATAATTCAGAATCATTTTGGAAAACACTGGTCTTAATGTATCATCTCTCCTCATTCTTTTAGAAGTACTTCTTTTAGACCCACGACTTAGAAGATGCTTAGAAATATTTTTTCATGGGTTGTGAAAATTTGAGTGTTTGGAGGTGAACAGAAACCCACTCTGGTGATTTGAAGGCAGCCTCGTCTGGGTGGGAAGACTTGGAAGAGAAGAGGTTGGGAAAATGAGAGATGTACCTGTTCCAAGCTGGATGTCTCATCTTCTGACAACCTGAGAGAAACCGAGGCCACGGAAAGCCTGAGGCTAAAAAGTGGAATGTCGGAAAATAAGGACTCTGGGAATTTCAGGCAAGGACAGAGAGTGGGTGGAAATGAAATTTAAGCTCTCTGTTTTTCTGAAGTAAACTTGAATTTAATTAAGATGTGTGTGTAGGCTTGTTGTAAGGAAATTAAATGGTGCCTTGAGCTGCAGCCTTCTACGGAAATTCTGATATAAGTGTTGTCCAAAAGTAAAGTATGCCCTCAGTGAAAGCTATGCTTTAACACCTCAGCATATTTACTCCAGTGCGTACAACTATGTTAGGGCCAAAAGTCCCTTTTTCTGTCTCTGTAAAGATACTGTGATAATCCAGAAGGCATGGAACTCGATTCCAGATAGTCAGTGGTGTACTATTTTAAGCTCACTAATTGGAACAGGTGGCCTCTATTTGAGACTGACTCTCTAGTTGGCATAGGTTTTAATTTATCTGAAAATATGAGGCCCATTCAGTAAGAGCTGTTCAGGCTGTGTATTGGCTTCAGGCAAAGTGCTTGAAAGCTTCAACCATAAGCACAGAAGGCTGAGAGGAAGATCGAAGAAATGCAGCTTAATAGTTGCTGCTTTGATTCAATTCTTAACTTTTGGGTGTGGAGCTAGTCCGGGAACGCTGTGGTGTGAGGCAGGTCCAGATGCTTGAGAGGGTTCCTTGCAAACATTTCTCACAGGACAGTGTCTGAAGTATCTCCCTTGAGTCCACCCCACAAGATGGCATGGCTGAAGAGGACTTCACTCAGTTCTCATGTTTTCTAGGGATTAGCACATCTTCAGGCATGAGCTGAGGAGGTGTGCCTGACTGACTGGCTTACCTCAAGCACTCAAGTTGAGATACTCTAAAAACACCTCTAATGAAATCAGAGATGGTCTCTAGATTATGAACTTCTTCAACTGGACCGCTCCCCTCCCTTTTTTTAAACCGTAAACGTATGTTTTGCAAGGTGTCCTGTGAATCTCTTTCTTTAAATCCTTCAAGAGGACAGAATCCCAGTTTCTTCCCCTGACACCTGGAGTCTCTCATCTGACCTTTGTCTTTCTCCCACTCTCAGCCCTTGAACTCTGGCATCCTTCTTTGTGGACTCCCTTGGCTCCCCTCTGTGTCTGTGGGCACCTGCTCCATCCTTTCACATGGGGATGGTTGTGTTCTTTTTATCGACATGTAGATCTCGGTACCTGGTTGGGGCTTTGTAAACACTAATGGAATGGATGTGTGAATGTGGGTATGTTGTGAAATTGCACTATGGGACTTGGGAAGCTGGGAAAGATACTCTGCTCTTGAGCCATATCAGTGCAGGTTAATCCACCTTATTTTAATTGCTGGCAGGATTCCAGTTTATGGGTATTCCACAATCTACTTAATGTTATAACCTTACTGAAGGACACGTACATTGCTTCCAGACTTCAGTGCCTGTCCTTGGACATGCTTCTTTGTGCACATGTGAAGAATATATTAGTTAGGCTAAATTCTTTTTTCTTTTTTTTTAAAAAAAATTTAAATGTTTAGTTTTGAGAGAGTGCAAGTGATGGAGGGGCAGAGGAAGAGGGAGACAGAGGCTTCAGGCTCTGAGCTGTCAGCACAGAGCCTGATGTGGGACTTGAACCCATGAACTGTGAGATCATGACCCGAGCCAAGATCAGGAGTCAGACACTTAACTGACTGAGCCACCCAGCCGTCTGTAGGGTAAATTCTTAAAAGTGGAATTGCTCAGCAAAGAGTGTATATATTAAAAAAAAATTAATGTTTATTTATTTTTGAGAAAGAGCACAAGCAGGGGAGGCACAGAGAGAGAGGGAGAAACAGAATCCATAGTATGTTCCAGACTCTGAGTTGTCAGCCAGAGCCTGATGCAGGACTTGAACCCACGAACAGTGAGATCATGACTTGAGCTGAAGTCGGATGCTTAACTGACTGAGCCACCAAGGCACACCAGAGTGTATGTATTTTAAATTATGATATTGACAAATTGAACACAATACCTCCTCTGTCACACACTAGGAGCTAGGGGTGCAGCAGTGAATGGAACTGGTAGAATTTGTTTAACCCTCAATGTACAAGCATGCCTCAACTCAAGACTTTCTGACACAGCGTATTCTGAAATGTTTTGATCTTGACTGTCTGCTGCATGAAAACTGGTAGCTCATTTTAATTTATATTTTTCCTGATAAAATTAGGTTAGTCATATTTAAAAAATTTTTTATTTTGAAATAATCAGCTACCCCCCAGGAAGTTGCAAAAAACAGTATAGGGATGTATCCCTCCCCCAGACTCTCCCAGTGGCTACATCTTATGTAACTTATTACAAAAGGTTGATCATATTTTTATTCTTCATCACTGGGCTGTGAACTGTTAATACATTCTGGCCATTTATCTAGTGGGTTATTAATCTTTTAAACTGTTTTGCAGAAGTTTTTTTTTACTTATTAAATAAGTTGTTTTGTCCACATATCTTCTCCATTTCGTTATTCCTGACTATATTTTCTACTATTGTGTAACATTACTGTAGATTAGCAACCTGAAACTCCTATGGTGATGTCACAGTTTCTGTGGACCAGGAGAGCAGGTGCAGCTTACCCACATCCTTCACGTTGTTCATGGTGAGGTCTGGTTAATATTTATTCAGTGTTCGCCGTATGCATCCACTGCCCAGACTTTCATCAGTCTAAAATCAAGGTGTCAGCCAGGACTGCAGTCTAGTCTGTAGTCCCTCGTCTGAGGCCTGGAATCCTTTCCCAGCCTCACTGGTTGTTTACTGAATTAAGATCCTTGCACCTGGAAGACTGAGGCCCTCAGCCCCAGAAGCTGCCCACTGTTCCTGCCGCTGGGCCCCCTCATAATGTGGTAGTTGGTTTTTTCAAGGCCAACGGAACAACTCTTAGTTTTGTCTCTTCCTCTAGACCCTCTCGAAAGGTTTACCCAGTTAGGCCAAGTGCACCCAGACAATCCACCTTTTTAATAACCAAAGTCATCTGATTTGGAACCTTAATCACATCTGCAAAATATTTTCATCTTTGCTGTATAATGTAATCATGGGAGTAAAGCCTCATATTCACAAGTCTTGCTTACACACAAGGGAACGGTATCCTATAGGATATGTGTACCAGCAGGTAGGAATCTTAGGGACCATTGTAGAATTCTACCTTCTACATTGTTTCAAGGATATGTTGCATGTGTGAAGAGCATAGAGCCTGGCATGTAGCCAAGAATGAATATTAACCAGACCTTGCCATAAAGATACATAGAAATTTTGGGGCTTATAGGATTTGTGTCATTCTTACAATGGCCTTTGAGATTCTTTTAAGAACCCAAACACCATGTTCTTCTAATACAGTTTATTTATGATTATTTTTATAAATTTTATCTTTGGCCAGTTTTTTACAGTGTAAGTAAACTTTACCCCAACATGAGGTAAAGGCTCATGAGGCTCATGAGGCTTGAACTCACGACCTCACTCACCATCAAAAGTTGCATGCTGTCCTGAGCCAGCCAGCTGCCCCAGTCTTTGGCCCATTTAGAATTTGGTTCCCTGTAACATGTCTTCACATAAGTGACAGTTATTCCTATACCATTTTTTTTTGCAGTTACCTGCCTTTAAAAATATACTGCTGTCCACATCTGTAGTTTTATTTTTAAAAATTTCTACTTTTTTTCTAAGTTTTAAAACTTTTTTTAGAAAGACTATTGAGTCAGTTTATAATTTTGGTACATTTATTCTGGATTGATACCCCTTCCCCGCTCAAACCAGGATTGGAAATGAGCATTTTGAGAACTCTGGCTCATGTATTTAGAAACTTTCAAACAGACATGATCCTAGCTAGACCAAAAGGTAGAGGGGAAGAGATGGTCAAGTTTGCTGTTTTATTTTTTTTTAAATTTGTTTTCAGTTTTCTCTTTTGAACTAGAATAGTGTAGCGCTTGCTTCAGCAGCACGTGTACTGAACTAGAATAGTGCCTCTCAATAAGTTCTATTTATTTATTAAAATTTAAAAAAAATTTTTTTAATTATTATTATTTTTTAGTTTCTGAGAGACAGACACAGCATGAGCAGGGGAGGGTCAAAGAGAGGGAGACACAGAATCTGAAACAGGCTCCAGGTTCTGAGCTAGCTGTCAGTACAGAGCCCGATGCGGGGCTCGAACTCATGAACCGTGAGACCATGACCTGAGCCGAAGTCGGACACTTAACCGACTGAGCCACCCAGGCACCCTCAACAGGTTCTATTTAATATAGAATCCACTCCACGCTGTTACAGTATGAAAAATGTGTATTGTCGCTTCCTAAACTGGCTTTGCTGCCTTAATCACCTGCAGCCGACCATCCCAGCTGGGGGGATGGAAGAGCAGAGACTCGGCCTAACTCTGTACTCTGGGGCAGCAGACCATGTTCAGGCTTGCCCTCATCTTTGTGAATACATCCAGTGTCCTTGTGCTGTCCTTGTACTAGGGCATGTAAGTTGATTTGTCACTCATGTTAGGATAATGAATATAAGAAGAGTTCGTATTTGTAGCTGATAAGCTGGGCTTTTTAAAAATTTGTTTACTTAAATTTATTTATTTATTCTGAGAGAGAGAGTGTGGAAAGGGCAGAGAGAGGGAGACAGAGAAAGAATCCCAAGCAGGCTTCACACCATCAATGTGGAGCCTGACATGGGGCTTAAACTCACAGACTGTGAGATCATGAGCTGAACCACCCAGGTGCCCCAAGTTTATTTTTTTGAGAGAGAGAGCGAGTAGGGGAGGGGCAGAGAGTAAGAGGGAGGCAGAGGATCACAAGGAGGTTCTGCGCTGTCATCGAGGACCTCGATTTTATAACCTGAGCTGAAACCAAGAGTTGGACACTTAACCAACTCAGCCACCCACGTGTCCCAAGCTTTTTCTTTATTTGGCTTGATTGTCCTTATTTGTAGGTTACCCCTGTGGCTTGCTAAATAGCACTAGGTATTTAGGGGTTTTGTGCACGTGTGTTAATTATTGAGAGGTTCACCTGCCTTTTCATCTTCACATATGACACAGAGGGAGGTTAAAACTGTATCTGTGTCCAGAAACTAACACTTAACATTTCATAACCTGACCTAGGAGCATATGAATGGTGAAATGAATTTGCCTTCATCGTGTGTGCTTTCATTTGAGAAGGGCATCATGCTTATAAAAAGCCTCCTGACTTTAAGAAATTACCAAGTAATATTTGTTGTATGAAACCAGCCAAAGTTTACCTCCTATATTGAGCAATTTAGAGCTACTCACTGAATTGTCATTTGTTGGATAATCATCTTTTTTTTTTTTAATGTTTATTTATTTTAGAGCAGGGGAGGAACAGAGAGCAAGGGGAACAGAGGATCTGAGGCGGGCACTGCGCTGACAGCAATGAGCCTGATGCTGGGCCCGAATCATGAATCATGAGATCATGACCCAAGCCGAAGTCGGACACTTAACCCACTGAGCCACTCAGGTGCTCCGATGCAAGTCTTCTTTCATTCATTTGTGTCCTGTTACCACGGTGAAGCACTGGACGGTCTTCTACCCAATTTTGGTCTGTTTTCAGCCCTCAGAAATGCTCTGTTGTTTGCTGGGTGGGAGCACATTAAATCCTGTTGAGAAATTTGACTAACAATGATCTGATGGCAAAAAGGTTTTTTATATACTGAGGGCTCAAATTAAGCTCTCGTTTTTATTTTTATTTATTAAAAATTTTTTTGTTTGGGGCGCCTGGGCGGCTCAGTCGGTTAAGTGTTGGACTTCAGCTCAGGTCATGATCTCATAGTTCGTGGGTTTGAGCCTCACATTGAGCTCTGTGCTGACAGCTAGGAGCCTGGAGCCTGCTTTAGATTTTGTGTCTCCCTCTGTGCCCCTCCTTTGCTCATGCTCTGTCTCTCTCTTGAAAAGAAATACATGCTAAAAATTTTTTTTAAGTTTTTTTTTTTGTTTATTAGTAAACTCTTCACCCAATGCAGGGCTTGAACTCATAACCCTGAGATCAAGAGCCACGTGCTCTGTCGACTGAGCCAGCCAAGTGCCCCTAAGATCTCTTTTTTGGAGGGGGGTGGGAGTCACCTGGGTGGCTCAGTCATTTGTTTAAGTGTCAGACTTCGGCTCAGGTCATGATCTCACAGTTCGTGGGTTTGAGCCCCGCGCTGGGTTCTGTGCTGGCAGCTCAGAGCCTGGAGCCTGTTTCGGATTCTGTGTCTCCCTCTCTCTCTGCCCTTCCCCCGCTCATGCTCTGTCTCTGTCTCAAAAATAAATAAACTATTAAAAAAAAAGATTTTTTTTTTAATAGTTTGTTTTTATTTATTTTAAGAGAGTGTGTGCACATGCACACACTATTGGCCCAGAGCCTAATTTCCGGGCTTAAACCCATGAACTGTGAGATATGACCTGAGCCGAAATCGAGAGTCAGACATTTAATGGACTGAGCCACCCAGGTGCCCCATAAGTTCTTATTTTTAAAAAAAGGCTTAGAGTTAAAATGTGAACTCTTCAGCCTTGTTGCTGTTTGAGGAAAGTTCTGCAAACTGAGCCCACCATTCTAACATTGTAGGGGGCTTTTATTTCTTGGGGCAAATAGGAAATGAATGAAATAGTTTTGTTTTATGTGGCTGTCTTTAGATGTTGATACCTTCTCAGCCTTCCTTTTTTAAAGTAATTTGTTGTACATTTGGCATTTGGGGTAATTTTAATGGTAACAGATTTGCTAAGTAAGAATAATATATATTGTTGAAAGACAGAGACACTGAATTCATATACAGAGATTATTTTATGTTTTCCAGTACTTTAGACATTTCAGAAGTCACAGTTTCTTTGTTAGTAAATAATTCTTTAAAATATTTGTTCCAGGGAGCCTAGGTGGCTCAGTCGATTAGGTGGCTGGCCCTTGATTGTGGCTCAGGTCATGATCTCATGGTTTGTAAGGTAAAGCCCCATGTTGGGCTCCATGCTGGCAGTGCAGAGCCTGCTTTGGGTTCTTTCTCTCCCTCTTTTTCTGCCCTTACCCTGTTTATGCTGTCTTTCTCAATTAAATAAGTAAACATTTAAAAAATTAAGAAATAAAATACTTGTTCCTTAGTTTATTTACATAGTAGCCTAAAATGAGCCTGGATGTTTGTCTGGGGCAGCTGGCTTATTAAATTCTTGGTGGATTTTAATTTTCTTAAGTTTATGCTTGCTTTGGTTGTTTAAGGTTGAAGTTAATGTTCTCTGGAAGTAAATGCAGTGACATCAGGTTCTGAGGTTATAAGGTAATGAAATGGCTCATCAGAAACCTCGGCTTACATCATATTTAAAAAATAAACCAGATTCACAGAGGGGAGGATGTTCTGAGCATGAGGAAAACCCGTATCAAATCATTAACCACATAGTTCTGGATAAATAGTAGACAGATTTATCTTTAATTAGTAATTGAGTCAGACATGGAAAAAAATATTTTAAAAATATGATACCCATATACCTGTGTCCTAGATTTAACAGATGGTAACATTTTGCCATGTTTGCATCAGATTTCTGCCACTTATTTTTAAGAAATAAATGGTCCCAGATACAGTTCTCTGGGTGCCTTCGAGTCTCTTCCGGTGTCCTCAAGGGTCTCCATGACCTGACATTGCTGTGCTTCCTTCCTTTGCATACTTTCATGCATTGAATGAACCCATAAACAATATATACTGTTGCTTCCTATATTAAATATTTATATACACGACGTCTCTTTTGTAACTTGCTATCTTTAACTTGCTAATTATTTTATTTCATTTTAGGTTTTAGGCTTTTTTTTTTTTAAAGTTCTATCTAAGTAATCTTTATACCCATCATGGAGCTTGAACTCACTACCCCAAGATCAAGCGTTGCATGTGCTTCTGACTGAGCCAGCTGGGCGCCCCCTAGCATAGTGTTTTAAAACTTATCCTGCTTCATTTCCATTGTTTTTTTAACTGCTGTACATGTTTTTAGTATATGAATAAACCAGAGTGTGTTGATAGTCATTCTCCTCATGGTGGACCTGTAGCTCAATTCAGAGGTTTGTAGACTCGTGGGAGAGTTTCTCAGGGGAGAGCTACCTACAAGTGACATTAGTGGGGCAAAAGAAGAACATTTTCCGCTTTACCATCAGTTCTTAAGTAGCTTTATCAAGTCCTTGTACTTATAAGAGTGACTTGTTAAAGCCACATTTTAATATGTCTCACAGGAAATTGTCATAATGAGGCTAAGATTCTGTGTAGGTGTTAAATAGTGTTTGTTTCAAGTTTGTGTGCATTTTAATTTTGCTTGAAAGGAAATAGAAAGTTATTTTGAAATTGCTGGTAGGCAGTTTTTCAGACCTTGTCAAGAATTTAGCATTTCTTGTTAATGTCTCTAAAAATTGTGTCAATATTTTATTTATGGAGATATTATTTACATACAGTACATCTCCCGCTTTACATGTACAGTTATATGAATTATGACAAGCACAGTCTTCTAGTCACCATCCAGTTAAAGTACAGAATGTTTCTCTCTCCACAGAAAATTCTTTTTTTCTTTATAGTCTGTCCTCTCTTCTGTCCCCAGCCCCAGCAGCCATTGGTCCGATTTTTGTCCTTGTGATTTTGTCTTTTCCATAGTGCACTGTAAATGGAATCAGTTAGTAAATAGCCTTTCTAAGTGCTTCTTTCACTTAGCATAATGCCTTTTTTTTAAAAGTTTATTTATTTATTTATTTAGAGAGAGAGCACAAGCAGGGGAGGGGCAGAGAGAGAATTCCAAGCAGGCTCTGCACTGTCAGTGTGGAGCCCAATGTGGAACTCGAACACATGAACTACGGGATTATGACCTGAACCAGTCAGAGCTTAGCTGACCTCGCCACCTAGGTGCCCCTCCTTTATGGGTAATCCTTTTAAGGTTCCTTTATGTTGCAGACCTCCTGGGTGGCTCAGTTGGTTGACTCTTGATTTTAGCTTAGGTCATGATCTCATGGTTTGTGGGATCGAGCCCTGCCTTGGGCTGTTCACTGACAGCACAGAGCCTGCTTGGGGTTCTCGCCCTCCCTCTCTCTGCCCCTCCCCTGCTCGTGCTCTCTCTCTCAAAAATAAATACACTTAAAAAAGATTCCTTCATGTTGTCTATGTTAGTGCTTCATTCCTTTTTAGTGATAAGTATCAGTATATTTTTAGGAGTACTGAAGTATGCATGTATGAACAGAGAGGAAAAATGACTTAAATCCCATGCTTCTTGTATGAGTGAATTTATGTTTTTCTCAAGTCACTACCACAGCAGCATAAAAAGTTTAGAGTATCTGTTTCCACAGTCAGCATATTAATTTGTAATCCTGTTAACTTTTTGAGTGTTTCATTACTTCAGAAGATTAAGTGTGCATGAAATCAGGGCCACTGTTCTGTGTCTTAGCCTAGTGTGATTTTTATGTACTTGTATATTTTGTGTACTTGTATTTCTTAGGGAGAAGTCCCACAACTTTCTTTGGACTGGTTGCCAGTGTCAGGTGACCTGTAAGAGTGATGAAGAACTGCTGGTCTCTTGTTTCAGAATTAAAACCTTCAGTTTATTGAAGCATATGTATCGACATGTCAGTGGGTCGTGCTTTTATGTGGGTTGAAAGCGTTTACAGACTATTTGCACGGAAAGCAGTCGTTTCTGTTTATGAGGTGGCGTGTACAAATAGAATATTAGTAGAGCGAGCGGAAGTAAGTTCTGCCAGCACCTCGACACGGGCTTAGTGCAGGTTAAAACTACGGCAGTGCCCACGGCAGTTATCCTCGTTTTATGGTTGGAGAACGGAGGCCCAAACGGGTAAATGCCTTGTGCAGGGTCATACAGGCCGGATGTGACAGGCGTGGGACTTGAGCCCAGCTTGGTTTGCATTCCAGAGCCTTCGCCCCTGACCATTAGGTGACCTGTTCCACATCAGCAGGGACGGAGATACAGACACCCGAGTGCAGACGCTGGTCGCCTCCGGGTAGTAAAATGATAGGTGCTCTATTTTCTTTCCTCTAGCCTTTCTGTATTTTCATAGCTTTTCTAAAACAAACATTTTTGCGATGAAATGTTGCTACATGATGAGAACGTTTATCCTGAGAAGATAAATCACATTAATGCCATAACTTTCTGATTTTCTATTTCTTTTGCCCTGGATCTGGGGAAGGCTCAGCAGTCAAGACTCATGACCGCAGTGATGGCAGCCAGGAGCAGGGCTGCGCTGCCGATATCCCAAGCCACGCACCCTAGGACACGGATCTAGAATTCTCAGGTGCTTTTCTCCCACAGGGCCTGTTTGAAGCAGGGTAGGCCCAAACTCCAGATCTTTTTTTTTTTTTAAATGTTTTATTTATTTCTAGGAGACAGAGAGAGAGAACGCGTGAGTGGGGGAGGGCAAAGACAGCGTGAGTAGGGGAGGGTCAGAGAGAGAGGGAGTCACAGACTGAAACAGGCTCCAGGCTCTGAGCTGGCAGTCAGCACAGAGCCCGACGCGGGGCTCGAACCCACGAACCGTGAGATCATGACCTAAGCGAAAGTCGGACGCTTAACCAACTAAGCCACCCAGGCGCCCCCCCAAACTCCAGATCTTACTACCAAATGCACAGAGCGTCTGCTTTATGCCAAATCCCCCTTCTTGTGCTGAGTGCTCCGTTGTGTGCTATGTTCCTCTAGGCCCTGCGGGGAGTGAGGCGTGGACAGTGCTCAGGCTGGGGAGGACAGCCTGCAGGCGGGTAATGACGGTGCTCCAGGCAGCCCTGGCCTCACATGGACCCTTCTGGGAAGGACTGACCCAGAGCCCACTGAAGGAAGGAATGGGTGCCAGCTGTTAAGCCATTCTGGCCCACCCTCCCTTCTCACACCCTGCCGCAGGGGCATCCCTGGTAGTTGTTTGTGGGACTCTGGTGGCAGAGGAAGACAGATAGTACCACATTTGAAGGTTTGAAGTTCTCCTCTGAGTAGCCCTTGGGCACGTATTGTGTGTGTGTGTACGTCTGTGATCTCCTCGTGCAGAGGAAGCACTAATCAGCTGCTCTGATTTGACTCAGATGGAAGAAGGACGGGCGGGAGAGGGAGGAACAGCGATGTTAATCGTCATGGCAACCAGCAGGTTTTATAGTGGAAGGTTGCCTTTGTAACCTTAAACCCAGTCACCTTTTTTCTCACCAAAGAGAACAGACTGACGCAAGCCCGAGAAATTATAGTACCATTTTCAGCGGGCTTTTATTTGCTTCTCAGAATCAGCCTTGCTGTGACTTAAGTTCTTTCGTAGAATGTCAGAGCTGAAAGGCACCCTGGTGCCTCACACAGAACCTTACAAAGGCGGTGGTTGTGGATTTCCTGTTACTACGTGTGTCCCCCCATGTCCGCTCCTGCCCCCCAACTCGGTCTGCAGCACACGGCAGGACTTTCCCTGGGGAGTAGATAGAGGCTGAGTTGGGACCTGGCAGGTACACTCTGGCGTGCACTCCTCCCCGGGGCAGAGCACTCCGTGTGCCCTTTGACCCTGCGTGGTCCTGTCATGCCTGCTTCTTCACCGACTGCCACCCTGTAGACTTGGCAGATGCTTAGACTGGCTCACTCCTGCCAGGCGCCATGTAGGCAGGCTCAGAGTCCGCCCTTCGCTGTCCGAAAGCTCCCGGAGAGTCGAACCCTTGTGGTTTTCTTTTAGTAGCTCCGGTGAGCTTTCCTAGACCCAGGGCACAGAAGGCCAGCGTGAGAGAAAACTGTGAACAGGTGGAGCTCAGCTTGGGAAAACGAGGACTTTCTTGAGCGCCCCAACAGGGTTTGTTTTTGTTTTTTGTTAATTTGCACTTTGAGAGAAGGCAAAAATGTAGGTCCCCCTTTGCTTCCCCTCATTTCTTAATCCCAGGAGTCCTTGGCACCCAGGACCACACCTTGAGACTGACAGCTCTGGGATGCGGGTCCTAATGTGCTTCCTGGGACAGTAGCGTCCAGATTGATGGTACCGGTATCTCCACAGCTTGTGGCCTGGGAAAGGAGTCACTCAGGCACCTTTTCATGGCACCGGATTAAAGAATGAATTTCCTTGGGGTGCCTGAGTGACTCAGTCAGTTAAGCACCTGACGTTAGCTCAGGTCATGGTCTCGCAGTTCTGGAGTTCGAGCCCCGCATCGGGGCTGACAGCACAGAACCCCCTTCAGATCCTGTCTCCCTCCCTCTCTGCTCCTCCACCATTCACTTTCTCTCTCAAAAATAATCATTAAAAAAAAAAAAAAAGAATGAGGTCCCTTGTAAACCTTGGCTTGGCTTCTTCCCACCCCTTACCACCGAGTTGTCTTGTTCCTGCCTCTCAGCAGGCCGGGCTGTGGTGTGTAGGAGAGCGCGCGTAAGCAGCCCGGGTGTGAATCATGCTTGTAACCATTCTGTTTTCAGCCTAGTTCAACAAATACGTATTGAGCACCTACTATGTGCTAGGTGTCCAGGAACCAAAACAAAAATCACCCACTTCAAGCTTATATTCTGATAAGCCCAGGTAGATGGACCAGACCAACAGGTAAAACATACAGTATGTTAAATGGTGATAAGTCCGTGTTGACAGACAAACCAAGGAAAGGGGCTGGGGAGGCCCATAGAAAAAATCCGTTTTAAATAGGAAACTCAAGGAAAGCTCGTCCCAGAGGTATCATTGAGGGAGAATCTGAGGAAGTAAGCCGGGCAGCTGTCTAAGCAGAAGAGCGGTCCGGGGAGAGGGAACAGCAAGTACAGACTGCCTGAGACAGGAGTATGCCTGTTGCGTGTGAGGCACGTCACAGAGGCCGTGGGGCAGGAGCAGAGTAAGGACACAGGTCCAAGAGATAGTGGGGGCCACTTTATGTTTTCCCAGGTTGCCTTGGGTCCCAGATTAAAGGTGGGCATGAGCTGGCTCAGAGAGACTGTGGGGAGTGGTGACAGTGCCTTGGACGAGGGTGCCAGCAGCAGAGGTGACGGGGAGCGGGGAGTGGCCAGGCCTTAAAAATGCAGGCCCTTCCTCCCCCCCCCCCACCATGGGTGTGCTGAGGGCTCTGGGGCTCTGGGAGGATGGGCCTGGGGTTCTTACTGTGTGAGCTCATCTTAGACCATTTCCTCATGTAAAAAAGAAATACAATAGGGGCGCCTGGGTGGCTCAGTTGGTTGAGCGTGACTTCAGCTCAGGTCATGATCTCACAGTTCATGGGTTTGAGCCCCACGTCGGGCTCTGTGCTGACAGCTCAGAGCCTGGAGCCTGCTTCAGATTCTGTGTCTCCCTCTCTCTCTGACCCTCCCCTGCTCACGCTGTCTCTCTCTGTCTCTCTCTCTCTTAGAAATAAATAAAACATTAAAAAAAAAAAAAGAAATACAATTCTTACCTTAGAGTGTTGAAGGCTTCTAAGATCATGTACTGAAAGGGTCTTCCCAGACTCCCTTTCTCCTCTCCCACTGGGCCTGGGGTCCCCCCTCCACACACCCCCCCCGACGGCCTGTGCCCCAAGTCTGCCGTGAGCCTTCATGTTCTTGTCATTTGTGGTTCACTTGTTTCTCTCCCCACCGGAAAGTGGGCAGGGACTGTGTCTCCTGTGTTTGGCACAGAATGCACAATAAATGTTTGCGTGGATAAAGAAATGGAAGGAAGCAAGGAAGAAAAGAATGAATTAAGAATTCATGCATGGGGGCGCCTGGGTGGCTCAGTTGATTGAGTGTTCCACTGTTTTCTGCTCAGGTCATCATCCTAGGGTTGTGGGATTGAGCCTCTCATTGGGGTCCGCACTGAGTGTGAAGGCTGCTTAAGATACTGTCTCTCTCTCTCTCTCCACCCTCTGCTCGTGTTCGTTCTCGCTCGCTCTCTCAAAAAGAATTTCATGTATAGATAATGAGGGAGCAAAAGGCAAGCTGAAGGCAAAGCACTAGCCAACACATGCTGTGCCCCCCTCCCCCCTCCCCATGGGATCTGTGTGACATTCCTCAAGCACTCCCTGGCTGCCCAAGAACAAAGGAAAGGGAAAAACGTGCTTACCTGATGGAGATTACAGCCATGTGGGACGTGAGCCTTTCTGTCAGTTTGCAACTGTCTTTTATTTATTAAAAAAAGTTATAATTTTTTTATTACTGAGAGAGAGAGGGACAGGATGTGAGTGGGGGAGGAGCAGAGAGAGAGGGAGACACAGAATCTGAAACAGGCTCTAGGCTCTGAGCTGTCAGCACAGAGCCCGACGCAGGGCTCGAACCCATCATGACCTAAGCCAAAATCAAACATTCAACTGACTAAGCCACCCAAGCACCCCAGTTTCCAACTGTCTTAATGATTTACAAGAAAAAAAGCAATCTTATCACTAGCCAAACTTTCCAGAAACCTATAGATTCAATTACAATTTCCTGGGATTCTGTCACCCTTCCCTCCAGAGGAGAGAAAATCTTATATAATCAGTCACGCCTCACACTTAAAATGCAGCTCTTTCTGCCCATAGATCTTGTCTTGTGTTTTAATAAAACTACCGTTTTGCACCGAAGCCATCTCAGGAATTCTTTCTTGGCTTCCAGCTTCAAACCCCAACACTTCAAACTACATTGTGGATACTTGTGTAATGTTTGAGTTCATACATTCCAACAGATGGTTTAGCGTTTAAGGATCTCAAGTGATGACTTAAGGCATTGGCTACATTTGTTATTTAAATAGTCTAATTAGGAAGACACGTACACTTCTCTTCATGTTTTAAAATTTATCTTCTCTGCTTTTGGCTTACAGAGAAGTGTTTCTTCAGAGATGCTAACTGGTGTCTTTACTTAGGTGTTCTTTAAGAATAAAGAATAAACCTCATTAGCAGGTTTCATCAACGGTCTAAGGAAATTTTCCCTAACCATTTTATCATGAAATTTTTGAAGTGCACATAAAATACAAAGATAGTAACAATTTCACACTAACTTAATACACAGATAATAGAAATCAGTACAGGGCAGGTTTTCTTTTGCGTTTAGAATGCTTCTGTTGCCTGTTCTATAATTTGGAGAAGGCACAGTCTGTTAACTTTCCTGTTAGAAAAATTCTGTGTATGACACCTTCTTTCACTGCGAGACCCTTTGACTTTCATCTGGAAATGCTGCATCATGTATATTTAAAGTCAGGCTTATGAGTTGAATTGTGACCCCTCAAAAAGATATGTTGAGGTCTGTGATATTGTAATTTGTAATAAGAAATTTGGTTGATCCTTGAACAATGCAGGGTTGGGGCACGGACACCCCTTTCCCACAGTGGAAAATCCGTTTGTAACTTTGATCTCGCCCTCGAAACCAAAAACCAAAAAAACTACAGGTACCCTACTGTTGACGGGTTACCCATAACCTAAACAGTTGGTTAACACATATTTTGTAGGTTATGTGTGTTATATACTGTATTCTTACAGTAAACTAGGCTAGGGAAAACAAAAGGTTACTAAGAAAATCATGAGAAAAGACATACAGTACTGTACTACAAAAAAATCCACATGTAAGTGGACCTGGGTCGTTCAAACTCCCGTTGTTCAAGGGTCAAGGGTGTATATTTGGTCTTTGTTTCCATTTCTGACAAAACTCTTGGAATTTCCTAAAAACCTAAAAGGTTGGGGGCTCAGAGAGCTTCTGGGTTGATGAACACATGGAGATTCAGGGATAGCAGCTCCCAGAGAGGGCATGGAAACGCTGCACACCTTCCGTGTACCCTTGCTGATCTTCCATTTGGCTATTCCGGAGATACATCCTTTGGTAATAAACTCGTGATCTACTATGTAAATGTTTTCCTGAGTCTGTGAGCCACTCTAGCAAGTTAATGGACTCCGAGGAGAGGGTCATGGAAACCTCTAGTGTATGGCCAGTGGGTCAGAAGCACAGGTAACAACCCGGACTAGGATTGGTGGCTGAGATAGGGGGCTGCAGACCCTTAACCTGTGTGACCTGATACTGTCCGCAGGTAGTGTCAGGATTGAGTTGAATTGTAGGACACCCAGCGGGTGTTGGAGGATTGTTTGGTGACCTGTGGTGTGAGAGAAGACACAGGAGTGAGTTTGCCCTTTACAAAAGCCCGAACTCCCAGCACCTCAGAATATGACCCTGCTTGGAAATAGGGTCTTTACAGAAGTAGTCAAGTTCAAATGAGGTCATTAGGGTGGGCTGTAACCCAGTACGACTGGTGTTCTTATAAAAAGAGGGGACTGGAGACAGGCATGCAGAGAAGAAAGATGATGTGAAGACCTAGGACCGTTGGAGGATCGGTGTGATTTGTCTACAGGCCAAGGAATGCCTGATGAGGCTGCCAGAAGCTGGGAGAGACACCTGGATGGTTCTTCCCCAGCACCTTCAGAGGGAGCTTGGCCTTGCTCACACCTTGATTTCAGGCTTCCAGAACTGAGAGGTCATGAGTTTCTGTTGCGTTCACCTACCCAGTTTGTGGTGCAGTCCCAGGAAACAGTCAGCCGTCACGTTTCCCAGTGACTGAAGAAGTGCTAACACCCGGGCCCAGCGTGAGTGGAAGTCCAGAAGGCTTTGGAGCCTCGGGGTGGTACTTGCTCAGCGGCTGGTTATCTCTGGGATCCCCCAAATACAGTTAAATTAATATTCTTTGCCATCTGAATAAATACATCATTTTAAATTGTTTGTCGCAAACCCGTGGAGCCTCCAAAAATATGCCTGTGGAGCCAGATTGAAAAACCCTGATGGAGGAATAAGCCAGATTGAAAAACCCTGATGGAGGAATAAGAGAAACAGCTAGAATTTGGTTCTGAGTTCAAATGCTCTCTCTGCCACTTGGCCAACTGCATAATCTTTCAGAGTCTGTTCTGCACCTGTAGAATCGGAATGATACTTCTCTCCCTGTGGATTGTGGGTTTAGAACTAGAGGTTATGAAAATGGTCTAGCATCAAGCCTTGTCCCTGGCACGTGCTCAGGAGGAGGTTGAAGAATGGATCCGGGTTGGAGGTAAGAATCAGACAAGGGCCAGGGTTGGATGGGTCCTGGCCGGGGGATCAGATGGGGTCTGACCCCCCTGTTTGAACACTGAGAGGTTTTCATCCGAGTGGTTTTTCTACCTCAAAGAGAGCATCTGGTGCAGGTGTGAGCCTTGTTTCCTTAATGAGGCACAGAAAAGCCCCAGAGGCTGGTCCAAGGTCAGGCGGTCCTGTTTGGTCTGTTTTCTTGGTCAGGTGGTCTTGTCATTCAGGCTGTTTTCTTTTTTTCTATTTTAATGTTTATTTATTTTTGAGAACGTGAGAGACTGAGAGCAAGCAGGGGAGGAGCAAAGAGAGAAGGAGACCTCACAGAATGTGAAGCAGGCTCCAGGCTCCGAGCTGTCAGCACAGAGCCTGACGCAGGGCTCGAACTCATGAACCATGAGAACATGACCTTAGCTGAAGTCGGACACTTAACTGACTGAGCCACTAGGTGTCGGGCTATTTTCTTAACGGGACAACCAAAAACAGCAAACAAAAACCTGGTTGTGTTGTTTTTTTCCTCTTTTTGGTTCTTTTAAATAACAGCTTTATTGAGATAATTCACATACCATACAGTTCACTCATTTAAAAGTGTAGACTTAATGGTTTTCAGTATATTTGCAGAATTGTGCAATCACCACCACAATCAATTTCAGAACATTTTCATCACCCCACAGACTAACTCTGCACCCATTAGCAGTCGCTCTCTATTTCCTCCCTCCCAAACCCCCAGGCCAAACCAGCCACTAATTTACTTTCTGTTTCTCTGGATTTGCCTGTTATGGACACTTTCTGTAAATGGAATCCAATGTCATGTGGTCTTCTGTGTCTGCCTTCTTTCAGTCGGCATCAAGTTTTCCAAGGTTCGTCTGCGTTGTGGCTTCTGTCAGCACTTCATTTCGTTTTATTGCAAAATAATCTTCCATTGTGTGGTTGTGACATACGTTTTGTTTATCTGCTCCTCAGCTGATGAACACTGGGTTGGTTGTTTCCAGTGTCGGGTTCTTAGGCTGTAAATATCCGGGTACACGTTTTTGCGTGGACATAGGCTCTCCTTTCTCTCGGGTACCTACCTAGGAGTAGAGTTTCTGGCTCACATTGGTAGTTCTGTGCGTAACCTTTTGAGGAACTGCCAGAGTTTCCCCAACAGCTGCTCTGGTTTACAGCTCCACGGGCGGTGCATGAGGGTTCCGACTTCACATCTTCACCAGTGCTGCTTACTACCTGCTTTCTGGTGATAGTCTTTCTGGTGGGTGTGAACTGGTGGCTCTCTGTGCTCTTGTGTTGGTTTTTGAAATTTCTTTTTTTTTTCTTTGAGAGAAAGAGCAAGTAAGGGGAGGGGGCAGAGGGAGAGAATGTTAAGCAGGCTCCACACTCAGCACAGAGCCTGATGTGGGGCTTGATCCTAAGACCCTAAGACCATGACCTGAGCCGAAATTAAGAGTTGGACGCTCAGCTGACTGAGCCACACAGATGCGCTTTGAAATTTCTTTAAAATTTTTTATAATGTTTATTTTTTTAATGTTTTTTTTTTTAATTTCTAGGAGAGAGAGACAGCATGAGCAGGGGAGGGTCAGAGAGAGAGAGGGAGTCACAGACTGAAACAGGCTTCAGGCTCTGAGATAGCAGTCAGCACAGAGCCTGACGTGGGGCGCGAACCCACGAACTGCGAGATCACGACCTAAGTGAAAGTCGGACGCTTAACCGACCTAGCCACCCAGGCGCCCCTATAATGTTTATTTTTGAGAGAGGGAGAGAAGCAGAGGCAGAGAGAGAGACACACAGAATCTGAAGCAGACACTAGGCTCTGAGCTGTCAGCACAGAGCCCTACACGAACCCACAAACCATGATATCATGGCCTGGGCTGAAGTCTACAGCTTAACCGACTGAACTACCCAGGCACGTGCCTTTAAAATTTCTTTTAATCAAAGTAGTTGTATTCCTTATATGAGAAAGGAAGTGGAATATCTCTAGTTGAGAAGGCTGGTATGATTAATAACTTCTAAATTAACTTCCATACTTTTACATATTCCATCTTTAAAAGTAAGCTCTACTCCCAACTTGGGGCTTGTACTCAAAACCCTGAAATCAAGAGTTGCATACTCTTTGGGCTTCTGGGTGGCTCGGTTGGATGAGAATTTGCCTTTAGCTCAGGTCATAATCTCACAGCTCGTGGCTTCAAGCCTCATGTCGGGCTCTGTGCTGACCGCTTAGAGCCGGGAGCCTGCTTCGGATTCTGTGTCTCCCTCTCTCTCTCTCTCTGGCCTTCCCCAGCTCATGCGCTGTCTCTGTCTCTCTCTCAAAAATAAACATTAAAAAAAAGTTGGATGTTCTTCCGTCTAAGCCAGCCAGGCGCCCCCATGGTCCTTACTTACTAGTGATTTCTTGAAGTCAGTCATCCAAAACCAGTGTTGGATAGAATAATTGTGAGTTTGAACGGTGTGGCTTGCACCTCCTTACTGAAGCGCCCAAGAACAGGCACCTGGAGCTTCAGGGGCCTTCCCACTGCAGAGCCAAAGGGTGGAAGGCTTGGTCAGCAGCCAGCCTTTGGAGGGACGGTAGTAGGTGTCTGGCCCCTTGTCATTGTATTGAAGTGGCAGGTGCATTTACTCCTCTGATTCTCCCAAGGGTGAGCCGCTGCCATGCAGATACGGTAGTTATTATAAATGGGTACGGCCCGAACAGCACAGATAGACTCCAGGTCTTCTTTACAGACAGCTTTACAGCCTGCAAATTCCCTTGTAAAGAGCAAGCGGCCTAACAAAATGCATAGCACCTGTGAGGCCAAAAAAAAAATGCTGGTTTAATGAATGAATAGCTTTGGCTTTGGGAGGCAGACACCATTGTAGCATCACGGCTGGAGCAAGCTGTTAAGCTCTGGAGCCTCCTTATTTAAGAGAGAGGTGCCGCTTGCCTCTGTTGCAGCATTTCCCACGGTGAGCACCTGGCTCCTGGTATGCGCCCAGCAAATGTTCATTCACTTTCCTTCAGTCGCTCTGCTCTTCATCTCATATTTTTCTCTACAGGGTTAGCCCGGCTCCAGATAGGACCGAACACAGGGTTGATTGTACTGTTTTGCTTATCTTTTCTTTACAGAGAAATAATGAGCATTTGGCAAAAATTAAGTATTGATGGAAATGAATATTGCAATTTGGTAGCTGCTGATTGACATATGTTAGCTAAGTAGCTACTCAGATTTCAGGAAGCTTGCCTAGAAATTTAAAAAAAAATCCTAAGAAGAGTTACCCTCTTTGTCAGGTGCTTATTTATAAAATTGTCTTCTTTGGAATGTCCCAGCTAAACAGTTTTTATAAAACACTGGCTGAGCTTTGGCTCAAGAGTTCAAGTTAGCCTGCATGAAAGCTCAACTTCAGTGGATATAAAAGGGTTGGGTCCTTTTTTGGAGCCTCTTTGCTTTGGAGAGAGAGTTTTCTCTTTTTCTCTTCTCTTCTTCTTTCTTTTTTCTTTTTTCTTTCTTTCTTTCTCTTTTTCTTTCTCTTTCTTTCTTTTTCTTTCTTTCTCTTTCTTTCTTTTTCTTTCTCTTTCTTTCTTCCTTCCTTTCTTTCTTTCTTTCTTTCTTTCTTTCTTTCTTTCTTTCTTTCTTTCTTTCTTTCTTTCTTTCTTTCTTTCTTTCTTTCTTTCTTTCAGAAAGGGCTGTTCCTTTGGTCAGTGGGTCTTTTTTTAGACTTGCAGGGAAGTCATAGTAACAGGCTCCAGGTCTGATTGGATTCCATGGCAACAAAGGGTTGTGACTTTATTAGAGAAGAGTAGAGCATGCCAAGAAAGATAAAAATCAGAGTACGGAAGATGTCCGACCAGATGCATGTGCTTTTGTGGACGGCGAGCCCTGCGATGAAACCGTTCCCGGAATGGTCATCGGTCTCTGTTGCAAATTTGAACCCCACTGGGTTATCATTACGTCATAGGGATCAGCGCTTACTTCCAAAAGATCTGCCTGCATCTTCATTCATCCTTTTTTATATCTCGATATATTAAAAACAAAAAACGGTAATGATAAGAACCTAAGCAGAGATGATTCTGATTTCGAAGGTGGAAAAGAAATTTAGCTTACTCTTTGTGGAACTGATTACAGCTGTAAACTGTGCGACCGTGTGGGAGGGCCAATTAGAGGCAATTATAACTCGATTGAACGCCCCCTGAATTAAAGCTTGCTGTGTGCATTCCAAGCTGGGGGTCCTGTTTCCCATCCCTGTTCCTTGTGGTTGAGTGTGGAGGTACCGGGTCCAGGATAAGGTTGTGGAATCTCCGTAGGAGATGTTCTCTGCTCTCTCCCACAGCAAGCTGCAGGCTGATGTTCTGACCTAACGTGTTGCGATTTGTTAGAGTCCTTTTTGCTAAAGGTCCTAATTGGCGAAGAAATAGCGAGAATTTCGAATCCTCTTCCCCGGGTTATGAATGTGTAGGACTGTCTTTTTTAATCAGACGTGCTGTGTTTATGTTTCTCCTCATACTGATACTGAAAGTGGAAAAACTCCAAAGAGCAGGTGGAAGTTCTGACATGCCCCCTGGGTTCAGACTTCATGAGTCACTCACTTACAGCCACATCATGATGAATCAGAGACTGCACAGGTACTCATGATAAACATTAATAAGTAGTATTAGTAGAAGAGGAAAGGGATGAGCTCACCAGGTTTTCGGTATCCCAGCTACTATTAATCAGACGTTAAGTCTTTGGGGAAATTATTTAACTTCCTTGGGCCTTGGTTTCTTTATCTTCAAATGGGTTTGACCTGAATTAGTGTGTGCCAGACCTCCCTGCTTATGGGATTAACTTGGGGCGCTGGTGTAAGAGCTGGAACCTCTGTTGGAGATTTTGATTCACTAGGTGTGGGGTGGGGCTGGCAGAGCAGGGACCCAAGGTCATCTTACAGTCGGATGTTCAGGAAACACCAGACTAACTTAATCCTTTTGAAACTTTACTTGGTTGTAAGAAGGTGGGGGTGGAGGTGGGAGAGAGAAAGGAGGCCGTAGGATGCAGGCCCCCAGGTTCTGTCCCTGCGCTGCAGGTCTAGGCAGGGCCCAGGAATCCGGCGATTGTGGCCATAATTTGAGAAACGCTGGTCTTGTACTACTTGAGCTCCCCGCGTGCCCCAACGATGGCCCTTCCACACATCGCCGGTGAGAACCACAAATAAGCTGGAAGAGGTGGGTTGATGGCAGGCCTTGGAGGGTCCCCCAAACTCCACATCGCTCTTTGTAAAGGTTATTTGTCTTAAAATCTGGGAGTTGTGCAGCAGTTCACACAATTTTCGATTCTGTGCTGTGTTGTTTCCTTCGGATAAGACAGTGTTTGCTAAGTGTGGTTACATCTAGTGTGCACGAGACAGTACCAGCAAAAGAGGAATTACCTGGGGAGCTTGTTAAAAATACAGAGCTTGGACTCCCAGACCCAGAGATCAGTAAGTCCTATACAAGGGCCTGGGCATCAGTCTTTTTTTTTTTCTTTTTTTTCTTATTTGAGGGTGTGTGTATATTTCTTTTTAGGGTTTAAAAAAATTTTTTTTAATGTTTATTTTTGAGAGAGAAAGAGCATGTGGGAGGTAAGGGAAGGAGAGAGAGAGAAAGAGGGGCAGAGGATTGAAGCAGACTCTGAGTTGACAACACAGATCCTGATGTAGAACTTGAACTCATGAACTGCGAGATCATGACCTGAGCCAGCTGCATAACCAACTGAGCCATCCAGCTCCCCAGGTTTTTATTTATTTTTTTAATGCAGGTCTATTTTTAGAGAGAGTGAGCGAACAGGAGAGGGTCAGAGAGAGGGAGAGAATCCCAAGCAGGGAATATATTGTTAGTGCAGAGCTGGGCTGATCAGGGAAGCGGGGCTTGGTCTCATGACCTGAGCTGAAATCGAGAGTCGGATGTTACATGGACTGAACCACTCAGGTGGCCCTCATTTTAGGGTTTGGTAAAGTTTTTGGGCTTCCCTCCCCAGTCTCACTCTAATTCCAGAGTAAAACTGATTTTAAGTGTAAACACATGTTTACAAGGTCCATGGTTAAATCTTTAAAAAAGGGTCTATAACTCATATAGCAGGTGTTTGAGGGGAAAACAAACAAACTGATCTTCTGAGACTCTAAGACAAAATTCCTAAACTTGAACGATGAAATCATTAGCTGCTGGAGCAAACACATTTTAATGTGTACCTTCTCTGTAGAGTTTAAATTTGTGCCTTGTGTGTTCTCTTTCCTGTTTAGCAAAGATTGAATAACACTGTTAAAATGAAGAGTTTAGTAGAACTTTAGTATAAGCCTGAATTTATGAAGGTTCACTTTTCTCCCCTATTAACTAGCTTAACTTAAAAAGTGTTAGTTTAGGGGCGCCTGGGTGGCTGGGTTGGTTAAGCGTCCCACTCTTGATTTGGGCACAAGTCATGATCTCACAGTTTGAAGTTCAAGCCCCACGTTGGGCTCTGTGCTGACAGTGCAGAGCCTGCTTGGGATTCTCTCTCTTCCTTTCTCTCTGTCCCTCCCCTGCTCACACTCTCGTGCTCTCTCTCTCTCTCTCAAAATAAATAAAGAAAAGTACAAGTTCATAGGAAAAAAGTCTCCTAAAGAACATAAGGTGGAAAATGTTCTAACTTGTAATTTTTAACCCAGAGATAAGCACTGTTACGTTTCTTATGTATTTTTACAGAAATGTTTTCTGCACAAAACATATATATCCATTATTTATTTAACCAATCTACTGTTGACATACAATTTAAGTTCATTCTAGGGTGATCGGTTTTTTCCATGTTTGTTTGCTTTGTAATACTGTACTGATTATTTCTGTACATCTTTTTTTCTGTAACCATATATGGATAGGTTTCTAAAAGAGAAATTGTTGAGTCAAGGGGTATGTGTTTTTTAAAAAAGGAAAGATGGGAATACAGTGTCCTTCCAAAGGTTTCCCCAATTTAACTGGTGAAATCTTTGATTTTTCAAAAGACTTCCCTGTCCCAGTTTATTCTGATAGAGCAGGTGAGCAGCTAAATTATCCTTTGTCTACTTACATGAAACCTGAGACTTCCCTCAAGGCCTCTGGTTAGAGGAGTTAGTAGAGATATTTCATAAAAAAGAGAAGAATTTAAAAGATATATAAGGTGTTCAGAGGGAGAGGAGAATTGAGAAATAGCTTAGGAAAGCAAATAACCCTGAGTATGCCAGTTGAATTCTTTGGGTCACATGAAGTCACAGAACCTGAATTGGGGTCTGAAGAAAGTAAGGTGATCTTGGAGCATGTCATAGTGAGACGGTCATGCCCTGTTCCCTGGATATGGGTGGCTCCTTCGGTAGATGTTGTAGGGCCCTTGTGAGAAGCACTGTCCTCTAATTGTGATGAGCTCTGTCCTCTAATGCAAGTCATGGTCTAGTTGGGGGTGCATGCGTGTTTCAAAGTACTGTTTAAATGAAAAGAATTACTCTTCAGTAGTGTCCTGAGTGTCTGAGAGAACTAATGGAGATCAAGAGCCATGTGGCCTGGGGATGTTGCTGGTTTAGTGGCAGATGCCATCTAATCTGGCCACCTCCCTGCCTTCATTTTGCCTCCTACTGGCGGCAAGATCGGAGAGGATCTTTTAGACACAGAAGATTAGTTCACTCTATGTAAGTCTGGGAAGTTCAAATCTATTCAAGGGAGAGAAGTATGAGGAGGTCTCTTGGATCTGTATGTCGGAAAGAGTTAAAATCTTAGAAGCTGGCAAAAAAGAAAAAAATCTTAGAAGCTGGCTAAGAGGGATGGCCCGGTGTGTTGTAAGTTTAAAGGGAGCCATCCAGAGTCCAGACAGTCGGGGAGCATCAAGAGCGTCAGGCTAGAGCTGGCGTGCTGGAGAGCGGGTGTGTGTTCGCTCTCAGCACTCAGGGTCCCGAGTGCACTCTCAGACCAGCCCTGCTTGAGCCAGGCCATCTGTGGACAGGTGGAAGACAGCCAGGAACAAAACAGCTTCTGAAGACCATAGCTCGGAATTGAGTCCTTCTCTATGTTTAATCAAAATTGTTAAATGAACCAAATGACTAGATAGCCTGGAGGCAACTGTCAAATAGTTTTACATTAGAAACTTGAGGGGTTTTTTTGTTTGTTTGTTTGACATATTTATGACTGGGACACAGACATGAAGTAGGTACGCAGAGCTGGGACATGGATGAAAGAGAGGATATCTGAAGCTACCAGGGAAAGGATTAGGAAGGAAGGAAGAGATGATTGTGAATGTGTTTTTAGCAAGTAAGTTGGAGATGATAACATAAAATATCCAGTGACCAAGGTACTTTCAGACTAGGAAGACAGCCATAAAAATAGGTAAGGCAAATTGGAGCCCAGATTTGAATTCAAAACCAGAATTAAAATGAACGAGCTTGGCTATGTGGAATTGAATTCTGTATGCCATAGTGGTCAGTCTGATTTTTAAATCTTATTATAATTTAAGATGTTGGTTTGAAGAGTTAGAATAGGCAAAATGAGTTCAGCAAAGAAAATATACTTATATTAAAAGTATGGTATTGATTTAACATTTAGTGTAAGGCAAGATCCATTTGCTAGATTTATTTTTAACATTTGTTTAAGACTTTCACTTGAACTGAGCCAGAGGATAGAAGCTATTATGCAGTATTAACTTTGGTAGACACTCTGCCTCTGAGATATTACAGTATACTTTTACGTAAAGAGTAAGGTTCTATTGACTAGGCTTTATTATACTGACAACATTTTGTCTCTTTTCCAGACCCCAGCGTCTCTCTGTCCTCCATCACGCCCTGCCCCCAGCACAGAATTAAATCAATACCACTTAAGCCACCCAGCAGTTTTGAGATCTTTGCAGTAGTTACTTAATGTGAAGGGCAGGAAACCCCTGGTCCTCTGACCATTCTGGCCTGATTTTTTCATACGGCTTACGGCAATTCAAATATTTGAGAATCTTTTCATACAAGGAAGGTCAAAGGGGATTTAAAGACAAATGACCGACAGAGGGAAAGCTTGTATCTGTTGCAGGAGTTGGTACTTGAGTTATCATAATAAAAAGCGGTGTATGATCACAAAAGAGCAAGAGAAAAATAAGGAATATCTTGTGTCTGGTATGACATCAGGTCCTTTTACTGATCTCATTAATTTCTGGGAGGAATTTCCTCAGATGAGGCTAGAGTCTCAAGAACATTAACTTAATCGCCCAAGGTCATGTACCTACTAGATGGCAGCTGAGATTTGGTCAGATCTCTGGACCTTAAAGTCCACGCACATCCCCTCAGTAACTTGCCTTCCAGATGCTGTTACCAACGGGCTCCAACTCTGTTTCTTCAGCCCCTGCCTCTCTCTGAGTGTCCGTCTGGGCGTCTGTGCTTGAATGGCCCACAGGGACCTCCAGTCTGTCCTCTGCCCTCAGTCTCCTCCTGCTACCTCTCCCCAGCTTTTCTATCTTGTGAAGGATCTTCCTGGCCACCGGAACGAATGAAAAAGAAGTGAGATTTTCCTTTACTCCCCCTTTGAGTCCCCACATCCAGTTGGTGGCACATCCTTTTGACGCCACCTCCTTGGTGTACCTCAAGCGCTCTGCTCTCTTCCCCGCTACCGCCGTCCAGCCTGCACCGACTCTCACCGTAGACGCCTACCGCAGGCCCCAGTCTGTTGCACCAAACGTGTTTTCCCTCCTGCTTTCCCGGAATGACTTGTCTCAAACCAGGGTCTGGTCATCCTAATCCCCCTAGAAGCTGCCACGGGGCCTGTTGGATGAAATCCTAACACCTTAGCATGACTTCATGGGAACCCTCAAGGTCTGATCCCTGTTCTGCCAACCCAGTTCTTCTTCCTTCTCCACCTTGCCCCGAGTCCTCCAAATCCTTGCCTGCTGTCTGGCTGACCAGTGCAGAGCTCACTTTACCTGATGTACCTTCTGAGTGACAGGTCTCTTTCTTCGTGCCTCGTATCCACCTCATCCCTTTCCGTGTCCCTCCTTTCTGCCCCCTGGGCTCCCCTTCCCAAGTGCTGCCTTAGAGCACCAAGTACACTCAGGGTACTCATCAGAGGCTGTCCCTGTTTTCCTGGCCACCAGACTGAGAGAGGGGGCAAGGGGGTACCGTGTCCCCTCACAGCTCCAGCACGCCTTGCTGCGCCTGACACGCAGAGGCACCAGTGGGCATCTGTCTCATGAATGAGGCGATAGAGGAAGAGTCTCCTGACTCCCCACTTCATCCCAGTGACTGCCCTTCCCTCGGCGGCGGAGCCACTCACTGCTTACTCCGTGATTCGTGTTGGTGTTTCTTGTGCTCAGTTCACAGCCTTCTCTGGCTCTTCCCAGAGTTTGTTGAATTGAGCCCATTTCTTTGTCAGTAAACCAGGAGCCCCAGACTGAATGTCTTCTGGGGTCCTCTTGCCATCCCAGGGCTGTCGTAACAGGATCCCCTTCTTGTCTGCCCCCCCCCCCCCCCCCCCCCCCACCCGAC
>NW_027531504.1:6722891-6742770 GCF_008692635.1 Crocuta crocuta
GTGCCTCTTGGGGCTGTGAGCACAAAGAGCCCACTTGTCCAGCAGTGGCTTGAACACAGTATGTTATTGGTGGCGGGTTGGAGTAGTCCCAGTGAAGGGCGTGGAGTTTCCCCGAGACAAACAGGGATACTCAGATATGTGAGCAGGATCTCCAAAGTCCGGGGTGAGTCATACGGTAGGTGCTGTCGGAACAGCGAGCCTGGCTGCCTTACAGCCTCAGATGCCTCTCGGGCAGGAAGGCGAGCTGGTCGCTGACCCTGTTCTGCTCTCTCATTCGTCGTGTGGTGTTTGGTAAGTCTCCTCACCCGCTCTCCTGTTTGAGCCGGCCTGTGTAAATATATGCTGTAGAGCTTTGTGGTCATTTATAGTTTATGAGGTGCTGGAAAGAAATACAAATTATTTTTGTGCTTGTCTCAAATCCTTCCTAATTGACTAGCGGCTTTCTAGGTATTTAAACTGCCTAAACTCATGAACCACCAAACAAACTCTCTCTTGCTGGGTCCTTTAAGAATGCAAATCCAGCATGTGTGATTTAAGAGATGAGCAAATACACGCGGTGTTTGCGTGTGCCAGCTACCGGCTGGTAACAAGCTGGTTCTCCATCCACTTCCCCGGGCTCTACCCAGACTGAGTTGGATCTCAGTTTGTACTCTAACATTGGCTCTTTTGAAAAGTGGATATCCTTGAATCCTCCCTTTCCTGAAAACTTCAGACTCCGTAAAACAGACTTTGTGTGACTGTCAGCCACTGTCAGTGCCCCGTGAGATAGATGGGTGTGGTGGCTGTGGGCTGGGAGAGGAGGCAGCAGTGGGAGAGTGTGGATCTGTAAGCAGGGCGCTTCCTGCCATCCTGGGATGCTACCCCGTGGGACTGATGCAGAACTCCCCGTGGGCTGGGGAATGTTCCATTTCACCCGGGCTCTGCCCCCGTGAGCTGCCTGATCTCATGGGAAGTTGTATTGAATTTGTGACTTTGTATGTGTGCCTGTGCTGCCGGAGGTTTCTGTACATGGCTACAAAATGCACATACTCTTTGTTTTCACTTCCTGGACATTAGACTATTATGAACACACTGATTAATTCAAGTAATTTTTTTTTTCTAATTCGTTTGGTCTCAAAGGTTGATCTAGAATATTAAGGTGGGCTTACTGTTGATAATGATCCCTAGCCTTAAGAAACAAACAGTCGGAGATGGAAGAGGGGTGTGGAAAGTTGGAAGAGTTTGCCGTTTGCTGCTTATCATTTGATCCTTTGCATCTTGAAGATTAAATTTCTGTTATTAAAAAAATTGGAGGGCCTATTCTAACAACAAGGCATCTTAGTAGCCTCCTAGCACAGTGAGTGCAACAGTCATGTAGGGCTTGTGCTGGAATGAAAGGGGAGATGGCCGCCCAGACCATGAGGGCACTGCTTGTAAAACAGCTGTTGCTGCTGCCGGCCGCTCCTCAGGATGCTACAGGAAGGGGTCTCGCCTTGCCAGCTGCTGGCCCACTAGGCTGTTCTGGAAAAGCCGCCTCAGTGAGGAGTGGGTTGTCTAAGTGCAGGCAAGCATGGTTTGCTGGCTGCCTAGGGGTTAACCTGTAGCCCAAGGGAAATTTGGAGGTTCTCTCTCTCTCTCCCCCCCTCTAGACTACACCCTTTCTGGGTGTGACCCAGAAGACCAAGTCAGGACCCACTCCTGGGGTGGCTACGAGGCCTTTTTGTCCAGATCACATTAAGCAGGTCCTCAAATTTAGATTTTAACATTATTGCCCAGGAGTTAAGTCACAGAGCCAGAGATAGACCGAGAGGATTAAAAAGAGAGAGATGTTATTCAACATATAACTTAAACAGACATACACCCACACAGTTTATTACACTGTGTGATTTACTCCATGGTTTTTATTTTTAAATGTTTATAAATTAAGAAATACTAAGCATAAAGGATATTCTGTTTAGAAAATAACATGAAACATTGCTGCACCTAAAACCAAGGGTAAGAAATTGAGCTTGATCCCATGGCCTTTTCCCAGATTGCATTTCCCCTCCATCACAACCCCCCATCTGCCCCCCCCCACCCCCACCCCAGGTCTTGCTGTCCTAAGGTATGTGTTAACCACTTGCTTTTTCTTTGTCGTTTTACCACCTGTGTATTTATACCTAAATAAGAATTGGTCTCTTCTTGAACTTTAGAAAGTGGAATTCATACTGCATGTGGTTTTCTTTGATTTGATTCTTTTAAGATTCATCTGCTTTAATTTTACATTGTAGCTATGGTTCATCTCCTTCCACGTTACAAATGCACACAGTGTGTATATATTCATTCTGTTACCTGTAGACCTTTGGGTTATTTCTGGGTGGTGGTAGTTTTCTGTTGTGAACATTGTGCTATGATTTTTTTTTTTTTTTAGCAGCAAGCAAAAGTTTATTAGAGTATAAGATTAGAAAGAATAGTAGGAAAGCTGCCTTTACAGAGGGGACATTTGAAAGTGAATGCCTCGTGCTACGAACATTTTTAATACACTTTCTTAACATGTGCAATTTGTTACTAGGAATAGAATTTCTGGGTCTCTAGAGCATGGGCAAACAATTTTTAATGTTTTAAGAATTCATTTTAAATGTATCTTGTAATCTGATTTCAGCATTGCTTTGTTTAAATCCTGGAGCCATCAAAAAATGTTTTCTACACTGAAATAATGCCATCCTATTTTGGCCCCTGAGAAACTTTAACCTTAAGGAAATACCCTTAACTTCTTTCTGTAGTTGTTACATAAACCCTTTTTGAAGGGCAAAACCAAACTTTTAGGACCTGAGAATCACAGGGGTGCCTGAGTGGTGCAGTCGGATGAGCATCTAACTCTTGATCTCAAGGTTCATGAGTTAGAGACCCGCATCCAGTTCTGTCCCCTTCTCTTGGGATTCTGTCTCTCCTTCTCTCTGCCACTGCCCCACTTGTGCACACTCTTTCTCAAAAAACAAAACAAAACAAAACAAAACTGAGAATCACAAATAAAACAGTCTATCCCTCAGGAGTCACATGAGCTGTATATATGCAAACAGCCACCAGGTAATCACTCAGTGACTCTCTTCAGCTTACTGTTCTGAATACCGAGGTCAGTTATTTTGCTATTTTTTTAAATATGTTACTTTGCTATTGGTAAAATCATAGGGCCTAAGAGGAGCAAGGAAGTATCTTGAGAGTGCTAATGAAATTTTAAAGGTAGTTGCATATTAGTCTGACTTTGAGGGTACAAGCACCGGGAGCTTTGTTAAAAATAATAACAAAGTGAGTAACAACAAACTCTTCCAGAAATCAATATAAAACGAAAAATACCACTGTCCCCAGATTCCCAGCCCTGTTCCCTGGAGGTAATCACCATTCACAGTTCCTAAGATTTTCTCTAGAAATTTCCAGACTAGAGTACTGGTGTATATAGTCATATAACCCCCACACAGTATCTCTTTTAAAACAGAAATGAGTGTGTGTAGACCTAGCTCTGCAACTTGCTTTTCTCCCCTAACAGTGAGGCTTGGAGAACTGACTGGTAGCCCATTCACCTTCACCTCCACTTCAGTGGCTGCATTGTTTTCCATTGTACTAGAATCTTCTTAAGCGGTTCCCCTCTGATAGGTGTCTGTGTTGATTCCAGAGCTGGAAATAAATGACTGTGCTGGCGGTGGTGAATCAAGGAGATTGTCCAATTAGAAGCAGCAAAGAATAGGAAAACGAGGCAAAGACTTATATAAATAGTTGGATATCCCTTCTGTTCTTTACATCTCTTGAGGGTTTTTTTGTTTCTTTGATTTTTTTCCCCCCAGTTCTTTGGGAACTGTATGGAAGCTTAAAAGGGCTAGGTTCCTTTTCCTCCTTGCCCTTCCTTCCTTGTGGTAGAAGAGACTGTGGTATCTGACTAAGTTTCTGAGGGAAAGAAATGTATTCACCAGTTCCTGCCTCAAGAACTGGGGGCCTCCAGCTCTGTTCTCTCCCACCTCTAGTGCAGTGAGCACCGGACTGTTCTACCTGATTAGCAGACTGAGGCTAATTCATCTGTTTGGAGATGGAGGGGTTTCATTGTACAGAGCTTATCATTGCATCAGTATTTCTCTAATGGTGGTGTTTGCAAACGCTGTAGGTTACCTATGCAAGCACGATTTCTTTCTCTTTCTCTCTGGCTGCCTGAGCCCTCTCATGAAGTAGAGGCTGAAAATGTTGGATCCTGCTTCCCACAACTTCCCTTGCAACTAGTGTATAGACCCTGTGACTCAGGCCTGGCCAAAGGAACCTAAGGGGAAGTCTGCTGGGCAGTTTCTAGAAAATGTTTTCCTCCCTAATAAAATGTGAAAGAAGAGTGATATAGTTGTCTGCAGCTAGGAATTATCTGCGTGTGAGTCTTAGGACCACAGTGACTCTTTTTTTGTCTCCAAGAGAGAACAAGCAGATGTCCGAAGAGTGGTGGAATGGAAAAATGGAGAGTGTGGGTCTTTGATAACATTTTTAAGCCACTAAAACTAGCTCTTTCGTCCAATCTTTTTACCTGATGTGGCATTTCACCCATAGGAAATAATATCAAAGTATGAAACAGTGTTATAAGACAGCTGTATGCCTACTGTGTTCAAAAGACATTGTGAGGCTGCTGTAGGACAGCAGAGAAGCAGGGGAAAGAATAAGAACTGATAACACGAGGCAGTAGAGAATTTAGTGCTGCAGGAAGGACTCAAAGCAGCAGTTCTGAGTAAGCTGTAGTTTCTAGATTGGAGGTGATAAGAAAGGACTTTGTGTGGAAAAGGTTAACAGGAGCCAGTCTGAGGGAACCCCATGGTTTTGGTAAGTAGAAAGTTGGGGGTGGCAGGGGAGGAAGCCTGAGGTTTTACAACAGACACAGTCTGTGGACTCAGACCTGAGTTGGAACTTGGGCTCATCACTCACTGGTTTGTGACCTTTTCAGAAGCCTTGACTTCCTTGATATTCCTCATGATAGACTAAACATAACCTGTAGAATTGGGGTGAGGAATAGAGGCGAAATACGTCGGACACCTGTGATGCAAACAGGCAGGCACCAAATAGAGGGTAGAGGTGGAGGGGGCAGGGAGACCACATCCGTGGTGGGAGCTCCTGAGCCAAGTGGAGGTGAGCCAGTAGAAACCATGTGGGCGTGTTGCTTTTGATCTGGTCAAAGGTCACCTGGATAGGCCATTTGGTCCAGGTGAGGGGGTGTGAGTACAAAACCTGGAGAGACAGGTTTAGGTTGAGACGCGGAGGGCCTGGATTTCCGACGATCTGGGTTTAGACCTTATCCTATAGACAGCCCTTGTGCCGCGGCTGGGAGGGGCAGCCTGGGACAGTGAGATGCCTTAGGAGGTGGTTGCAGTGGCCCCGGTGGGCAGTATAAAAGACCTTGACTGGGCAGTGTCAGGTGGAGGGCAGGGAGAGGTTAGGAGTCGGAGAGGTGATGGAGAAAGACAGGATTTAGTGATGCAAGAGGCAAAAGGGAGGAAAGAATTAGCAACGAGTTCTAAAGACTGAATGCCTGTCTGTTGTTTGGTGTGAAATTCATGGTAGACTTGTAACGCTTTCAGATAATCACATCCCAGGTTGGGACATGAGCACTGAGCACTCAGCAAGATTTATTGACATTTTGGATGAAAGATGTTATATGTAAGTAGGAAATAAATGATGGTGCCCAAATCTGCTCGTTAGTTAATTTTGTCTAATTATGTTTGTCACTTTCCCACTGTTTACATGTAAAGTTTGGTTCCTTTGAAAAATGTGTCCCTTAATAATGTAAACATACCCTTGCTTCTGATTAGATATGATTGAACACTTTGAGTCAGTCCTGTAATATGAAGTGTATATTCACTGATTGTTGACTACGTGTTTATCCAGGACGAAAAGCAGTTGAGCATGTTTTCTCTGACATGAGGATTGTGGTACTTACAGGTCTATTTACAATGCCTTATTCATAGAACATCAGTCATAACAACATCTAAAGTAGTGAGATGAGACCAGAAGCATCAAGTATAGAAATGAAAGACATTTCAGTTCATTAAAGTCAGGGTCATATCTTAGGCTGCATGAGGTTTCATAATCTCAGTTGGTGAATCTTGAACAGATGGTTCTTTAACATTTTGAAATGCTGAGTAAGGGAGGTGGACCCCAACATATTAATAAAGTGCATCACTCTGAATACTATTATGTAGTTAGCAATCCTTGGAGTCTAAGTTCATCGGCTTTCCCAAATTTAGGCAAAAAGAAAACTCCATCCTTCATGTATCCTAGGGAACTAGGTATGAGTAAACCCTTTTAAGAAAGACAGACTTCCACTGGGGCATAAAATTAAGTTTTTCAACAGTAATTCTGTACATAGGTGGTTTTGTAAGATGCTCAGAACAAGTGTCCTGTCTGGGAGTTCTTGTGATCTCATTGGGAAGTTAGGGCCCTCGGCCAGGTACAGACCCAGGATTTGGTTCATTACTGTTGACAGTGAGGAGAGAAAAGCATCTGACGCTGAAACTCTCCCAGACAGCTTTCTATTCTTCACATGCCTTCCCCCACCCCTTTTACGAATCTAATTTGGAGTTTAAAATTTTTTCAGATAGAATTTGAGTCATAATAGATAGTGTAGATACACAGGTATACTGTGGTGCTTTCCTATAGTCAGAAGAATCTGGGATACTTTGCAACTATGGCTTAGAGCAAGGGGAATATGATTTGTGGTATATGTTGAAGGATTCCTCTTTTCAATCCATAAGTAAAAGACCAAAGGAATTGTAGCCTTCAGGGAAATCATCTTTAACTCCTGCCTTTTCTTTCATTTTTATGTAAAAATTCTATCCTGTAATCTGTTAGCCTTCTGATAAAAAGCATGAGGGCTGTGATCGTTGGAACGTGTATAGCCTCTCCTATCTCCAGAAGAGAAAGGAGTAGAGATGGAATAAATGATCTGTCATGTGTATGAGACAAAATCCCCGATTTCTTATCATGTGACAGATAATATTTTAGATGAGAACTCAGCTGCCCTTAGCTTCATGATTTTGTTTTTAAATACTGGGTCTGGTTATAGGATCTCTGCATTGCAGACAGAGGCCCGCTCTGTGTTGGTGCAGTGCAGTGTGAGCATACAGGTGTATACTGACCAAATCCTACAGATCAGCAGATCCTTCCTACGTGCCTGTGTACACAACACATGAACCGTGACCGAAATCTCTATGCACAATATAGCCACAGTTCTGTGTTTTTTAAAAGCTAAGAGTCTAAACAGTGTCTGTATTTAAGGGAGGGTTTTATGGGTGATATTTTTTCCCCTGCATTTTTTGTTATTTCAGGATCTCTATCTCTCAGTATTTTTATGATGAAAAAAAAGTCCCCACTTACTTTCAAAACCCTGGCTTCTCCTTGCCACCTGGTAGAGTGTCCAGTCTAGTGTGGCTCACACAGCCAGCTACGGGGTGGGTGGGGCTTGGGTCTGTGTTCTGTCTCGTACCTCTGCCTCTCACAGATAGGTGCCTGCACCTCTTTTTTGCCCCAGCCCTCAGCTGTACCCTGATTCAGTCCTTATAAATTCTAGACACCTCAAGAAACCATCGGTTTCCCAAATATTCTGCTTTCTGCCTCTGGACACATTGTACTCCTCTCTGGACTCTTTTGGCTGAATTTTGAGCCCCCTCTTCTGTGTCCAAATCAGATATCATGCTCTTTGAAGGGTCTCACTGAAGGCTTCTAGGTCTTTTTTCTGCCTCTTTATTCCTCATGTTTTTCTGCATTTGTGTAGTTCCATGTGTCTCCCTGCCCAGAGAGGGAGCTCCTAGGCAGAGGCATGGTTGTCATTCTTCCCTTACTGATTCTGGTGCTTTTAGCATACAGCCCAGCTCACAAAAGATAGACAGGAAAACATTTTTTGAGTAGAAATTCTGTATTGGGGGGGGGTCTACTTTGGAACCTAAATCAGTTCCATTAACCTAAATTAGTCAATTCCGTTAATTATCATCAAAACATTTGGTCTAAATCAAATCCATTAACTGTCATAAAAACATTTGGTTCAAAGTATGTGAATAAGCTCTAATTGTACTTTGTGTGCTTTTAGTTAATTTCGGCCTCTTGGAGAAACATTGGCTTTCTAAATAACTATTATGTAATGAACCAGGTCATTTGCAATCTGCATCAGCATCGTGTTTTGGATGTTGCTGCATTTTGCAGAATTTAAGATGAAATATTTTTGTATCTAAATCTAATGTGATTAGTTATAACCACGGATATTAGTGCTTTGCTAGTTAGTATACCATACAGATCTCTACGCTTTCTGTGTTTTGTACATTTGCTCTGCTATATTCTGGTAGTAAAAACAAATATTTATTAGGCAGTGTCATGAAAGTTGCAGAAACTTTAAAAATGTTAAAGAGCTGGGGGCTCCCAGGTGTTTCGGTCAGTTAAGCGTCTGACTCTTGGTTTTAGCTCAGGTCATAGGTTTCACCTTGCATAAAGGCTCTGTGCTCACAGTTCGTTCTGTCGGTCTCTTTCAAAATAAACATTTTTTAAGAATATTAAAGAGCTGACAAAACACAGTGTGAATTGACACTAATGAAGTTAAAATTCTTACTTTGCTAGAACTGAGCAATACACTGGTCTGGAATACAATACTGTATTAGTCTGCATTCATTCATTATCTGCAATGTTACAAGTGCTGTAGAGATAACATAGTAATTTGACAGCCCCAGTGTTTTCATTGTCTAAAGGTTTTTTTGTTTGGTTGGTTGTTTTTTTGTGTGTGTGTATTTCTTTACTTTTTAAAGGAATGACTTGCAGGTACATAACATCTTAAAAGTACAATTGGATGATTCTTACCTGTGTGCTCACCACGCTACCTGCCACCTGCCCCAGCATCGTTGGCACCCCAGAGCTCCCTCTGCCACCTTCTGGCAGATCACCGTCCCTCCCTCTGCTCTCCAGCAGGGGTGGTGGCTATCTCCAGATCATAAGAATCCTACAGCGCAAAGTGTGATATAATGAGGTTCATCTATGTTGTGTGTGACTAGCTCTTCATTCTTTTCATTTGCTGCATATGGCTTTTAACTGCTTTTTGCTTAATCGTCATTTTTTTTTTATTTTTTAAATTTATTTCTAGGAGAGAGAGAGAGAGACAGCGTGAGCAGGGAAGGGCCAGAAAGAGAGGGAGTCACAGACTGAAACAGGCTCCAGGCTCTGAGCTGGCAGTCAGCACAGAGCCCGACGCGGGGCTCGAACCCACGAACCGCGAGATCATGACCTAAGCGAAAGTCGGACGCTTAACCGACTAAGCCACCCAGGCGCCCCGCTTAATCGTCATTTTGGTAGTCAGTGTCCTTAGAAGAAAGGATACCTGTTCGATGTTTGTTACCTGGTATGTGCTGAGGGCTGCCAGCTTCACAGACCTAGTGGTAGCAGAATTGTTGAGTGGAAAGGCCTCCAGGGCCTTAGAGGTCACAGAGTTCATCCACCTGGTTTTCTCACATGAGGGACCTTAAGAGTTCACTAGGCCCCCGACTGACCTGGTCTAGGCTTCTTCCTTACTTCATGATGCTCTGTCACAATTCAGATCTGATCATATGGATGACCCAAGTTGATAGAAAAACAGTCTTGGGAAGTTAGCAGTTTAGAAATCCAACATCAACAAGGTTTAAAAATGCTGGCCCTTAAATGATAAGAGTGTTAATTTTCTAGAGTTTTCATTCACTCATCTGTAATACATTTCTCTCAGTATCCATTAAATGAGGTGTATCTCTGTTCATGGAATTTATTCTTTTATGAGCACCAATTCTTTTTTTTTTAATCTTTTTTTTCATGTTTGTTTATTTTTGAGAGAGCACGCCCGCACATGTGCACGACGAGTTGGGGAGGGGCAGAGAGTGGAGGAGACATAGAATCTGAAACAGGCTCTGGGCTCTGAACTGGCTGTCAGCACAGAGCCCGACTTGGGGCTGGAACCCACGAACCATGAAGTCATGACTGAGGCACCCGGGTGCCCCGAGAACTAATTCTTAAAGGAGAAGGAAGGGGAAAATTTTAATCAGTGCACATGGTTATTATGATTTCCGCAGTTTCAGTGCATTGTCTTGAACTTCTGCTACTCCCAGCTGTAATCCTCTTCAAGCCTTGATGAAAACCACAAAGCTTTTTCTTAAGATGAGAAATCTGTGTAAACTCTAAGTCTGTGAGCTTTGCAAGTAAAGAACTGTTCCTTGATCAGATACCTTACTCCTAGTAATGGTTCATAGAAAGTTTCATAGAAAGAATATTGTAGGAGAGATTAGTGGCTCAGCATCGGAAAGTTTAACCTTTATTGACCCCACTGGCCAGGAAGTAACCATAGGACATTCTTCAGTATGTTAGAGCCTCCTTAATTATTAGACACAGAAACATGTGGCTTGTCTTTTTCCCAATTATAAAACACTAGTTCAAAGAGGATTGAGTCCCATTCATTGGTCATGGAATAAATTTAAAGCATAACTATCATTTTATGTTTGTATATGGAAAAGTAGAAGGCAGAGTACAGCAAATACCTATCTACTGTATCTAGATTCAACAAATAAATCTTTTGTATTCGCTTTATGTATTGTGTATGTAATCTGATTCAAGGCAAGTTACATGTACACATTAAGGTACTTAGTTTCTGACATGTATACAAAAACAAGGACATTCTCTATAGGATAGAATTAATATACCCTAACAAAATTAATTATAATTTTCTAATATGCAGGGGTCCAAAAAATGAGCTAACTCTATTTTTTAAAAATATGCTTATAAAGTTGGGTGGCGTGTAGTAAATATAAGTATTATTTCATAAAAGTTACATACGTGTGTATACCTGCACACATATGTATGCATGTATTGGTAAGTGCATATTTCTTACTGTGGGTCTCATTCAGGATTTGGAATATAGTGCTTTATAGCATAAAGAAGGTCACATAAATAAGTATTTGCTACTCAGAGATACTGCTAGTTCTGTACTGAGTGTTGAACGGCATCTAAAAAAGTGAATACTTGTCGTAACCTAAAAATCTAGCAAGGAAGATAAAATAAGTAGTAGAGCCAGAATGCATCGATAGGAGAGGAAGTAACTTGGGCAGGAGTCCTGTGAAAAGGCCTCATAGAAGAAATCTTGAAGGGATGGTAGGATTTGGACAAGACTAAGGTCTTGGAACAGGTGTGCCCAGAAGGAATGACGTAAGCATTGGGGTGGAAAGAAAGTGCAGAAATGTGTAGCGCTGGGGTCTGTCAGGGAGGTGGTAGAAGGAGGAAGACAAGACCTAGCATAGTTGGTGTAGGAAAAGTTACTCAGGGATTAAGTACCAGCAGGAGGAAGAATCCAATTCCTTTATTAGAGGAAGAGCCGTTGTACGTCTCGAGCAATGTTAGAACGCGAAGAAGAGGAGTGTAATGTTCTCCATGGCTGCATAGAGGAAATGAAACACTGAACACGGTGAAACCTGTTTAAACTCTTGCCCTTTAGGTAGATGGAATAGGAAGGGAGGATCTGGATTCAGTGGGTGGATCTGGAGAGAGTGAGGAAGGGTCAATCTAGGGAGAAATTCTTGGACAGGGCAACAACAGGATTTGGTGACAGCTTGAGTCGGGTGGAGAGAACCTGTGCAAAATTAGCGAATGATGCCATTGATAGAGAAGGTCATGGAATTAACTGTCGCCAGGTTCAAAAAAACTCCACGTATCATCTCTAAAAACAAGCTTCCATGACATCATACTCTCAAGAATTAGTTTAGGAGGCATGTTTTTTTTAAAAGAGGAAATAGCAAGTTACCATCATTAGGTTTTTCTAACACAATTTTTCCTTGTTTTGCTTAAAGACTTAGGGAAATGTTAGCTAATGTCTCTTTAAAGGCCTTAATTTAGAGCCCTGGTTTCACTTAAGTAGCAACATAGAAGACTAATCATACTTAAAAAAAATTAAGGATCAAATATTGAGAGTTTAAGTTTTAGTCATTTGAGGTCATGTACCTTTTCAAAAGTTGGATCACTCAGATACTAGGTGTTCCGCTTTTGGGTGAATGGGCATCTTTAGACACATTCTCGTTACAGGTCAGTTCAGATTCACTGGAACTTGATCTGAAGGGATGTCCTGTGTGCTGTGAGATTCTGCCGGACGTTTCCCATCCTGCCCCTCCGCTGCAAGCTGTGTATACACAGTAAGCAGGTGCCACAGTGTGCAGTGGGGAGGGAATTGCCAGCTTCTCCTGAGGAGCTTAACATGGTGACAGCAGCACCATTGCTCCTGGCTCTGGACTTTTCCGAAGTTCCCACCTGTCTGGGGTATGTTGTGTTTGATAAGCGATAGCGTATACTTAGAGCCCTTAACTCTGTATGAGGCCCTGTTGCAAGCACTTCACGAATTTTAATTCATTTAATCTTCATAGTCACCCTATGAAGTAGGTACTGCTGTCCCCACTTTACAGATGAGGAAACTAAGGCATAGAGAGACTAAGCAACTAGCCTACGATGATACGTTTAATGTGACAGAGCTGGGATTTGAACCTACAGGGTCTGGCTCTGAATCTGGTTTTAACCACGGACATATGCTACCACTGTGATACAGTTAACCCGTATTGGACACATGGCTTTGGAATTGGGGCTTTCCCACGAATCTCAAAACCATTGCAGCTGGTTGCTGTGAGTGTGACGAGTGGGCCCTGGAAGCTGTTCCTCTGCTGGAAATATCGTCAACCCAAATATAGACCTGGGTTCTAAGAAAGGCCATGGTATAGTGGCCTTAAAAATCACAGTCCACAGTTCAATTTATTTCTTTATAGTTTCCTTTTTTCTAGATTATAAGGTAATGTGTTCCCAGAGGACTGTCCTCTACCTGAAATATAAATCTTCAGTGCTTTTAAGCTGCTGTGGCTGTGAGAGAAAGAAGCCTTCTCTTTCCTTCATCTTGGGAGCAGAGCCTCTAATGATTACCTACCTACTAGGGCTGGAGCCAGAAGAGGGGCTCCGTGTACCAACTGTCTGTTTCACTGGCGTGGAGAATCAGTAGTAGTGGTTAAAACAGAAGCAGTCGACCTTTTTATGATTCAAGACCTTGGGATCTAAGCTAGTTTCTTCTCTAACTCCTTAACGTCAAATTGGGAACATCTCCAGCAATCGCCTTGTGGCACCAAGAACTGCCTAACGCCGTTTGTTAGTATTTGCTCTTCTGGTTTCTCTCTTGTACCTATTTTCCACTTTGCAGTATTTAATGGCTGCGCAGTGATTTAAGTGAGCGAAAATTGAGACTTGGAGGGGCATGGGAAACATGTTTGTGTCTAGTAAAGGGTCTGGCATAACGCACCTGGCATAACCAGTGAGAGGTGGGGGTGTTAGAGCACGGACCTGGGGGCCGCCTGGGACCACGCCCCCTGCTCACTGGCTTTATGACTTCAGACAAGTCACTTGTTTTTTCTGTTGGTAAAGTAGGAGTGATTATTCTAATATTCTTGAGAGGGAAAATAAAATAATGTATGTGAAGCAAGTAGAACATTATATGATGCTTAAGTCTTTAACTGGTAGCTTCTCTTTTTAAAATCAATCTGTACTATTTTGCCAAGATCCCATCCTCTCTTGAACCATTCTTCTTGAGGCCTGCTTCTGTCCTTTATATATATATATTTTAAGTTTAGTTATTTATTTTTAAGAGAGAAGTGCATGCGGGCAGGGGAGGGGGAGAGAGCGCGAGCGAGTGAGCGAGACTGTCAAACAGGCTTCGTGCTCAGTATGGAGCCCAACTTAGGATTCGATCTCACGTCCCTGGGATCATGATCTGAGCCAAAATCAAGAGTGAGACACTCAACCGACTGAGCCACCCAGAAACCCTTACTTTTGTCCTTTACTTATTATTTTTTTAAATGTTTGTTTGTTTATTTTGAGAGAAAGCAAGCAGGGGAGGGAGCAGAGAGACAGGGAGACAGAGAATCCCAAGCCTGTGCGATGCAGGGCTCAAACCCACAAACTGAGAGTTCATGACCTGAGCCGAAATCCAGAGTCAGGTACTCAGCTGACTGAGTCACCCAGGTGCCCCTTTCCTTTTGTCCTTTAAAACAAGTCATTGCCTTCTTAGACTCTGGAGGATAAAAGGACTCCTTTATTTTTGTGTTCATGTTCTTCTGAATTGTGCTTTCCTAAGGGACAGGGAACTATACTTGATGATGTTGCTGGTGCAGTAGATACGTTATTTTAAAAGTTTTTCATTTAATGCAATACCAAGACTGCATCCTTATGCCATCACAAATAGCTTATTGAATTACAACATGGTGTGAGAGAAGGAGCCAGCATGTGGATTCTCAGCAACAGTTAGGATGGTGACCACAGAGAGAAGGTCACAGAGAGGAAGGGCGTACACCTGTGTATTCTGTACATTGTAGGTCATGTGCTAGTTGGTCACCTGTGTTGTTTGGAGCAAACAGCCATGAGACACATCAGTTTCCTGAAGTTTTGGTCTTTTGCTTGAATCACGAGGCATTAACCATCTGCAGCCCAGCCTGTCTGGAGTCCTGAATAACCTCTGCTGTGGGTTCTCCTTGATTCCACCCTGGTCAGCAGCCGGGAGAATGTAAACAGGAGGGACAGCTGCTGCCCCAGTTGGCTGTTCGTCTGCCATTGATTGAGCAACAGAAACTAAGGTGCTGTTGAGGAAGGAATGTGGGGCAGGACACCCATGGTTTTCAGACATTGATATCCAGTATAGTGGGGGGGAGTGGGGGGGGCGGAATCCAATGTTCTACAAATACTTAGACACCTAGCAGGATAAACGCTGTTCAAGGAGTGAATGCAAATTTTGGGGAGAGTACAGAGGAAGCAGTCAGTTCTAGCAGAGCATGGGGGCAGGGGTAGCTCTGTGGAAGAGACTGTGTTTGAACCACTCCTGGAAAAGCTAAATTGGGGTGGAGGCCTGCATGGGCCATGCTAGAGTGAGGAGCTAGTAGGTGCTTAACCCACAGAAATAGGAACGTGCAGGAAACACTCAGAGGCTTATTGGATTAGTGGAATAAGATGAAGGTTGAAAGCTTAGGCTTTGGTACAAATCCTGGTTCTGTGCTTTATTAGGTATAACCACAACCTATATGATGCCCTCCTGTTGCAAATCTGTATAGCATAGCTATTGATCCTTGTTTCATGGAGCTGTGGGGATTAAAGGAGAGTGTGTACAAAGCCCCAGCCTTCCTCTGTTGCCTTGTGCATAGATGTGCTCAAAATACCATTATGGACCAGTCTCCTGGAATATGGCTAAGATAGGACCCTGATCAAGAGAGTTCTAAGTTCTTTGCTGAGGATTTCACTCATTAGTTTATTTATTTTTTTAACAATTTTGTTTTAAGTTTATTTATTCTGAGAGAGTGAACACACGCATGAGGGGAAGAGAGAGAATCCCAAGCAGCCTCTGCATTGTCAGCACAGAGCCCGATGTGGGGCTTGAACTCATGAACCATGAGATCATGACCTGAGCCGAAACCAAGAGTGGGAGGCTTAACTGACTGAGCCACCCAGGCGCCCCAGGCAATTTATTTATTATTACTTTTTTTTAAGTAAGCTTTATACCCAGTGTGGGGCTTGAATTCACAACCCTGAGGTCAGGAGTCACCTGCTCTACTGACTGAGCCAGGCAGGCACCCCTAGGCTAGGGAATTTTAAAGATTTTCAGAAGGAACAGGACATGATTGGTTTATCTTTTAAAAAGATAGTTTTATTTGGCCCAAGGCAATCAGGTTTTTTATATTGCTTGGCCTCATTTGAAGCCTAACACAGCTTCCATATGAAAAATAAGTACTAAAATGTTGATTGAATGTGCTTTTTGTGGACATTAAAATTTTTTTCCTTGAATATGATGCTATTTATTATTTTGGTAGAACTAAAGGGAGATTTTTATTTCTAATTGCTACTTGGTGATAATACTCCTGGCTTACATTAGAAAAAGTAAAATTGCTTAAAGGAAATAAGTTCCATATTGCAAAAGGGAAATAAACTAGTAAGGATCAGGGGTTTTTTTCTACTTCAAAATTAAGTGTGTTATTTCTAAGCCCTATCTGATGGCTAGTTGTGTTCTATTTATAAAAAAATAAATATTACAAATTATCTAGTATATACGCGATATTTTTTTTAGTACCAAAAACAAATTAAACCCTGACCTGCAGAGAAAAACTTATAATGAAGCTTAGGTTTGCTTTGGGAATGTACTTGGGGACCCAAGTATCAAGTTTTCTTTCCTGACTCAGTCTTACTAAGCAACTTTTCAAGAACCCAAGCCAAATTGTAACGTTTAGTGTGGCTTTCTCTGGGTGCCCTGGGAATGGAGGACAGAAGGAGCTGTGTCAGCTTATGAACTGGGTACATTTGACCATATCCCTCCTGTTACATATGGGAATGAGAGTACAGTGTTCACCTCCAGAAGGGTGATGCACGTAGCATCTGTAGATTGAGGCACACCTACCTCTTTATCCTAAAAGGGTATGATAAGGCACGTGGGAAATAGAGTCGCAATAATATCCAAAAATAAAGTTTTAAGTTAAAAAGGAGGGAAGGCTAATCACCAGGTCTAACAGTTACTCATTTGGGTTGAACTTCCTGGCAAAAAAGGAGGCATTGTTATCTGATAGGACACCCCTATCATACTGACTCTTATATTTACTTTATGTATTTAGATAAGAAACTATACTTCAGTAGACGAATTACTTTCCCTTGTAGGGAAAATACTTCTCCTGTGCAGAGTACCTCTTAGGAAAAGAATGTGGATTGATATGAAAAGTTACTTGGGTTCGTCTATAAGCTACTGCTTTTTAAAACGGGCGTTAGGGCAAGTGAGATCTGTGAAGATTCTTGCGGTGCTAACAGTCTGACTTCTGTTGCAGATCAGTGCCCCGCATGTGACATTACTGTTGTCATGGGCCTCTGAGAGGGCACTAAGAAGTCCTCAGAGACTTCGTTCGGATTGGAGATGCTCAAAGACTGCAGGACGGTGCTGGCTCTGTGATTACGCTTCAGAAACTTAGGCGAAGCACACATTCCTCCCAAGAACCCCCAGTCTCTCGTTTCGGGGGTGAGGAAGGCGGTGAATAAATGCCATTCTTTCTGCTCACTGGCCAAGGGCCTTGGAGATCCATTTTTTTCTCCTCCTTCAGAGCTGTCTCTCCTGCCTCGATTCCCAAGGTGGTTCTCTTGGGGTATAATGTGGTATTTCCACCTCCCCTTGCCCTCAAGGCTAGTGCTTAGTCCCTTTCCTGGAAAGGTTTTACTGACTCCTCTGCCAGAAACTGGTGGGGAGTAACTCCCATGGTGGGAAGGACTCCAGACACCCCCTGGGTGGGTTAGTTCAGCGCCCAGGGGTTCTCACATCCCCCCATTTCTTCTAAGTGTAGGAACTAAAAGCCACATGACATTTATTCTGCATTTAGTCCTAAAATTGGGGTTTCCTGCTTCCCCTTTAGAACTCCCCATCCCAGATCTCCCCTCCAGAAGGGACTGTGAGCCCTTCCTTCAAGAAGGCCGAGTTCTTCGTGCTCGACCTGTGGACGTGAGGGGCAGGTGTTAGCTGCTCACATCCCTTTCCCAGACTCGTCTGTTGTTGAGGTAGATGGGATGCCCAGAGACTCCTTTTTCTTAGAAATCACCTTCTTTTGGTGACACCTAGCCTGGGTGGCTCAGTCACTTGAGCATCTGACTTCGGCTCAGGTCATGATCTCGTGGTTTATAAGTTCCAGCCCCACATCAGGCTTACCCCTCTGCCCCTCCCCCACTTGTGCTCTCCCAAAAATAATTTTAAAAAAGAAAAAGAACTAGCCCTCTTTTGCTGTTGCTTCACATGCCTCTCCAGTCTCCTCACCAGAGGACCATGGCTGTCCTTTACCTGCAGTTGATATTCAACTTAACGTTGCTCGCTTTTCATTACTCGAGCCTGCCCCTTCTGGCCTCTTCTCCTCTCCAATTTAATTCTTCTGTAGATTACACAGCATACAGTACATTTTTATCAGGTCAGACTAATTTTGTAAGACATTCGTTTCCATTAATTGAAAGTGTGAGTTCTAAGCTATTTTGAAGACATTTACATTTTCTAGTGCATGTAACTCAAAGTAGGTTACCACTATTGCCTGGTAGAGGCTTAATGAGAAGATAATTATTTCTAATTACAGTGTCAAGTGTTCATAAGTGCTTGAAGATGCTTGAAGAATTTGTTTTTGAGAACTGTAAACACCTTGTCTAATCTCCTTCGTCTGTTAATTTGCAGTGTTGGGATAAAGGAATGGGCCAGCAAAGTACATGTGTTCTAGCTCCTGTTCCTTAATCCCAGAGCAATGAGGGGAACTTTACCTTCAGGCAAGAACTAGGACTCCTGATGCTGTCGAATCTGTTCGGTCTGTGATGCTGAGAGAGGAAGAGGCAAGGGAAATAAAACCTTGATGGTAAAACTAGTGACTCAGTTCCTGTTCTGTACTTCTTTAAAGTTCATGGCGTGTTGTTGTCAGACTTGAACTACAAAAGGAAGTGTTCCTTGTCTAAACAAATTAGAACAAACCTTTTATGAAGTCACTCTACTAATAAAATATCTTTGGATACTATGTGAAGATCTTTAAGATTTTTCATTTCTTTTATTATTATTAATGTTTGGTGTTTTTTTTGTTTTTTTTGAGAGAGAGAGAGCAAGACCAGGGAAGAGGCAGAGAGAGAGGGAGAGAGAGACTCCCAAGCAGGCTCCACGCCATCAGCACAGAGCCTAACGTGGGGCTTGAACTCATGAACTGTGAGAACATGCTCTGAGCCAGAACTAAGAGTCAGACACTCAACTGACTGAGCCCCCCCAGGCATCCCTAAGGTTTTTCATGTCTAGCATGTAGAAGGAGGGAAAGTGGCATTCTTCTAAAATACAGGTATGGACTATTCTGTGTAGGTGTCAGCATGAATGCAATCTTCTCTCATTATGAGGCTGCTTAACAAGCCTTCAGAATTATTTCTGAGGTGCAGGCCAGCTCACTTAGCAAGAGAACCAAGCGTTTTATGCTGGGGTTCAGGGCTTTGGTTGGCTTTCCGGGGTTCCACGTGCATTGAGCGGGGAGACATTGTGCAAGTGCGCGTCAAGTTACCACAAAGCAAGACGGAAGATGGCTTCGTTGTGTCGGATGTATTACTAGCAGCAAAGTGATAAAAAGACATTTTTTGGTAAAACATAAAAAGGGTACCCCNTGTGCATTGAGCGGGGAACCATGTGCATTGTGCAAGTGCGCGTCAAGTTACCACAAAGCAAGACGGAAGATGGCTTCGTTGTGTCGGATGTATTACTAGCAGCAAAGTGATAAAAAGACATTTTTTGGTAAAACATAAAAAGGGTACCCCCTAATGGGCCATGCATGCCGGACTGTACCTTGTTTTGTCTGCACTATCACCCAGCAGAGGCCAGGGTGTCTTTCTTTTTCTCTAGGCAGATCCGTGGCTTACCTGCTGAGCGCCTTTCCCCACGTGCATCCAGAACTGAGCCCCTTAGTTGTGAGGCCCTTAGACGTGGCTTGCTTCTCCAGGGGTCTCTTAACCTCACTTCTCTGATTTTTACCTTCTGTTTCTCTCCTTCTTTCTTCCCTTAGTTATTGTAAATGCTTGCGTGCGATTTCAGTAAAAGCAATAGGCCTTTTTTTTTTTTTGCCCTCAAAATTGCTTTGCCTCAACCACTGTGCCTATTTTAAAGCCTGGGTGAAGAAGAACGAATGTCACAGGCCGTATCAAACCTGAGATTGATGTGGTTTCAGCCAGCAACACCAGCGCTGTGGTTAGGCAGCGACCTGGACGATTATTTCAAGTTCAGACTGCAGGAGGGCGAGTGTGCCGACAGAGCACTCTGAACCAGACCCAGGGCGTTCACACAAGTCCGCCCCCCACCCCCCCGCCCCCCGCAGGCTCC
>NW_027531504.1:6742823-6778798 GCF_008692635.1 Crocuta crocuta
TAGGGTCCCTGCAAGATAGGTTCTTACACAGCTGGTGGCTGAGCGTAGGTCCTGCAAAGTCTTGCATGTTTCATAAATCAGAGTGTAGCCTCAGCTAAGCTATTTACTATCTGTGAAGGACCTCAGGAAACCTCTATATTGTTGATCAGCCTGGCTTTTCTCATAAAAGAGGGTGAGTGTGAAGAATATATGAATACTAAGAACAATATTTAGCACATGCCTGATTCACATAGTGCAAGCACACCATCACTGTTAGGGAGGCAGGCTCTGGAGACAGACTGCCCGGATTTCAGTCCCCAGTCTGCTGTTCACTAGCTGTGTGTCCCTGGGCAACTTACCTAACTTCTCTGTGCCTAGTTTTCTCATCTGTAAAATAGTAATAACAGTAGAACCTATCTCAGAATTTTCAATAAATGAGATGCCACACATGTCCCTAATGGGACATTTTTCCTCCTGGGCATGTGGTAGGATTGTCGTTCCCTGTCTTGTAGCTCCTATGAAGTTCATCAGGCCCAGTGCAGGGAGGGGAGAAGCCACAGGTGTCTCTTCTGATGGAAGTCTTTAGGCCCCAGTGAACGATTCCTCACATCCCCTGCCTACCCTGGCCACTAGCCACACTGCAGAAGGGGGAGGGGTTCCTTAGCGGATTCCCGCAGTCTTGTCAGCATGAGCAAGAACTCAACCTCTTCTTTCTTCCCTTCCCTTCCGCTCCCTTCCCCTCTCCCTTTACCTTTCCCTTGCCACTGAGATTTCGACTTTGCTGCCACAGCAGAGCCTAGCACATTCTTCTTGGCAAGCCACAGGAGCAGCCTTGCCTCTGGACCTGAAGTTAGATTCCAGCTACAATGAGTAAGGGTGTGGAATGTCAGCCGGGCCACACAGACCTGTGAGCGCCCTCCTGTGCACTGCGGAATACCTGTTGCCTGTGAAATGCCAGCCAGTTTGAAGGACTGACTCTTTCCTGGTGTGACTGGGCTCTGGCAGCTTTGCTTTGCTTTGCTTTTTTTTCCCAGGCAGCTTTTCTTAACGCAAAAGGTTCATTGTATCTGGCTTCGGGTCTAGGCAGGCAGTTGTTATCCATTCCTCATTCTGATCTCTCTGTGCCTCTGCTTGTTCAGGCCATTCCCTGACCCCCACAGCCTCAAGGGACTCAGGCCTTAGCCCGTTGCCCTCCAGGCATCCACAGGACCCTCTCCCCCCACCCCCCCCTACCTTTCTCCAACCCCTGCCACTGTTTTCCCTTTTCTGCTTCTCTTGGGTGGGCTTTGGGTGGTGTGCCCCTGCATTGACTATCCTTCCTTTTGTTCATTTTCCTTTGGAGCTTTTAGGGGGTAAATATGACATGTCATGACGAGAGCCCTCCTTTGGAAGCCAGAACGGCGTGTTCCAGCAGCTACGGTAACGCTCGTGCTGCCTGGCTTCCCCGTGAGCGAGGTGAGCTCGCTTACGTTGTATCGGAGGCTTGGATTGTTGGCAGAGGTGACTCAGTGTCGGTTTTTGATGTTAGTCCAGGGCTCAGGCTTTTCTGTAGCCTTTGTTCCAGAACATTGAGGTGACAGTGGAAATGTTGCTGCTACCGGAAGGAAAACATTATTAGCGATGGCTTTTCACTAGGATGCTGGTGGTCTGCCTTTCACGTAAACTAATAATAGCCAACTCGTTCCAAGAGACCTAGAAGGCGGTAGTAGTCATTTTTAAAAAAAGCATCTATTCTGCCAAAATGGTAGCTCCTGTTCTTTTTTTTTTTTTTGAATTGGAAAATACGGAAACATAATAACAAGAATGACTTCTTTTAACCCCGCCATGCAAAAATAACCATTGTTTGGAGCTTGTTTCCTTTCAGTTTTTACATAGAGGTACATTTTTAAATTAAATTGGAAGGACAAAACAAAACTTTTTTTGGGAACCATTCTCTGTGCCAGCAACTTGCTTTAAATGCATTATCTCATTCATTCCTCACAGCTCCTTGAGAATGATGACCTCCATTTTACAGAAGAGGACACTGAAGCACAGAGAGGCTAATCAGTTTCTTAGAGCCACACAGCTCGTAAGAGCGGTGCCGAGACAGAAAGCAAAAGCACTGTATGTCTAGAGCCCAGAGTCTTGACTCTTCCATGATACTGTCTCACAGTAAAGACCCTGGATTAAATGTCATGGAATTTGCAGTGGTAGCTGTGACTGGCTCGATCTCTTCTTAGATTAGGAAGTTGAAGCCCACAGACGTCATCTGATTTAGCTAAGAACATAACTAGTTAATGTCAGTGCCAAAACTGAACATGCATCTCCTGATCTGCACAGTTCATGTGCACATTCACGCCGGGTGATCTGTGAACCTTTGTCCGCCCTGAGTCCCACCCTCAAACAGCTGCGCCGTGCACTTGCCCTCATGGCCGGCTCCACATGAAACGGAGCTTTCTCCCCAGCCCATACTTGAAGTTTCACTTTGGGTTTAGGGAATGTATAGGCATCTACTGATGATATGTACAGCTCGCCCTTAATTACCCTGCAGAGCGAGGGCTATAAAAGGCTATAAAAAGGTGTGGCCCAACAATAGTTTCAACCTTCTACCCTCATCAGTTTCAACTGAGATTTGCTGCCAAGCAGTAAGCTAGATTGATCTGAGCTTCGACGACGGCTGCTTTCCCCAACCTGGAATGTCGAGGACGTGCCAGGCATTGTTATAGCTTTAACTGAGCCAAAAGTCAGCCAGCTCTCTGTGTGCAAACATTCCTGAGTGTTCGAGGCTGTCCTGGCCCAGCAGCCTGTCAGGGAGGAGGCCATCGCGTTGCAACACCCGCTTTGGCTGGCCAGCTGCCGTGGGGCCGAGGATTAGAGGAGGAACAGGAGGTGACTTACTGCTGCGTTTGGGAAGGTAAGGTAGAAAAGCCTCCGCATCTTCCAACAAGGTGGACTTCTCAGCACCAGGCAGGTTTGGGTGGATTTTTAAAAACAACGTAATCTGTTCTTCGAGCTCCAGAAGGCAAGAACAAGGTCTTATGAGTCTCCCAGACAAAGTGGAGCAAAAAAGACAAGAAGAGTGCATGGTGATTGGTTACAACTAATGCATGCTGTTAGAGGCGAGGCTCGGGTACTCCTAGAGGTGGGGGTGATGTATTTACGATGGAAGGGGGCACGGGGAGCCTCGGTTCTGTTGGTGGTGGTGGCGGTGGTTGTTTCCTGCGTCATGGTTATACCGTGTGTCCCGTTTGTGGCAGTTAATTGAGTATTGTTTTATTCTTATTAAATGTGCTCTTTTCTGTATGAAAGTTATACTTCAGTTAAAGTTTGAAAGTCCTTATTTGACCGAGTGGCTCGGTCAGTGAAGCATCCAATATGGGATCGTAGCTCAGGTCTTGATCTTAGGGTCGTGGGCTCCATACTCAATGGGCCTGGAGCCTACTTCAAAAAAAAAAAAAAAAAGTCTTTATTTATATTTGTGTTGTTTTGCTGCACATTGATTCTTAGAAAAATCTTGAATATTTTTTTAAAATTTATTTTGAGAGAGAGCACAAGTGGGAGAGAGGGCAGAAGGAGAGAACCCCAAGTTCAAGGTTCAGTCCCATGAACGGCAAGATCATGACCTGAGCCGAAACCAAGGGTCAGACGGTCAACTGACTGAGCCACCCAGGTGCCCCAGAAAAGTTTCCATGTAGTTGAACCAGTGTGAAATGATATAGAACTTCCTACTCAGCTGTGGGGAAAATATCTCTGCCTGAAACTGTCAGTTCTGTACGGGCAGAACGTCCAAGGTCACTGTCTTTATTCTATTGAAATATATCTTAAGTGATTTCAAAGCAACTCTCCTGGAATAAGGAATGATGTCATCTGAGTTCAGCAAACATTATCAACAGCCTCCTGTGATCAGGGACAGCGCTAGCACCTCAGACTGGGTGTAAGTATGACACCTCTCTCCCCTAAAGGAGCCTGTGCTCGGGGTGGGGGCAGGGTTCAAATCCACAGATGAGTAATCCAAGGACGAGTCAGGTGGCACCACCAGAGCACCATGGAGGATCGCAGAAAGAACAGGCAGCTTTCTGACGGACTAGGAAAAGCTTCGTGGAATAAGTGGGATTTTAAGTGGAGCTTCAAGAATATGTGGGATTTTTAAAAATTTTTTGAAGTTTATTTTTGAGAGAGCAAGAGAGCACAAGTGGGGAAAGGGCAGAGAGAGAGAGGGGGAGACAGAATCAAAGCAGGCTCCAGGCTCCAAGCTATCAGTGCAGAGCCCCCACGTGGGGCTTGAACTCACAAACTGTGAGATCATGATCTGAGTGAGACAAAGTCAGCAGCTTAACTGATTGAGCCACCCAGGTACCCCTAGAATATGTGGGATTTTGACAAGCAGAAGGGGGTGGGTGGCAGGCACTGTGAATATCATTCATATGAGAAAATCCATAGAACATTCCTCTACATTTGGGAACTTTGGGTTGTAAGGCTCGCTTGAGATGAATGGTATCCATTAGGTGCAAGGTGAGGCCTGAAAGGTAAGGGCCTTATAGTGGCTGGGTTGTATTATTCAATTTGGGAGGCTTTGGGGAGCCAAATAAAGTTTCTGAGCAGTAGAATTGGATAATCAGATCAGTGAATCCCTCCAGTGATACCAAATCTATAGGCTCCTGATTATACAGTTACCACGGATTACTCTGTCCCAAATATACATTTCCCAGATTTAGTGCACTCTCTGTTCATGTAATGTGAACACATTCCTGCTGGGGTTCACCAGTGAACTGTAGGTACAGAGTCCCTGGAGCTCCCTGTGGTCCTTTCTCTAGGATTTGAGGATGATCATCCCATACCTTCTTTATTCCCTACACCCACCCTTCTGTCTTGACCAGGTGATGTCACAATTCCTTTCTCTTCTTTTCTAGTCTTACAAGTGACTTGGCAGTTGTTTACTTCCAGCCTTTCCGATGTGATGCTTTTCTGCCAGATAAAACACCCGGTGTCTCTTATTCATAGCAAAATTGTATTTTGGAAGAGAGGGGCCAAGAAATAATGTTAACAAACTTTTGTAAGTTGTGTAGGAGGACTGACTCACCAGCCTGGGATTGTGTCCCACTATGCCACTGGGCTCCCTTCTCTGAGAGAAAGCACTGGGTAGGATTGTGCATGGGACAGAGTTATAATACTTCAGTGTTGGAAATGAACAGATTTGAGTCTGGGTCACTTAGGCAGGGTGAGGTATGTTAATACCTTATTAATATTTTGGTGTTTCTGCCTACTGTCCCCTTAAAAAAATAACTTGTCCTGAATATTATCTCCCATTCAGTTTCCAGTGAGACTCTGTATCAAAGCATTATTCTAATCAAGAGGTAGTTAACTTGACAAGTCAGATGCTTCAGTTTAGAGGTTACAAATCTTTGTTTGGAGGTTGTGTTCAGACTCTACAAAGGTTTGTCTTTAGTCCTTTGGGGACACCTTGGTAGAGTGTCCTGACTTAGAAAGAGAACCCCATTAGAGTGACTTGAATTCAGATCCTGGCTCTTGATGTCTCAGTTTGTACGTACGTGGGTTTAACATAGTCTGCCTGGTGTGGTAGTGAGGCTCAGACAAGACACCTGTCCATGGTACCTGGCACCCAGGCTCCCTTCGTCTTTCGCTTTCCCTTTCAGGGCACAAACCTCTTCCCCTTCTTGCTGGGGTGCTCATTGATACTTTGCACTTCTTCCCCAGGTGGCCCTTGAGTGAGAAAGCCATTTCACAGGGTATTATCACTTGTTGTTCTTGTTTTTTAATCACTTCTGTTGTGGTTGGAGTTGTTTATTTCCACCTCTACAGACTGTGGTGTTAGTAAAATTAACCTTGCATCATATTACCCATCACATCTGTTCAATGATTCCATTAAGAAAATAATTTCTTGTGTTGATGAAAGTACCTGCTGGAACTTTTCCCTCAATCTTCTTCTGTTAAGTGATGGAGGACTGAATCGGTTGCATTTCCCACAGTGTTGAAATTCGCAGTGCGTGGGGCATGGCAGGCACCCCAGTTACCTGGGCATTTGGGGAAACTAGGACTGAGCGGTAACCTTGTCCCATCAGGCATTTTCTACCCTGGCAACTCACAGTTCTGGGTCATCAGACCAAACATCAGAAGCCCTGGAAGACCTGAGCCTCACAGTTGGTTAGTACACAGGGATGCAGGAAGGGGTTGGGCTGGCCTCTCGTCAACTGGAGGGGATAGTAGGGAGTTTTTATTGTAGGAATACTTGGAGTTGAAAAATCTTGGACCTGAAGTAAGTCTGCAGTGTGTACACGGGTTCTGTCGCAGTACCTGTGCCTTTGACTTCAAATCTTCAAGTGTTTCCTCCCTGTCTCCTGCAGGTAGAGCGTCATGACATGAACACCCTAAGCCTGCCCCTGAACATTCGACGCGGGGGGTCCGACACCAACCTCAACTTTGACGTACCAGATGGCATCCTGGACTTCCACAAGGTCAAACTCAGTGCGGACAGCCTGAAACAAAAAATTCTCAAGGTGACAGAGCAGATCAAGATCGAGCAGACGTCGCGCGACGGGAATGTTGCAGAGTACCTGAAACTGGTCAACAGCGCGGACAAACAGCAGGCGGGCCGCATCAAGCAGGTCTTTGAGAAGAAGAACCAGAAGTCCGCACACTCCATCGCCCAGCTTCAAAAGAAGTTAGAACAGTATCATAGGAAGCTCAAGGAGATCGAGCAGAATGGAGCCTCCAGGAGCGCAAAGGAGATTGCCAAAGACCACCTCAAGGACGGGTCGCACTCCCTGAAAGATGCCCACTCGAAGTCCCGGACTGCCCCCCACGGCGCGGAGTGTGGCAAATCGGGCATGCCTGGAGTGTCCCTCACTCCGCCCGTGTTCGTCTTCAATAAGTCCAGGGAGTTTGCCAACCTGATCCGTAATAAGTTTGGCAGCGCCGATAACATCGCTCACTTAAAAAATTCCCTAGAGGAGTTTAGGCCTGAGGGGAGTCCCCGGGCCTACGGGGGCAGCGCGACCATTGTGAACAAACCCAAGTACGGCAGCGATGACGAGTGTTCGAGTGGCACGTCGGGCTCGGCCGATAGCAATGGGAACCAGTCATTCGGGGCCGGCGGACCCGGCACGCTCGACAGCCAGGGCAAGCTCACTGTGATCCTGGAGGAGCTGAGGGAGATCAAGGACACCCAGGCACAGCTGGCCGAGGACATCGAGGCGCTGAAGGTGCAGTTTAAGAGAGAGTACGGTTTTATTTCTCAGACGCTGCAAGAGGAACGATACAGGTATTTCAGCCCATTCTCTTGGAATTCTTCTAGAAGCATGACTTACTAAGTGCAGAGAGATTGTCTTTTTGAAAGAGAGGCTCATGGTTGTGTTTTCCATAAATTATGGATGTGTATCAAAAAACATCTAAAATCAGTTTTTTCCATACTTTATGACTCTAAACTTTATAATCTGTGACTTACAGATCAACACTTCAGAGAAAGTTGTGTGACTTTGTTAAAATATTGCTAGATTGTCTGTAACTCATGCATGTAAAGTTCCTTCTTAAGTTCCAGTAATTACACTAATTTGTAAATCTGTATTTTATTTTCCTCTATGATAACTGTTAAGTAAAAAACTACTGCATTCTTGGGGCGCCTGGGTGGCTCAGTCAGCTAAGCATCCATCTTCGACTCAGGTCATCATTTTACAGTTTGTGAGGTTGAGCCCCGCATTTGGTCAGCGCAGAGCCCCACATTAGATCATCTGTCTACTTCTCTCTCTGCCCCTCCTCTGCACACGCATGCCCTCTGTCTCTCTGTCTGTCTCTCTCAAAAATAATAAATAAATATTTTTAAAAAGGAACCACTGCATTGTTCAAGGTAGATTTTCTTTGGCACATTGATCTTAAAGTTTTCATACAGTGTACATTTTTTTATGTACTATGTTTTGCTCATTAAACTTTTCACCTTAAGTAGTTTTTAAAAGAAATCGTAAGAGTAAAGTATAAATTCAAATCTTGTGGATTATATTAGCTAATTTTATTTTTTTATATTAGCTCATTTTTTTTAGTTTATTTATTTTGAGAGAGTGCATGGACAGATGGGGGAGGGGCAGAGAGAAGAGAGACAGAATCCCAAGCAGGGTCCATGCCGTCAGCACAGAGCCCAGTGTGGGGCTCAAACCCACAAATCATTAGATTATGACTTGAGCTGAGATCGAGTCTAATGCCTAACTGACTATGCTGCCCAGGCACCCCTATATCAGCTAATTTTGAAAGGTGTTTATAGGCTAGAGTTTATGTGCTTATAACTGATAAATAAAAATATTTTAAAAAAAGTGATTTTCTACCATTTCCCAGTAAAAAGATTACCCAAAGTTGTTTTTTTTTTAAGATTTTATTTTTACTTTAAGTAATCTCTACCCCAGTGTAGGGCTTAAACCCACAACCCTGAGATCAAGAATTGCACGCTCTACCAACTGAGCCAGCCAGGCACCCCAAAAGTTTTTGGTTTTTTTTTTTTTTTTTTTTTGATTTTTTGGTCTAAATGAGTATGTTAACTTAGAAAAATGTAGATAAAAATTTAAATGTCCATAGGATGCCTGGGTGGCTCAGTCAATTAAGCATCCAGCATCGACTCCTGTCATGATCTTGCAGTTCACAAGTTCGAGTCCTGCATTGGGCTCTGTGCTGACAGTTCAGAGGCTAGAGCCTGCTTTAGATTCTTTGTCTGTTTTTCTCTGCCCCTCCGCAGGTCACATTCTGTCTCTCTTTCTCTCAAAAATAAATAAAAATTTTAAAAATTAAAAAATATTAAATGTCCAGTACATATCATAAGATTAAACTTTACCTTACATACTTTATATCTCAAAATGGTTCTAAATGTATTAATTTGTAAGTGTGGCTTTTTTTTAGCTCTTATAGTCTATGAAACCATTTTTTAACACTTTCAGCACACATCTTTGACTCTGGTGTCTTTGTCACATAACTGTTTTTGAGTCACAGTTTTTCCAGAAGATATTGACTTCAGGGCCTTACAAATAGTTTGCGATACAGTACTCCTTAGATCCAAATTTTATCCCAACTCACAAATACTCGCTTACATAAATTTAGGATAGTTTTCCCATTTGTCATGTAGTTAAGTTTGTGATGTCCCAGGGTTAGCCGCTGAGTGTATTGTTTGCTGTATGAGATCTTTAAAAGGCTTTTACACCAGCACTGGGTACCTGTGATTCTATCAGGTGACCTGTGTGAGCATCTAACACTGACATTGATAGAAGTCATTTCAGGCAATGCATTACCCAAATAGTGCTTCCTGTTTTCAAATAAACATAAATTTTCAAATATAAGACAAGTACCTCTTCTTTGAGGGAAATGGGAGGTGGAAATGGCAATCTTTGTTTTTCTGTTACTTTCCATTTGGACTTTTGGAAATGTCACTTGATAAGTCATTTATAATTTCTTTTTTAAAAAAGTTTTTTAAAGTTTGTTTATTTTTGGGAGAGAGAGAGAGAGGGAGGGAGGGAGTGTGCATGAGTGGGGGAGGGCCTGAAAGAGGGAGACAGAAGATCCAAAGTAGGCTCCATGCAGGGAGCAGAGAGCTCAACCTGAGGCTTGAACTCACAAACCATGAGATCGTGACCTGAGATCCACCCTGTGCCCTTACAATTTCTAATGAGCTTAATTTTTTATCGACTCTTAAGTTCTAAGAACTGAGGCATGTTTTCAGAATCGGAGTGTGCCTTGGGAAGTGGAGTTGGCTCTGGTACAGAAGTTGGTTCTTTACTTACGGGCTCTCTGGGACTTCAGAGCCCTGCCTGTGAACCAGGAGGCGCTGGGCAGGCAGAAGGGGGGGAGGGGGAACCAGCAGGTCCTTGTGTTGAGCCAGATCCCAGGCCGCCCTGCCCGTAGACCTGCCCTGGTGAGTGCGTCAGGCCTGTTTGTGTTGTCACCGCAGCCGGTGAGGGTGCTTGTCTGATGCGGGCGGGAAAGCCAGCGTTGGTGTGTGTGACACCTCAGGAGTGAGGACACAGAAGTTAACATGACAGAGACCAGCTGGAGTTCAGTGTTAGCCGAAAGCATGCTCCCTGTAGCTGGACCTATTTTTTTTGGAAACGTAGTCTTCCGGGGAATGAAAATAAGGACACCTCTGAAGTGTCACACTCAGAATCGGCTCCTCTCTCTGCAAAGGTACGAGCGACTGGAAGACCAGCTGCACGACTTGACAGACCTGCACCAGCATGAGACAGCCAACCTGAAGCAGGAGCTGGCCAGCATCGAGGAGAAGGTGGCCTACCAGGCCTATGAGCGCTCCCGGGACATCCAGGTACCGTTCCTCTCGCCGTTAGGCACCGCGTGGGCTCGTCCCAGCCTTTAATGCGTTCAACGAGCCTTATCCCCCAAGCCCGGAAGGATTTCTGGCACGTGCAGCAAAATGTTTTCTCTGCACAAACACTCTCTCCCTTCTTCACCCCGTTAGCTCATGTTCTAGGAGTCACTGAGTGAAGAGGCTATTCTCTGTGTGCTTATTTTGGGTAACAAATCTTTATTAATCTACCCAAGCCCATAGCCTATAACCTCTCCTTCCTACCCTCTACCGCCCCCACCAAAATTGCTAAAACTTTTTAAACAGGAGGCAAGCCTTGCCTTTGAGAAGCTTACTGACTAGATGGGGAGTCTGGGTTAGGTCACCTGCCAAACAGCTCAAGAAAACATGAGCGGGGGCCAAATTACGTGATCCAGACTGTGAAAACCACAGAATTCAGACACCGTGCCCAACAAGCTATGAACTGGTGGGACAGTTAGTCATTTTGTGGTCAGATATTGGATTTCAGTCCCAGGTCAGCCATTCACCAGTTATGTGACCCTGAGCAAGTCTTGGATCTGTTTGCTCATCTGTAGAATAAAAATAGCTTTGATATTTGTAAGAATTTCAAGGACCCGAGTGCATACCGTGTACCATACACCAGCAAAGCGCTTTACGTGTCTCTCTCCTCTCCCCATCTACTCCTTACAGCAACTTTTCGGGCAGTTCTTACTATTTTCCCCATTTCTCAGCTGTGAGACTAAGGCAGAGAGGTCGGGTGACATGGGTGACGTCTTATAGACTGTCCTTGAGTAGGGAACGTGAATGAATGTGCAGAGAGGGTGGGACTTGGCACGATGGGTGGGAGCTGGGTGGGTGGAAGGAAGGGGCTGCTGAGTCAGTCACATGAAGGCACAGCTCAGTGTTAGTGTGACGGTAGCGCTGTAGGGACACAGCCCCGGCCGTCCTGAATGCTGCTTTTTTTTTCTGCTGCTGGGGGGGGTCTCTTCCTTTTCTTCTACTTTCACTGAGATCATTGACATACAACTTTGCACTAAAGCGTACAATGTAATGATTTGATAAATGTATGTATGTTGGAAAATGATCACCACGATATGCTAACATCATCACCTCATATAGTTAACATTTTTTCCTCGGGATGAGAACTTTTAAGACCTACTCTCTTAACAGCTTTCAAATACATAATGCAGAATTGTTAACGGTAGCCATCCACGTTACACATTACATCCTCATCTTGCAGCCAGAAGTTTGGACCTTTTGGCCACTTTCACCCATTTCCCCTACCATCCACTCCTGCCTCTATGGACCTGTTCTTTGTTTCTATGGGTTTGTTTGTTTTTTAGATTCCCCATGTAAGTGAGGTCATATAGCGTATTTGTCTTCCTCTGTCTGACTCCACACTCAGCATTATGCCCTCCAAACCCATCCATGTGTCACAGGTGACAAGATTTCCTTCTTGTGGCCACATAATATTCCATTGTGTATATGTGTACCACATTTTTTTTTATTCATCTGTTGATGGACTCTTAGGTTGGTTTTGTGTCTTGGCTATTGTAAATAATGCTGCCCTGAATATGGGGGTGGAGACATGTCTTCTAGAAACTGATTTCATTTCCTTCGGGTATATACTCAAAAGTGGAATTGCTAGATTATAGGTAGTTCAAGGTTTCATTTTTTAAGGAACTTCTATATTGTTTTCCATAGTGGCTGCAGTAATTTACATTCCTATTGATCTTCCTGTCTTTCTTTTTTTAAAAGTTTATTTATTTTTGAAAGAGAGAGAAAGGGAGGGAAGGACAGAGAGAGAGGGAGACAGAGAATCCCTCGCAGGCTCCGCACTGTCAGTGCAGGGCCCGATGCGGGGCTTGAACTCAGAAACCGTGAGATCATGACCTGAGCTGAAATCAAGAGTCGCACGCTTAACCGAGCCACCTGGGCCCAGTAATCTTCTTTTTTAAAAAAAGCCAAAGAGTGAGGGCACCTGGGTGGCCCAGTCGGTTAAGCATCCAATTCTTGATTCCAGCTCAGGTTATGATCTCACAGTTTGTGAGTTCGAGCCCCACATGGGGCTCTGTGCTGACAGTGCGGAGTCTGCTTGGGATTCTCTGCCTCCCTCTCTCTCTGCCCCTCCCCCACTCCTGCTCACTTCTTTCCTTTCTCTCTGTCTCTCTCAAAATAAATAAATAAACTTTACCCCCCCCAAAAAAATTTTTTTTAAAGCAAGAAAGTATACTCTCCAAGTAGCACTCAGCTCCATTTTTACAACTTTTCTTTGTAGGCAGTGGTTATTTTCTCCAGCCACACTTTATGAGGGAGAAAGCTGAGATTTTTTTCTCCCACAGTGTGTGAGCTGGAGTTTCGACTGCCCACGTTTTGTTCTTCTCTGTGTCGTGGGCTGTGAGTCTGTGCCAATCTCAGGCTTCTGCTTGGATGTTTCTGGGAGCCAGAGCATCAGACGGAGCTGGTAGGAAACCTACCTGTGAGGATGTGGTGCAGGAGACACTTGGGAGATTTTGCCCCTGCTCTGGGTCAGGAGACTCAGCATCACCATTGACTGGTTTAAAGAATGTGACCCATTTAAATGTTACGTGTTGCAGAGTGAACAGTGCAGTCAGTTTTATTAAAACATTCTGGTTTTAGAACGGGTCTGGGATGGCACTGGATTTATGTCTAAATATATGGTTTTCTTATATAGTTTGGGTTAATTTTTTTTTTTTTTAAAGAAGCGTACTTTAGGGATGAATGGGTAAGATCAAGCAAGGGGCTTCACAGAGGGAACTTCACTGCATAGAGCAGTTCATTTGAACATTTTCTGGTTTTGTCTCCAGCCCAGAAGTGCAAAGAGGACATCTGTGTGGGTGGCTGCAGAGTCTTTGTCTCCATAGTGAGATTCTGGCTCTGCCACATACTGTGTGACCCTGGACAAGTTAGCTCCCTGGGCCTCCGTTTCCTCATCTATAAAATGGGAATATCATCAGTGAGCTTCACATCAAAAGGTTGTCAGGAGGTAAATGGATAATATACATAAAGTACTTAATCTGCCTGACGCATAATAGGCAGTCAAAAAATAAACGCTGGCCACGTTTTCTGTTACATTCGTGAGTGGCCCTTTTCCTCGGGGCTTTTCGCAGTCGGGCCTGCTCAGCTTCGTCTCCAGTTCGTGTTAGTTTTGTTCTTACAGGCAGGGTGCTACCGCGGACGAGCTAGCACAGGTGAGGGTGGCTGGTGCCCACAGGGATGCAAGGGTTTTACTGTTTTAAGAAATTGAGTTTTGTTTTAGAATTCCCAGTTAAAACAGGCTTAAGGATAATTCAGTCTGTTTCCTGTCCTTGTCCACAGTAAGTTAAACACTGGATCCAAAGAAGTACTAGGGATCGTGGGGCCGACTATCTCTCAGTGGGAGCTGTCACCAAAATTCCTTGCCACTCACGGCTTAATTTTCTTGGATTTTTCTTTTGGTAAAAAATTTGATAGTTCTAAGGAATTCATTGCTGGGATTAGTCTGTCTATATATGTAATCCGTGTACCCAATTAAAGATGAATGAATTTGCCAAAAATGTTGATCTTTTTGTCTTGTTCTATCAGCATTTCCATGCCGCGTCCAAGAAGGAGGAAACCGTGAGCTCATAGTTGAAAAGAATTCATGATCCTTGGGGCACGTGCCTGCTCCTGTAGAAGCCAGTGCTTTTATAGAACGTAAAAATCAAAAGAAGTTTTACCTTCTCTGTTGGTAACCCGTGTCATGGAAGTTACTATAGTAACAGAGAACCCTGTTCTTTGGCCCATAGAATATATTCAGCAGAAGAAAAGCGAATCAGTGTTACAGCCGTTATGGTTGCTTAAAACCTGAAAAGATGGCTGTATTGTAAGTGAGCAAACACATACTGGTAAACGAGTTAGACCGTCGGCCAGGGAACTAAACGGGCCTCACTGTCCCGCCTCCAGTCAGGTCCTGTTCTCCCAGGAGGCGTAGAGTGTTCCTCTCACGAGCCTCACGCCTCCTTCCTGTGCCCAGTCTGCACCCTGCCGCATGTCCGGCCCTGTGCTGGGTAACCACAGGTGGCCTAGTCCCCATCCTTGTGCAGCTCTGGTCTTTTGTTCGGGAAAGAGGGCTGGGGGACCTTCACCTCCTCTGACGGGGCTGGGAGGGCTTCCAGGCACAGGACGTGCGTGTACAAAGGCCCTGACCATGGTCCTTCTCCAGACTTCAAAAAGCCAGCATGGCCAGAGCGTGGTGAGCGGGGCAGGGCAGCAGAGACTGGGAGGGGAGAGAAGTGGGCCCCTAAAGCTAGACACTGGATGTCTCATTGACAAGGCCGGGGACGGCTTAGAGGAACTGAGTGTGTGGTGGGAGGGACGGGGTGAGCCAGGCGCTGTTTTCTGGGGACGGAACGGCAGCAGGGAAGCAGGACCGGCGGCGGCGGGTGCAGGAGAGCGTGCAGCACGCCATCCCACATTTGCATGTGGTGCATTCCGGGTGCTTCTGCGAAGCTCAAGTGGGGATGTCAGGGAGCCATGTAGATACATGAGTCAAACTCAGATGAGGCGACTCGGCCAGAGAGATACTCGGGGTCCTCTGTGTCTTAGCAATTGAAGCCTTAGAAAGAACGGGTTCTTTCTAACGGGAGAATGTGCAGCCTGAGTAACGGCACACAGAGAGCGAGAGGAAGCCGAGCCCCGTGGTCCGTCCTGTCCCCATCCCTTCTCCCTTCACCCTCCGCAGTGTGTAAGTGGACACATGTACAGCCTGAGCAATGGAAATAAGGACTAGAAGTTGGAGGGACCACCCAGTCCATGGCCGGAGGTGGTCGACGGTCCCTCGCTGGCTGACCACTCCTCTGGCTTGTTCCTGATGATGCCAGCAGATGCCAGTATTTTATGTACTTAATTTCAAAATACTTAACTCTAAGTCCCCATTTACGGTAATTCACGGTTGTTCGTTCCGTCCATGACTAACAGAATAAATGTGCCTTGCGACTCTCTTTTCCCTTCTTTGTCATCATCCTCCTCGTCATCATCAGCTTGGCTGTTGGAAGCTGCCTCAGCGTCGAGTTCCTGAGCCAGGGGGCTTTTGGGCACGTCCCAGCTCGCGCGGCGCCCGTGGTCCCAACAGCGTGTGACCCTTGCTCTCCCTCTTGCCCACAGGAAGCCTTGGAATCCTGCCAGACTCGCATCTCTAAACTGGAGCTCCACCAGCAGGAGCAGCAAGCCCTGCAGACAGACACCGTCAATGCCAAGGTGCTCCTGGGCAGGTGCATAAACGTGATCCTGGCCTTCATGACGGTCATCCTCGTGTGTGTGTCTACCATGGCCAAGTTTGTCTCCCCCATGATGAAGAGCCGCTTCCACATTCTCGGCACCTTCTTCGCTGTGACTCTTCTTGCAATATTTTGTAAAAACTGGGACCATATTCTGTGTGCCATAGAAAGGATAATAATACCCCGGTGAAGCCACTGGCCCCCATCTTCATGTCCTTTCAGGTTTCTGTTTTAAGGAGAACTCTGTGCATACTACCAAATTTTCAAATGAACGGGGTTGTGCTGACTAAAGGTGAGCAGGCCTGGGCTGTGCATTGTAAATAACGACGGTCCCCTTCACGCGGTAGCACTTGCTGGCTCAGTCCCCATTCTTCGTGAGTGTGAATCCGTCTGAGAGCTCTCCCCACGTTGCTCACTGCCTTAATCACGCCAGATCTCCGCCCACCTCACCAGCCCAGCATGGCCAGCCTCTGGTTATTGAGCATTTGGCATAATGAATGATCCAGAAGAAAAGGGATTTTAAGTCTCTGTCTCTCTCTCAAGTCTCTATCACAGTTGAGCCTCACAGTTGCTCGTGGTTGCATGTTTTCCCAGAGTCCTGTTAGTAGCAAGGATGTAGCAGGACTTGGGGAGGGGAAGCACAGTACACGCACTGGCCACGGTGAGCCCATCTGGCCTTCGGAAGTACAGAAAATCCTGTGTAATCCAGTCCACTTGTCCACAGAGAACACTAGGCACCACGTGTTCCCAGTGTCCGTAGCGGTCAGTTGTACGTGACACACAAGTGCCACGGAGATCTTACCACACACCTGTTTATCCATCCGACGTCAAACTTAGATGTTGTCATGCACTTTAAATGGTAAGATGCAAAGATTCACGAGTGGGGCTTTTCCCTTCTTACACCCAGGGAGTCACACGCGGATTTTATCTGAAGCAGCCGTCTAATGCTTCGCCTTCAAGCACGTAGAAATGTTTCCAAGTCCCGCGTCAGACCGTGGCTTCAACGTTAGGGTCCTGTAAGCACTACCTTGGAGGTATTTCAGCAGATCTTAGTCATGACAGACCCCCTGTGAGGATGTGATTCACTTTATTCCCTGGCCTGCGAAGGTTGCAGATCTCACTCCACAGATGAAAACAGATGATCCTTGTGTTGTGGAGTTTTTGTTTTTCCTTAAGGACAACAGGATTGTAGTTTGTGAAGCGGAAGTGCACTGAGGTAGGAGCTCTGGAAGCAGGAGGGAGATAGGCGTGTGGTCTGCCGGGGTGGCAGTTGGATCCGAGGGCGCAGTTGACTGGGATGGGGACTGGGAAGGTCCTCCTAGGACCCTGTGAGCCCAGCTGAGCCCAGCACCAAGGCTGGCCGTCGTCTCTCAGGATCTCCCTGAAGACAAGGGCCCCGGGTAACGGAGGGGCCGCACTTCTTCCCTTGAGGTGAAGGCATTCAGAAGTTAACATCTTCGGCCTGTTTGGGGGATGCTACTCGCTACCCTCAGCCCTGACGCTACTCCCTTTTAAATCTCTCTCTCTGTACCTACTAAAAACGAAGTCAGAAGATTTTAATAGGAACGGCTCTTCAGTCCCTCCTCCCGCTATCCGCTCTGTTCTCTGAAGGCGTAAAGATGTGTGTTAGTGTACATTTTCTGCCAGAAAACATCAGATCGCCTGGATTTAAATTAAGTGCAATATTTTGCGAACAGCTGCTCTTAGGGAAATCTCCTGGGGAAAAAAATGTGACAGTGTGCCATGGTTTGAGAGAATGGAATAGTCGAGCATTTGGTACAAGTCCAGTGTGTGTGAGACTCCGACAACTCAAGCTTTCTTCTTTTAACTTTACGGTTCGGTGGTTTTAGCAAATTCACAAACTTCTGCAACTGTCCCCACTATCTAATTCTGGACTTGAGCTTTTTAAAAACAGTAACCATCATTTCGTGCAGTCTTGGCTGTACAGATTTTGGATTCAGGGAAGAGGGAGTTAGCAGCCCCACCCCCATCTCATGGCCATGTCCCCTTCCACCATCAGACTTGCCCTTGTTCTGCCAAATTGGCTGTAAATCTACTGCCATCCATCAAACCCTGGGGACAGAAAAGAGTTCCAGGTCCAGGGATGGGAGGGAGAAGGAATGGTGGGCTTTTGCATCTGTATTTTAATGGCCAGCATTCTCCATCACCTGTGGGCATCAGTCTCCGTTCGGCTGGGGGCTGGAGGTAATGTACACCCTCGGATCAAGCTGGGGCCTGGTGGGCGCTTCTCCATTTCTGGGAATCTTTCTGAGGCACTTTGGATATGCCAGAGGTTGCAGCGGATGTAGATACTGCTGTCATTTTTGAGAGAGAGAGAGAGGTATCTAGCCCTTTGAGGTTAAGGACCGCGGGGAGGTTCTAGGACGTGGGCCTGCTTCCCCGGCCACCATGCTCCACTCATCATTTGTTTTGACGTCTCCCAGGCCTGCGGTCAGTGTGTCTCCGCTCCACTGTGAGAAGTAGGGGGGAAACGGGAAGACGCGCTCTCGCCCCCTCCACGGGAACTCCAGGGGGAGCTAATGTTAACAGAAGCTGCTAGAAACTGGCTCTGCTCCAAAATCTAGGATCTGAATCATCCCACCTGTTCATGACTTCTTTTGCACAGAATTTGTATTTCCACTGATTCTCATTAGATGTCAGATAACTTTGTTGTCACTTGTGTATGCTCAACTTATACTTGGCATATTTATTTTAGAGTCTTGTTGAAAGTTCATGAAGCTTTTTAATAAGTTGTTGCACTCCAAGAAGACCTTTACTCTCTGTGGTTTACTGTTCTCAAGTAATAAACCCTCTCATTGTATTTCCTTTCCTGCACAAGGGATTAAATAAAATTTTATAAATTATGCAATTAAAAATAGTGATCCAACTAGGGTATATCATGGAATTGGTTATTTAATTTACATTTAAGTCAGCTAATCCCTTTCCCCACCTTTCATTGGTAGTAAGGATGAAACTAGTCATGGGGATGGCCAGGCACCTGCTCGCTCAGCAAACTTAATGCTTTAAGATACTGGACATTGCAGGGGCGCCTTGGTGGCTCAGTTGGTTAAGTGCCAACTTCGGCTCCAGTCATGATATTGCAGTTCATGAGTTCGAGCCCTGCATTAGGCTCTTTGCTGACGTCTCAGAGCCTGCTTTGGAATCCATGTCTCCCTCTCTCTGTCTCTGCCCCTCCCCCACTCATGCTTTCTCTCTCACTCTCAAAAATAAACATAAAAATTAAAAAAAAAAAAGATACTGGACATTGCATTCTAGCACAGGATTTTTTTGTGACATACTATTTTCATGACCACCAAGATGATAGTTTGAGGGCAAAACAAAAATCTAAAAATACTCTTATGTGGGTTTTGATTGGTTATCTCAGCCTACATTTTGAGTATGATCAACGTTGAACCCCACCCCACCCCCAACTCCAACTGCAATGAAGCAGTAAATAAAAGCACTCCATTGCTGATTTTGTACAGAGTAGGATCAGTCCCAAGTTTCTAGTATGTACCATGAGTGGTTTTGCTTTTGTGATCACCATGAACTGTTGATAGACTGAGATCTGAAACTGCCCACCCTTTCCCCTTCCATTACAGCCCCTAACTCAGTTATCCCTCTCTGTCAGTTAAAATTCCATGGGATTTTAGCCCTTCTACTTTGTCACTCTTGTTTTTATTGAAATATTGTCCTACAAGGTATGTTTACTGCCCTGCCATTTCTCCAGCATATCAGGTTTAATTATGGGATCAATAGCTGTGATGGGAATTGGGAGTCCCTTAAGCAACTAATTATTTTTGTCCTTCTGGATTGGAGTTTAAATACCGGATTGTTTTGCATCAAATAGGAACATCTTTGTATTGAATCTAAGTATGATTGTATTGGTTTGGAAAAGCATTTCAGTATGCTTATTAATATGAGCATGTGTGATTAAACAACCTATATTGCATATTTCTATAATTTTGAGGAGTGAGCCAGGGGTAGGGTGAAATGGCATTATTTAAAATTCAGAGCTTTATCTGGAAAGAGATGCTTGAAGAAGTGTAACACGTATAAAGGAAGGAGTTGGTCTAAAAAGATAAATCACTGAAAAGAATAATATTGGCTTATTTACATCAAAAATCGTTATGAAGCTAAAAGAAGGTACAGTTAACAAGAGTTTGGTAACCCAGAAGATAAAAAGCAGAACTAACCTATGATTTTCTAAAGTCAGTACAATTCTTTGTTTATAAGAAGCTGGAAAGTAATGTACCTTGATTGTTTTAGGAATAATTTATGTGTTGCAATTTTAATTTATTTAAAACATATCTCCTGTGTTTGTCGTAAGAGAAATGTTTCAAAAAACCGTGCTCTGTGTTTAAGCTGTGTTTAGGCCGTAGTTAGCAATTCTGAAAATGGAAACTAGGAATGTTTATTGTGAGGTCTTTCGCAGAATTTCCATTTTGTGAGATACTATATAGTTTTGTGTCAGCCTAAAATTGTCAATTCTGTATAGATTGTCACCCTATTCAAAGCAGGTGCCATTATTTTTTTTAAATAAACACTTGATGTTAGCTTTGATGTTAAATAAAGAGTTAGATTTCTTAAATTTTCATATTTGTCAGAGCCCATCTCAGTAGTAGGTGTGTGTGTGAAATCAATTTTTTTTAATGGATTTTATTTTTTAGAATAGTTTTAGGTTCCCAGCAAACTTGGTCACAAGGTACAGAGATTTCCAGTATACCCGCCCCCAAGCCCTACACATGCATAGCCTCTCTGCTGTCACCCACCACACAGAGGGTACATTATTAAAATGATGGTCTACAACCTACATTGACACATCATTATCACCATAACTTTACCCAAGGGCTCACCCTTGTACCTTCCATGGGAATGGAGAAGGCCATGTGACCACCATACCATTAGTGCCACACACAATAGCTTCACTGCCCTAAAATTCCTCTGTGTTTCACCTGTTCGTCCCTCCCCCCAGCCACACCACCTGTAATAAAATTTTAAACAAACTGACGTCTATTCCATAGAACGTTGTGGGCATGTGACGTGTGGCCTGTTCCTCAATCCCTGGGTGGGAGAAGGAAGGATGGTTTCTTCACAGCGCTTGGGATGCTGGGAAAGGCGCCCGGAGTTGTGCAAAGGGGGAGAGTGGAAGGATGCTGTGCGGGAGTGAGAGGCCGTGAGGGCACTGCTCAGGTGTGCCCACGACCAGGTGGGGGGCACGGAGCAGAGTCCTCTGGCTGAAGCAGTCTGGTGAGTGGGGTTCCTTGTTTGTGTGGAGCTCCGGTGTTTACAAAGCACCTTATTTTTATAGCGCAGTAACTCGTAGGAGCCATTCCTGTGATGTGGCTCATCATCCATCTATATAATCATCCCCATTATATAGATGAGATTGAAGCTCAGACATGTGCGCTTTTCCCAAGACCCTCGCTGGTGCAGGAGGGGGTCAGGTTCTCGTTGCTTTTGCTTCTGATGCTGCCCGGTTAGCCCTCTGCTTCCAGCCAACTGCAGGTCTCCTGGCCATCCGGGACCCACCGTACATGCAAGAGAACTGGGATGCTTAGGTGATGAAAGAGCCTGTAATAGATCAGCTCGTTCCCTGCCCTAGAAAACAGCGCATCTGACTCTTGGGAAATCTTACAAGATCCACTGTTATTTTCACACCTGTTGTTATATCCAAAGAGGTAAAGACAGAAAGCGGAAGTGATGGCATTATGTGTGTGTCCAGCCCAGCACGTGCCCCAGTGTTGCTTTAGGGAAATACCTTATGAAGCCTGTATTACCGTAAAAAAAAAGATGGAGATGGAGAAAAGGCTTAGTGGGGTTTTTTAACTGAATAGTAATAGTGTGGGGAATAAAGCAGTGCTTTCTGACTGAGTAACGTATGGACTCCTAATAGAAAATCTGGGAAGCCTGAGAATGTTCATAGCCACAACTTGACAAAGTTATATAGCCTAACAACATAATAGCTGTTCTTATCTGCAGATCCTCCTTACAAAGTTACTTTCTAGTAGGTATGACCATGAGTTGTAGAAATTTATAGGACCCACATGGCGATCCCCAGCAGCACCTTTGTGGGTCATAGGTGTGGGAGGACAGCTCACATTCGTTGAGCACTTCCTGGGTGCAGTGCTGTGTGCCAGATTCTTTGCATATTATGTCACAGGCAATTTTTCCAGTACCCGTAGGTGAAGCACTATTATCCCTGCTTCACAGATGGGGACACAGGTTCAGAGTGGCTAAAGAATTAGCAGCGTCCTGCAGCGAGCAACGGTGGGACTGTCTGTCCAGCCCCACACTCGTGTGACCCCGGAGCCTGTTCTGGTCGCTGTGACCCATCGCTGTAATAAGAGGGATTGAGCGATTGGCTCTCTGGCTCACTAGCTCCTGGCTCCTGTGAGCCCAAGGAGCCACTTGTAACCCTGAGACTGGAGCAGTCTGAGCTATAGTTGGCAAATCCTACATTTACACGTTTGCATTGTTGGTACCCTGTGAGGACAGCAGTTGCCTGAAACTAACATCCTAGATCTTTGAAGAGATGCAGGCTGACAGATCTGTAGATGAAAAGAATGGTGAACTATTTAAAGAAACTTCCGGCGGCGCCTGGGTGGCTCTGTCGGTTAAGCATCTGACTTTAGCTCAGGTCATGATATCATGGGTCGTGAGTTCAAGCCCCGTGTCGGGCTCTGTGCTGACAGCTCAGAGCTTGGAGCCTCTTTCAGTTCTGAGTCTCCCTCCCTCTCTGCCCGTTCTCCACTCATGTTCTGTCTGTCTGTCTCTCTCTCTCTCTCTCTCTCCCTCCCTCTTAAAAATAAACATTAAAAAAATTTTTTAAATAAAAAAATAACAAACTTCTACACCCACTCTGGCTTCCTGAACCTCTTCAGCTGTATAAGTGGCAGTTGGCTTGGCTGAGTATTTATCAGCTGTTTTGCTTTGCTCTGAGACGGTCAAGTCCCTGCTAGCTTCTGCTTTGTGCTCCATGACATCTGCTACTGTCTTTGGTGACTTACCTCTGCGATGTTCGTCCTTGCTCAGACAGCCAGAATTTCTCTCCTGCCAGCCCTTTAACTTAACTAAAGCAGTCACAGGAATGAGCGTCAGCCGTGCTAACAGCTGTTTTCCTAGTGATTACTCTGCTTGGGCCCAGGCATTGGGATTGGATTTTTTTTTCCTGTTCTGCTTAAAAGTAAGCTACTGCGGGGCCGCCTGGGTGGCTTAGTCGGTTAAGCGTCCGACTTTCGCTTAGGTCATGATCTTGCGGTTCGTGGGTTCGAGCCCCGCGTCGGGCTCTGTGCTGACTGCCAGCTCAGAGCCTGGAGCCTGTTTTGGAGTCTGTGTCTCCCTCTCTCTCTGACCCTCCCCTGCTCACGCTGTCTCTCGCTCTCTCCTAGAAATAAATAAAAAAAAAAAAGTAAGCTACTGCATTGTAGGAAAAAATAAATAAAGTCTGTACTAACAGTTACGGGACTCCATTTCACCAGAGGAACTCTCAGAGGCCATGATTCTCCTCTGATTCTTGAACTGTCTGCTTACAAGCAATGGTGCTGACTGGACCTTCCATTGGCTGTTCCTCTCCAAAATGGTTTTGACGGCTATTCGCTCATCATACTTCCCCTGTGGTTTGAAATCAAAGCCCTCTAGGGGCGCCTAGGTGGCTCAGTGGGTTGAGCGTTTGACTCATGATCTCAGAATTCGTGGGTTTGAGCCCTGCGTTGGGCTCCTTGCTGACTGACAGCTCAGAGCCTGGAGCCTGCTACCGAATCCATCTCTCCCTAACTCTCTGCCCCTCCCCCGCTTGCAGTCTGCCTCTCTCTCTCAAAAATAAAATACAACATTAAAAAAAAAAAAGAAAATCAAAGCCCTCTAACTGTAGGGAACAGAAGTATAAGATGGACACCCAAATTTCAGGTCATAGGCAGGACACATACACCGGCCTATGTAGTGGCTCAAGCCAGCAGCGACCCAGACACAAGCCCAGGTTCACAGAGAGGTGGCCTTTCCCCAGACAGTGTGGTCAGAATTGTTGCAAGGTGACTTCCTGCCATGGGTAGGTCTCCCCTTGCCAACAAGATATAATTACCTGAGAGCATCGATGGAAACTGGATATGGAGCTGGAATGAAGGAAGCCCCATTCAGTCGCTCAAGTATTTTTCCTGAAGGGAAGAGCTGGAAGGTCATAGGGGGGCCGAAGGCTGGCGGCCGGCTCTCCCGGTAGCTGGACAGCGGGCAGCAGTGTGCTGTTGGTCTGGTGGAAGTGGGCACCCCAACTGGCCAGCGGCCACGGGTCTTCTGTGTGTCTAGTTTGTGGGGCCGGTTCATGGTCTCCCTGAGTGTGCTCGACTCTGCCTGGGCTCCTCGCCACACTGAGGGTGGGGGTGGGGGTCTGTTTCCCTAGTAGGCTTGTCCTCTGTCCTGTTTGACAGACTGAGCTACTCAGCTGGCCAGAGCATATCAGCTCCTTGGCAGCTATTTATATTTGAGTGGAAATCAGTCCATTTGCTTGATCTTGTCAGAGCTGGGTTAGCACGAATAGGTGTCACAGGCGTGGTCACCTAATAAACTAATAAGTAGTTTCTGAACTATTGCTTGACATGCAGGAAGTCCATCTTGAGACAGTGGGGACTCGCCTCTCCCTGCAATCTGACTGACCTAGGGAAATAGCTTTTGTAAGTTTATTTATTTATTTTGAGAGAGAGAGAGAGAGAAAAGGGAGAGTGTATGTAAGAGAAAGTGGAGGAGGGCAAAGCACGAGGGAGAGAGAATCCCAACCAGGCTCCATGCTGTCAGCACAGAGCCCAACATGGGGCTCGAACTCCCGAGCCCTGAGATCGTGACCTGAGCCCAAGCCAAGAGTCAGATGCTTAACTGACTGAGCCACCCGAGCACCGCGACCTAGGGAAATGCTTACCCTCTCAGGATCACTCTTTCCTAAACTGCGAGGTGCCGAGGGCTGCAAGATTGAGAGAAAGTGCTTGTAACAAGACTTTCAGCCTGTCATGTGTATGTTAAGCACTTACTGTGTGTCAGGCTCCGTTCTAGGCACAGGCATACAAAACAGTGTTCCTGTCCTGGGGGGGGGGGGTTANTGGCAGCAGGAAAGGTCATACTCTGAGCATCTAACCTAAAATTAAAATTTACCTCCATATTCTTAGAGAGGAAATGGACTTCCTGAGTGGTTTTTTTCTCTAAGCTCCATTTCACAGACAGCCACGAGGGCATGACTGAACAGAGCCCTTTACAAAGGAAATCTGTCTTAAGTCAGACTCCGCACAGCAGCAGGAGCGCTGGGAAGATCTGGGGTGGTTCCGTTCAGAAAGGGGCTGAGCTGCTCCCCGCACTCCTGCTCGGTCTGGCTTGAAATGAACAGCATGCAAATGAGCACCTGGGTCTGAGTCAGCAGTGAGTAACCCCCTGCGTGGTGCTGAGCCCTGAGCACACGCTCGGCCTCCCCCGTGCCGGCCTGAGGAGCGGCTCATGGCTCATCGCAGACCCTGCACCTCCACCCCTGGCCCCCGCCCCCCTGTCAGGCTAGCTGCTCCCTGCACCAGAGCCCAGGCCCGCTGGGGCCTGGGACCGGTCTCCACAGCAAGTGCCAAGGACAGTACTCCCTTCTGGAGTTCCCTTCCTACTATCCCTTCCCTACTAGCGCTCCCTCCACAGGCGCCCGGAGCCCCACTCCCCTTCTTCACTCCCATGGGGGCCCCCTGCCTGCCTCTTCTGAGACCTTGCCCCTGTGCCACACTGCTGCTGTCCCAGACCCACCCGAATCCTGCCTTTCCTCATCTCTCCTTCTCTTCTCCTTTACCACCACATCTCTTAAAGCTATAGTCTCCGGGGGCACCTGGGGGGCTCAATCGGTTGAGCGGCTGAGCATCAGACTTCAGCTTAGGTCATAGGCCCGCAGTTCGTGAGTTTGACCCCCGCATCTGGCTCTGTGCTAACAAACAGCTGGGAGCCTGGAGCCTGCTTCAGATTCTCTATCCACCCTCCCCCTCCCCCACTCAGGCTCTGCCTCTCTCTGTCTCTCAAAAATAGATCAGTGTTAAAAAAATTTTTTTTAAAGTCTGTGGGCGCATGGGTGGCTCAGATCATGATATCACAGTTCCTTGAGTTCAAGCCCCACATTGGACTCTGTGCTGTCAGCACACAGCCTGCTTCAGATCCTCCGTCCCCCTTTCTCTGCCCTTCCCCCATGCTCTCTCAAAAATAAATAAAAACAAAAACCCAAAACAAACAAACAGAAAAGAAATAGTCTCCACCCTCTTCTCCTAAGACTTCTTCTTCCACTAAAACCTCTCTCAGCCCCCAGAACTCCCCTACAACTCGTCTGCATCTCTGGCACCCACGCCCAGCCTGTGCTTCTTTCTGCCGCTGCAAGCTCCTGTTGAGTCCCCGCCACCCCTCTTCTGACGTGTCCCCCTTGACCACTTTCCAGTTTCCTTCGGCTGCCGTGTCTCTTCATGTCCTCTGTACAGACCCCCATGACTCAGCTGCTACCCCGAGACTAATAACTGCCATCTCATGCCATGAGATGCCTCGTTTCTCAGCCACAGACCCGTATTTCCAGGTATTCACCTATCATTCATTTCTGCACTGATACCTTCAAGGCGCCTCAAAATATACAGCCAAGCTCATCCTTTACCCTCATGTCAAATCTGCTCTTTCTAGGGGTGCCTGGGTGGCTCAGTCGGTTAAGTGTCCAACCGACTTCAACTTCATGACTTCATGTCTTCGACTCAGGTCATGATTTCACGGTTTGTGGGTTCGAGCCCCACATTAGGCTCTGTGCTGACAGCTAGCTCAGAGAGCCTGGAGCCTGTTTCAGATTCTGTGTCTCCGTCTCTCTCTGACCCTCCCCTGCTCATGCTGTCTCTCTCTCTCTCTCTCTTTCTCTCTCTCTCAGAAAATAAATTTTTTAAAAAAATCTGCTCTTTCTAGGCACCTCTGTCACTTAAGCATCCAACTGTGGCCCAGGTCACAAACTTACAGTTTGTGAGTTCGAGACCCGCATAGGGATCTGTGCTGTCAGTGCAGAGCACACTTCGATCCTCCGTCCCCATCTCTCTCTCTCTCTCTGCCCCTCCCCCGCTAGTATGCACATGCACACACACACTCTCTCTCCCAGAAGTAAATAAACATAAAAAAATATTTTTTNCTCAGTCGGTTAAGTGTCCAACCGACTTCAACTTCATGACTTCATGACTTCGACCCAGGTCACAAACTTACAGTTTGTGAGTTCGAGACCCGCATAGGGATCTGTGCTGTCAGTGCAGAGCACACTTCGATCCTCCGTCCCCATCTCTCTCTCTCTCTGCCCCTCCCCCGCTAGTATGCACATGCACACACACACTCTCTCTCCCAGAAGTAAATAAACATAAAAAAATATTTTTTTAATCTGCTGTTTCTGTTGTGCCATTAAAGGCATCACCACCACCCATTCCCCTACCCCAACTAGAAACCTCAGAGCCACCCATCTTCCTCACCAGCATTGCCAAGTTGTGTCAGTTCTCCCTTCTACTTTTTTAAAAAAGTTTATTTACTTATTTTGACAGAGAGAGAAAGAAGGGGAGGGGCAGAAAGGGAGAATCCCAAGCAGACTCTGTGGTGTCAGTGCAGAGCCCAATGCGGGGCTTGAACTCAAGAACCTGAGCTGAAATCAAGAGTCCTACGCTTAATCTTAACCGGCTAAGTCACCCAGGTGCCCCTCCTTCCCCACTATTGTGAGCACCTGGGCTGGGACTGCATCTCTTTTCTTTTTTTTTTTTTTTTTTAATAGTTTANCATCTCTTTTCTTTATCTGCCATTGTGGGACACTTAGTGTTCAATAAATATTATTGAATGTGCTGGGTTTACTCAGACTTTCCACCAGAAACCCTTCCCAATGCAAAGGGCTAAGGATATCAAGCCAGAACAGTGGCACTTCTAACCAAGCTTCCCTTCGGCATCACTTTCCCTGATCCTGACCTTCACCTCCCACACCCTGTCCCAGAAGAAACTCTGGGACCATAAAGCATGTGTCATAAAACCTCGCTGGGGTCCAAAGTCAACCATGACTGAAAACAGAGCACAGGACAGAGTCCAGCCCCAGGCTGGCTTTTGATCTTCTCACTTTTATCTGAATGGTGAACCACATTTCTGGACTTAAAACAAGGAAACACAAACTTCTAGCTGATCGAGAAAAACAGTTCCTGTTCACTGACCTTGTCACTTACCAGGCTTGGGCTGTGGGGTGGGGGCTTTACAGGCTCTGTCACCCCAGCCCCATCAGGGCCCTGGGAAGAAGCTCCGGCCAGACTAGACGTGCTGGAGCCAGAACTCAGACCCCCCTCTGACTCTCAACCTTCGGGCCACAATGGGGGTCACCCTGAGAGCACCAGGTGGCCTGCGACACGTGTTAGGGATCCTGAAATAGGAGCGTCTCTGGGATTTCAATGATTTCTGAGGATAGTAAGACAGAATATTGGAAATTTCGAATTTCTGAGTTTTCTGGGACGTTTGGAAGCCTTGGTCTCAGAAGGGGGTGGCTAGGTGTTACCGGAGGGGCCCGGCCCCCAGCTGCAGTCACATAGCACTCTTGAGGGCAGCCCACCTCTCTGGAACCTATTCAGATCCGTGGGGCTTGCAGCCTCCTCTTTGGCACAAGAAGATCTTGCTCTACTTCCGGATGCCAGCACTGTATGTTTCCACATGTAGTATGTATGTATATGAATATATATTTTTTAATTTTTTAATGTTTTATTTTATTTTTGAAAGGGGGGAGGGGCTGAGAGAGAGGGAGACACAGAACCTGAAGCAAGCTTAGAGCCCAACTTGAGGCTTGAACCCACAAACTGTGAGATCACGACCCAAGCAAGAGTTAGACGCTTAACCAACCGAGCCACCTAGGCGCCCCACATGTAGTATGTTTATATGCTATCAGTGCACTAATAAAATATGTTGTGTGTATCATATATTTAGGGATATTTAATTCATATATGTAAATAGAATTTATTGGTTCTTATAAAAATATTTTTAAAATTTTGAAATGATCACAAACTTAGAGAAAAGTTGGATGTTTAGTACAGAAAATTATATTTTTCCCAAACCACTTAAGTTTCCAATCTGATGTCCAGTCACCTGCAAATATTTTAGTTTGTAATTCCTAGAAATAAGGACATTCTCGGGGCACCTGGGTGGCTCAGTCAGTTAAGCGTCAACTTTGACTCAGGTCATGATCTCACGGTTTGTGGGTTCAAGCCCTGCATCGGGTCTCTGCTATTGCCTCTGAGCCTGCTTCAGATCCTCTGTCCCCCTCTCTCTCTCTGCCCCTCCTTTGCTCATTCTGTCTGTCTGTCTCTCTCTCAAAATAAATAAATAAACTTTAAAAAAAAGATAAGGACATTCTCCTACATAAGCACAATATAACCATCAAAAATCAAGAAATTAGATACAGAGATCACTGACATCCAATCCTCAGATCTCATTCAAGTTCCACCAGTTATCTCAATAATGTCCTTCGTAGCCAAAAAGGCCCGTGCCGAATTGTGAGTTGCATTTAGTTACCGCTTTTGTCTCCTTCTGTCTGAAACAGTTCCTCTGACTCACCTTGACTTTTGTGACCTTGGCATTTTTGAAGATTACAGGACAATTATGTTGTATAATGTTTCCTTATGATTAGACTCAGATTATCCATCTTTGGTAGGAATATCACAGAAGTGATGCTGTGTTATTGTACCCTGTCATATGGGCTGCAATTTTGGTTTGTCCCATTACTGATGATTTTTTTTTTTTAATTTTTTTTTTAATGTTTTATTTATTTCTAAGAGAGAGAGAGAGAGAGTGAGCAGGGGAGGGTCAGAGAGAGAGGGAGTCACAGACTGAAACAGGCTCCAGGCTCTGAGCCGGCAGTCAGCACAGAGCCCGACGCGGGGCTCGAACCCACGAACTGCGAGATCGTGACCTAAGCGAAAGTCGGACGCTTAACCGACTAAGCCACCCAGGCGCCCCCCATTACTGATGATTTTGCTTGGATCATGGATTAAGGTGAGTCTGCCAGCCTTCCCTCCTTGGTAATTAGTAAGTATTTTGGGGGAGGTACTTATGTTCTTCCTAGCCTTCATCAAACTTTCAATGTATTCACTTATTGTATCAGTGTGGAATCATGACTTCCTCTTTTATTCAAAGTTTTATAACCCATGAGTGTTAGTGTTCATTGCAATGAATGTTGTCCCCTGTTTGGCCAGTGAGGACTCACTCAAGTTGTCTTTGTGTCCTTCTGACAGCCCTCAGCATTCTCTGACCACACCTGGCTTTCTGTTCCAGGCTCATTTTGTGCTTTCCCTTCCCAGAGCTGGAAAGGGCCGTTTTTGCGAGGACTCTGAGTTTCTTTTAGTGGAAAATAGTATTTAAAACCCAAGATTTGGGTACTAGCTTTGTTCTTTGCTAGTGGGGTGTCCCTTCTTCCAGGCCCACTCGTTCAACAGAAGTAATAATCTGTATACAGACATGTGCCTCTGTATATAATGATATAGATGATATGATATGTACATACACATACATCTCTTATGGACTGAGTGTTTGCATCCCCTCAAAGTCATATGTTGAAGCCCTAACCTCCAATGGGATGGTGTTTGGAGATGGGGCCTTGGGAGGTAATTAGGTTAGATGAGGTCATAGAGTAGAGCCCTCATGATGGGGTTAGTGGCCTTATCAAAAGAGGACAGAGATCTCTCTCTCCCTCCACACAGGTGTGCTGAGGAAAAGCCAGTTGAGCACAGAGTGGGAAGGTGATGTCCATAAGGCAGGAAGAGCACCCTCATCAGGGGTCTGTCACACCTTGCTATTGAGCTTCCCAGCCTCTGGAACTGAGAAGTAAATGCTTGTTGTTTAAGCCACCTAGTCTGTGATATTTTATTTATAGCATTCCAAGCGAAGACAGTATCTCCCTTCATTTATAATAAATTCATACAGACACACAGTTAGTTCGATGCCTATTTTTGCATCTATCTGTATATTGAGAAATCGTGAGTGTACGGCAATACCTCCAATCCCAAGCCAACACCCTTGAATTCATTCACGTTTTCTTCCTTTTCGTATTGGCAGCTCCGTTCTCCAACAGTGAGATCCCGCTGTCCATTGGCTCTAATATATTCCCTCGTTTGCCCGCCCCTGCGTGTAACTCCTTTCCATCGCTGCTGCCCACACCTCCCATACGTGGGCGGTTTGGGCCCTGACGCTCATCACCAGGCTGCCTCTCTGCTGACCCACCGGCCCATCCTACTGTGCTCTAAGGCACCCTGGCTAGGTCGCCCCACCGCATGGATGCCCTCCCTTCCCAGTGCAAGCTTTGAACTACAAGGAAGCCCTCTGGACCCCTCTGCACTCTCATTACCACACCAGTGTGCGCCCTTGAGCACCTCATCACCCTGCTTGAGTTCTGCAAACCCCCTCTGCACTTTCCACCCCCACCCCCACCTTCCTGTGCTCATCCGTCCCTCATGGCTTTAGAGCTCAGTTGTTCAGGAAGGGGACAGGGAGAGGGGGTGCAATCTTACCGCGCGCGCTCACGTGTGTCTGTGTGTTTTAGTAATACATAATGATTTAGAAATAGAGAAGAAATGAAGAAAAAGATTTTTTAATGTCCATTAATTCTTCTACCTAACAAGAAGTTGTTCTTTTTTCTCCAAAACTGTCAAAGTTTTTTTTAAAAAAAGAACCCAAACTGGTTTCTTTAGTTGAAAATGGAGTATCTGTATATGGTTGAAAATTAAGAAGTAATATTCCTTCCCACCCGCATCCTTCCTCTGCGGCAGCTGCAGGTATGGGGGCCTCCACACCTGCCCTGCTACTTTCTGCTTTCTGTGCATGTGCAACACACATGTTCCTTTTCTCAACCAAACTGGACTTCGGCCTTTTTCATGTTTACATATTTCCTGTTAGTCTTTCCCCCCAGTATATATATAATTTAACAAAATATGAACATTGCCCTGTGTTGCTCTATCTGGATGCTTCCAAAGTATTGTTTTAAATGGTTGAGCATTTTTCCATCATATACATGTTTCATTTGTTTCGTCTCTTGTTGGTGGACATTTACAACTTTTTACTCTTATAAATTACTGGCTTTGACTCGACTTGTCAGGTGAGTCACGGAGCTGCTCAGCACGGCGATTCTCTCTGGCTGTGTTCCACGCCTGGTAGTAGATTCGTGAGCTAAGATAATAGAGGTTTATTTTTCTCACTAAGAAGCATTTCAGAGACAGGTGGTAAAACCAGAGTTTTGAGCAAGAATACAAAACGTCAAGTTCCAAAGCCAGGCTGTCATGTGCAGAACTTCCAAAGAGAGTGACTGAGAACTTCTCCAGAAGCTGTTGAGCCACTGCTGGATTGGGGAGCCCAACAGGGTTGGGAGAGACAGAGCATTCTTGCATGGTTTTCCCTCAGCTTCCTTCTGCAGTGCCTAGGGGAGGGGTTCTACCACCCTCACTTTAAAGCAGTCCTCCAGAGTTTTGACTGACAAGTGGGAAAACTCAGGAGGCCTGTGGCTGGCAGGTAGAGGGGGCCATGTTGGGGCCACAGCCACAGGACGCCCAGTGTTTTCCCTCCGTCCAACATGGGCCGCACAGGAGGGAAATTGGCATAGTATGAATTGGATTGAGCGTGTGTGTGTGTGTGCGCGTGCTGGGGCGGGGGTGGGTGGGTGGAAAGCACAGCAGAAGGAAGCTAGAGGTGAGCACAGCATCCCTGTGGGGCTGAGGAAGGAGACCCCAGGACAAATGCATCCCCTCAGGTCAAAGGAAGTGCAGGGAAGAACCCTCAGAGATGGGAATATTCTAAGAGCCCACAGAAGCTTTCACATCTGCGTTGCCCAGAGAGCCTCAGCCAGCTTCTAGCAGTACCTGTTCAGGAAAGACCGCCCCGCACCCTAAGGGACCAAATGTACCCTAGAAGGCTGGTAGAGGTAAGAGTTGAGCGGGAGGAGGAGGAGCATGAGGTAGAAAAAGAGAGAAGCCAGCTCTGTGGCCCTCTCCACGTCAGGCTTTGGGTGGTAGAGGGGAGATTTGATGCAAAATCAGGTTCAGGGTTTTTTATGAATCTGGAACCATTTGAATTCCAGAACTGTGACTGCATTTGCTATTGAAAGCGACTTCAGACTGTCCGTCACCTAAGGGTGAGGACAAAAGTCATGGGTCTGCCAGAGTTTTCATCCAGGAGTATGGAGACATGATCTCCACGAAGTAGCTTCCAGAGATGGTGAGGAACAAGAATAACGTTCATTTTGATCGCATCTCATGAACAGTGTGCTGAACATGCTGTTCACAACAAGAGTAAAAGCAATTTAAGCCACAGGGACTTACTTATTAAAATTTTTTAAAAAATTTAAACATTTATTTATCTTTGAGAGAGAGAGAATGAAAGTGCAAGTGGGCGAGGGGCAGAGAGAGAGGGAGACACAGAATCCAAAGCAGGCTCCAGGCCCTGAGCTGTCAGCACATTCCCTGATGTGGGGCTCGAACCCACAAACTACGAGATTATGACCTGAGCTGAAGTCAGATGCTTAACTGGCTGAGCCACCCAGGCACCCCTTATTTTTCTCACCTAAAAAGAAGTGGAGAGGTAGGTGTCCACAAGGTTAGTTCATCAGCTCAGTGAAGGCCAAGGACCAAGCTCATGCATCCTTCTGCTTTCCTAACCTCAGTGTATCAACAGTATCTCCCCCACCGGTCACAAGATAGCTGCCTCAGATCCAGCCATCACATCCTCACACAGAAAAAAACAAGAGATGTTGCAGGCTCTCCTTACCACTTGCCTTTTACAGAGAGGAATAGCTCTTCTGTAAAGCCCCCAACAGGAATAATCTCTACTTCCTCATTTCCCCAGATGTCACAAACCCCTAGAAAGTAAAATCCGTGCCTCCCTCCCAAAAACTGCTCTCAATGAGGTCGTCAGCTATCTAAGTGCCAGAAACAGTGCCTGCATTTCCCAGCTCTGATTTCTGGGTCGTTCAACCCTGCAGATCTCTCCCCGCGTGTTCAATCTCTGTCCTCTGTCAGGGGATTTCCTGCCCCCAAGTCTCCTTTGACTTCTCCTCTATGCATCACAGACCTATGGCTCCATTATCTCCAACCCCCCTCCTTTCCACACACCCTGCCTGGTTTCAGCTATCACAAGCGTGACAAACACTACCACAGCTACATAAATAGTACCTATGTCTGTGCTGAGTTAGAGATTCAGTTTTAAGTTTTCTATAAAATATCTGTACCTGGATGTTACAGGTCCTCGAACTGAAAAACCAAGACCACTGTCTTTCCCTTACGCCAGATCTGTCCTTCCATCGCCACCACCATCTACCTTACCACCCAAGCTAGAGGCCTCAAATCCACTTCCTTACCATCGCCACCAGCGATTCACGCCAATTCTATATACTTTTTTATTATTATTTTTTAATGTTTGTTTATTTCTGAGAAAGACAGAGTGCGAGCAGGGAAGGGACAGAGAGAGAAGGAGACACAGAATCCAAAGCAGTTTCGAGGCTCTGAGCTGTCAGCACAGAGCCCGACATGAGGCTCGAACCCACGAACCATTAGACCATGACCTAAGCTGAAGTCAGATGCTTAACTAACAGAGCCACCCGGGCACCCCATCTGCCTTCTAAGTTAATCTTGAATTTGTCCTCTTACCCTCTCAACCACCACTAGGCTGGCTCTGATTCAGTTTGTCCCAGGACAGTTGTAGCAGCCTCTTAACTACTGTCCCTTTTCCTCCCCGCCCCCCATGCCTTGTATAAAGATATGATGCCTGGAACTGTGGCAGCCATCTTGTAACCATGAGGTAACTAAGTGACAACTAACAGCTAATGTGCTAAGAATGGCAGTCGAAAAATGGAATGAGGCTGGGACCCTGTCAGCCAGCTTTGCCGAGCAGCTGAATCAATACTAAGAATCTCCACCTGCAGACTTCCTGTGATGTGAGGTCATAGATGTCTGTCCTGCTTAAGTTCCTGTTGGTGGCCACAAATTCAATCAGAAGGCATTTCTGACTGACTCAGGGATTGGGAAACTGGAGGAAATAGTGTGAGCAAACTTCTGACATGCAAACCTTGCAATCCTGAAGCAGCTCTTCTAGCATGAAGGATAATTTTAGGTGGCTGGGGGAAAAACAAATGATTAAATACTGAGGTTGTTGTTGTTGCTGCTGCTGCTGTTGAGTCATGTGTTCAAGAGATAATATATCCATCTCTCTGTGTGAACCCTCACCAATCCCTCATTCGTCCCTTTCACTTAGACTACTTTTTTTTTCTTAAATAGTTTATTGTCAAGTTGGTTTCCATATAACACCCAGTGCTCATCCCAACAAGTGCCCTCTATGTCCACCACCCCTTTTCCCCTCTCCCCCACCCCCATCAGCCCACAGTGTGTTCTCAGAATTCAAGAGTCTCTCATGGTTTGCCTCCCTCCCTCTCCCCAACTATTTCCCCCTTCTCCTCCCCCATGGTCCTCCATTAAGTTCCTCCTAACCCACCTATACGTGCAAACATATGGTATCTGTCCTTCTCTGCCTGACTTATTTCGCTCAGCATAACACCCTCAGGTTCCATCCACATTGCTACACATGGCCTGATATCATTCTTTCTCATTGCCATGTAGTATTCCATTGTATAGATAAACCACATCTTCTTGATCCATTCGTCCGTTGATGGACACTTAGGCTCTTTCCATGTTTTGGCTATTGTTGAGAGTGCTGCTATGAACATTGGGGTACATGTGCCCCTATGCATCAGCACTCCTGTATCCCTTGGGTAAATTCCTAGCAGTGCTATTGCTGGGTCATAGGGGAGTTCTATTGTTAATTTTTTGAGGAACCTCCACACTGTTTTCCAGAGGGGCTGCACCAGTTTACATTCCCACCAACAGTGTAGGAGGGTGCCCGTTTCTCCACATCCTCGCCAGCATCTAGAGTTCTCTGATTTGCTCATTTTAGCCACTCTGACTGGCGTGAGGTGATATCTCAGTGTAGTTATGATATGTATTTCCCTAATGATGAGGGACGCTGAGCATCGTTTCATGTGTCTGTTGGCCATCTGGATGTCCTCTTTGGAGAAGTGTCTGTTCATGTCTTCTGTCCATTTCTTCACTGAATTATTTCTTTCTTGGGTGTGGAGTTTGGTGAGTTCTTTATAGATTTTGGATATTAACCCTTTATCTGATATGTCATTTGCAACTATCTTTTCCCATTCTGTTTTATTAGTTGTTCCCTATTAGTTTTATTGTTTCCTTTGCTGTGCAGAAGCTTTTAATCTTGATGAGGTCCCAATAGTTCATTTTTGCTCTTGATTCCCTTGCCTTTGGGGATGTGTCAGGTAAGAAATTGCTACGGTGGAGGTCAAGGAGGTTGTTTCCTGCTTTGTCCCCAGGGTTTTGATGGTTTCCTGTGTCACACTCAGGTCCTTTATCCATTTTGAGTTTATTTTTGTGTAT
>NW_027531504.1:6779211-6779430 GCF_008692635.1 Crocuta crocuta
GGGATTGCATTGAATGTGTAGGTTGCTTTGGGTAATAATGACATTTGAACTATATTCTTCCTATCCATAAGCATGGAATGTTTTTCCATTTCTTTGTGTCTTCTTCAATTTCCTTCATAAGTTTTCTATAGTTTTCATCATATAGATCTCCTATATCTTTGGTTAGGTTTATTCCTAGGTACTTTATGGTTTTTTGTGCAATTGTGAATGGGATCAGTT
>NW_027531504.1:6782465-6784289 GCF_008692635.1 Crocuta crocuta
TGTTGGCCATCTGGATGTCCTCTTTGGAGAAGTGTCTGTTCATGTCTTCTGTCCATTTCTTCACTGAATTATTTCTTTCTTGGGTGTGGAGTTTGGTGAGTTCTTTATAGATTTTGGATATTAACCCTTTATCTGATATGTCATTTGCAACTATCTTTTCCCATTCTGTTTTATTAGTTGTTCCCTATTAGTTTTATTGTTTCCTTTGCTGTGCAGAAGCTTTTAATCTTGATGAGGTCCCAATAGTTCATTTTTGCTCTTGATTCCCTTGCCTTTGGGGATGTGTCAGGTAAGAAATTGCTGCGGTGGAGGTCAAGGAGGTTGTTTCCTGCTTTCTCCTCTAGGGTGTTGATGGTTTCCTGTCTCACATTCAGGTCCTTTATCCATTTTGAGTTTATTTTTGTGCATGGTGTGAGAAAATGATCTAGTTTCATTCTTCTGCATGTTGCTGTCCAGTTCTCCCAACACCATCTGTTAAAGAGGCTGTCTTTTTCCATTGGATACTCTTTCCCGCTTTGTCAAAGATTAGTTGGCTGTACACTTTTGAGTCCAAATCTGAATTCTCAAATCTATTCCGTTGGTCAATGTGTCTGTTTTTGTGCAATACCATACTGTCTTGATGATGACAGTTTTGTAGTAGAGGCTAAAGTCTGGGATGGTGATGCCTCCCGTTTTGGTTTTCTTCTTCAATATTACTTTGGCTATTCGGGGTCTTTTGTGGTTCCGTACAAATTTTAGGATAGTTTGTTCTAGCTTTGAGAAGAATGCTGGTGCAATTTTGATTGGGATTGCATTGAATGTGTAGGTTGCTTTGGGTAATAATGACATTTGAACTATATTCTTCCTATCCATAAGCATGGAATGTTTTTCCATTTCTTTGTGTCTTCTTCAATTTCCTTCATAAGTTTTCTATAGTTTTCATCATATAGATCTCCTATATCTTTGGTTAGGTTTATTCCTAGGTACTTTATGGTTTTTTGTGCAATTGTGAATGGGATCAGTTCCTTGATTTCTCTTTCTGTTGCTTCATTGTTGGTGTATAAAAATGCAACCGTTTTCTGTACATTGATTTTTACCCTACAACTTTGCCGAATTCATGGATCAGTTCTAGTAGGCTTCTGGTGGAGTCTGTCGGGTTTTCTATGTAGAGTATCATGTTGTTAGGACTACTTTTAAGTTTTAAGATAAGGCAGCACTTTGAGTCACTTTGTGGTGGGTGTTTTACAGTAGTCACATGGAGCATGACTTGGGTCAGAATGGTCAGTCACATGGACTAGCCCTGCAACAAATACGCATTTTGGATAAAGACATGTGGAGGCAGAAATGTGTGGCAAGCAAGGCGTAGCAGGTGGTTCTGTTTGGCTGAGTGTGCAGGCCTCAAGGGTGGGTGGGGTGCGGGGGGTCCGTCTGAACTCAAAGAATGGGTGATTTGAGAAGAGGCTGGGAGCAAAATACATAGAATGCAGGGCTCAGGAAAGATGGAACCCTTTTTCCCCAAGTGGACTGCACTCTTGAGCTCCATCTCACTGAGCTTCTCTGTTCTTAGTGCGCCTCTCGGTGACTTCTTTCAGGTTCCTCGTGGGACGTCCATAGCAGGGCTGCCCCGTGTCATGCAGGGTNCCAAATCTGAATTCTCAAATCTATTCCGTTGGTCAATGTGTCTGTTTTTGTGCAATACCATACTGTCTTGATGATGACAGTTTTGTAGTAGAGGCTAAAGTCTGGGATGGTGATGCCTCCCGTTTTGGTTTTCTTCTTCAATATTACTTTGGCTATTCGGGGTCTTTTGTGGTTCCGTACAAATTTTAGGATAGTTTGTTCTAG
>NW_027531504.1:6784742-6855200 GCF_008692635.1 Crocuta crocuta
GAATTCATGGATCAGTTCTAGTAGGCTTCTGGTGGAGTCTGTCGGGTTTTCTATGTAGAGTATCATGTTGTTAGGACTACTTTTAAGTTTTAAGATAAGGCAGCACTTTGAGTCACTTTGTGGTGGGTGTTTTACAGTAGTCACATGGAGCATGACTTGGGTCAGAATGGTCAGTCACATGGACTAGCCCTGCAACAAATACGCATTTTGGATAAAGACATGTGGAGGCAGAAATGTGTGGCAAGCAAGGCGTAGCAGGTGGTTCTGTTTGGCTGAGTGTGCAGGCCTCAAGGGTGGGTGGGGTGCGGGGGGTCCGTCTGAACTCAAAGAATGGGTGATTTGAGAAGAGGCTGGGAGCAAAATACATAGAATGCAGGGCTCAGGAAAGATGGAACCCTTTTTCCCCAAGTGGACTGCACTCTTGAGCTCCATCTCACTGAGCTTCTCTGTTCTTAGTGCGCCTCTCGGTGACTTCTTTCAGGTTCCTCGTGGGACGTCCATAGCAGGGCTGCCCCGTGTCATGCAGGGTCTACGACCATCTCCTGCACCGAGGTCTGAAGTCCAGCTTGGGGTGTTGGGGTAGCGATCTGGTTGGAAGCAAGGGCTGAGACTTGTCTCGAAGCCATAGATGTTCCTGGTGGTCGCTGTCGGTTGCTTAGGGGAAGCATGTGGCAGAATCCCAGGTGTTTTACAGGCAGAGGAGGTGTGACGATGGGACCCAGAGCAGGCAGAGAAGAGAAGAGAGGACACTGCACGTCTCCAGGCTCCGCGGGGGGCATCCCTGCTTCCATTGAGAAATGCAGCTTGATTTGGGTATGTGTGGATGATAGTCTCTAGGCACCCCAGCCTCTGTCCCAATGGTCAAGATTGGGAAGAGTGAAGCCTCCGTCATGAGGTACAAATACCTGGGTCTGGTAGCTACCTGGTTCCTAATCACTAGACCCCCAAAGACAATTGTCCCCATCCCGTCACTTCACCACTTCCCAAACCACCCCTTCCACGTGGCTGTTCGGGCCACAGTGTTTTCCAGGCAATATGAGGCACCACTACTTGTGGCTCCTTAGTTATTTCTGAAGAAATTGTTTCAAGTCCCAGTGTTGAAGAACTGCCGGGAGCAAAGTGAGAGACATACACTTAATAAATGTGCAGTTATTAAATATTGTGCAGTTAATAAATGTTGGCCACCTGAGAGGTATCATATTTGTTCATATCATTTCCTCTACGATTTATCTTTCTCTCAGAGAAGAGCCTTGGGGGAATGGGCATTTCTCCCTTCAGACCCCGTCAGCACGAGCATTGCATGCACGCCTAGACCGTTCGTGATGGTGCCTAGGGGTCACCACGGCTCAGCCATTGCGGCGTCTGGGGAACCAGCTGGTTCCCTGGGCACAGTCAACCTCATAACTGAGCCTGTAGCAGCCTCTAGGGGTTGCCACGGGTTACTGAGTGCTCAGGACTGGTGGCTTGGATCAGGTGAAAGCCAGAGCTCTCAATAGTATTCCCTCCGGGTTTCCCAGGGGGTGGGGGCGGGGGGCAAGGATGATCCAGTGGCTGGACCGCCAGTGCCATCACTGGAGGTACCCAGGCCTGGGACCGGTCAGCAAAGGTAGAAAGGAAGGAAAGAGGCGGAGCCTGTGGACAGTCCAATTGCCAAGATCCACAGTCTCGGCTGCTAGCACACACGTGCACATAGGCGCATGTGTGTGCGCACACATACACGAGCACGTGTGCAAACACACACATGCACACACAGACACACGTACACACGCACACACACAGCAACCTGCTCTGAACAGAGCATCCATTCAGTGTCACCCCTCTCACAGGAGCCCCTCAGGCTTCTCCAACCCTCCTCGATCTCTGAACGCAAGCCTGAGAGGCCCCGGAGGGCTGTAGCTGAGGGGCATTCAGGCCTGGGTATTAGCTCCAGGCTCTAATTCTTGTGACTTAATCTCAAAAGCAAATCCAGTCCTGTCACTTCCTGCTGAAGGGTCGTCAGTGCTGTCCTCTCCCACTGGGACGGCAGTGAGGCTCCTCGATGACACGTACAAGGCCCACTTTTCTGACTCACTCACCCTCTCAGCCTCATCTCTCCTGACAGTGTCTCCACATTTCACTTAGAGGGGTTTCCCGTCACTGCTTCAAAGGCTGTGCTCTCTCCACTCCCGGGCTTCTACAGAGCAGCCCCTCTGGTCACCGCTCTGTGTGCAACACAACTTTATGCTAAGTAGGCGTGTGTGTGTGAGATCAGGTATTTGGCAGGGGACCTGTGATTTGCCCACTGCACAGCCCTGAGCACCTGCCCGGATGGAAAGGAAAGGGGTTTAAGGCACTGCTCCTACTTCCACAGAATTTCACCTTCTAGTACCTTCTGGTTGGGTAAGATGTGAGCACACGGAACAACTAGAAAAAATTAAGTGTTAAGCCAGAGCTTGCAAACTGGTGGCCTGTGGGCTGAATCTAGCCCTTAAATGTGTCTTGTTTGGCAGTAACAATTTTAGTCAGCAAAGTTCCCCCCGCCAATTTTTTGTTCTAATAAAATATACATACCATCAAATTCACTGTCTTAACCATATTTAAGTGTACACTTGAGTGCTTTGAAGTACATTCATGGTGCAGCCATCACCAGCATCCTTCTCCAGAACTTTCTTCATCTCACAAAACTAGAACTATGTCCCATTAAGCGAACTCCCCGTCCTCCTCCCCCCCCCGCCCCAGCCCCTGGTGACCAGCACTCTATTTTCTTCCTCTATAATTTTGACTACTCTAGGCACCTCCTATAAATTGAATCATGCATTATTTGTCTTTTTTTTTATTTTTAAAACTCTTTACAATTTTTTCTTAATTTTTTAAATGTTTATGTATTTTTGAGAGAGAGAGAGGGAGCACATGAGACTGGGGGCCAGTGCAGAGAGAGGGGGACAGAGGATCCGAAGTGGGCCCTCCACTGACAGCAATGATCCTGATGTGGGGCTTGAACTCACAAACCGTGAGATCGTGACCCGAGGACGCTTAACCGACTGAGCCACCAAGCACCCCAATTTTTTTCTTTTTTCTTAGAGACAGTGCATGAGCATGGGAGAGAAGCAGAGGGAGAGGGAGAGAGAGAGAGAAAGAGAGAGAGAGAGAGAGAGAGAGGGAGCACCAATCCCAAGAGAGTCACTCAGCACAGAGCCTGACACAGGGCTTGATCCTACGGCCCTGGGATCCTGACCTGAGCTGATAGCAAGATTGGTCACTCACCGACTAAACCACCAGGAATCCTAGTATTTGTCTTTGTTGTGAAATAAAATAATAAGCCTGGTTTAATTCACTTAACATAATGTCTGCCAGGTTCATCCATATTGCGTTCATCGAAATGGATGTGTTCATCCATTTCCTTCCTTCTTAAGACTGAAGAATATTCCATTGTATGTATGTATGTGTGTATGTAAATACACACACACACACACACATATGTCATTGCTTTAGGCTATGGGCATGGTTGTACAAATATCTTTGAGACTCTGCTCTCAATTCTTTTGAGTATATACCCAGAAATGGAGTTGCTGGATTTTACGATTGTCTTAATTTTTGCTCTGTGAGGAGCCTCCATGCTCTTCTCCCCAGTGGCTGCACCATTTTACATTCCCACCAACAGTGCACCAGAGTCCCAAACTCTCCACATCTTTGTCAGACACTTGTGTTTTTTGATACCAGCCATCCTTTACAGGTATGATGTAGCCAGTATAGATTTAAAATTTTTTTGAATAAGTTGCCAATATTTAAAAAATCAGATTTCCTATTTTTTTTAAACCGAGATTTCCAGCTTCTTTGGAAACACTGGAAAATTCCAGCAGCCCTGGCACCTGTCCTTGCCCCTGGTGACAATGGGCTGGAGCTGAGCAGCGGCTGCCCCTTCGCAGAGGGCAGATCCCATGTGACAGCTCAGCTCGGCCCCTGCTCACAGGCTCAGGACCCGGAGGTGAGGGCAGGAGCCTTGCTCCCCTCCCATGACCACTTTGACCCATGGCACTGGCCGGAAGAGAGAAGAATGTTTCTTGTCTCCATCCTCAGTGGGAGGCGAGAAAATTAAAGGCAGACAGGATGACTGGGAGTGAGCTACTTTTGGGGACACTTTTCTATCACTTCCTTCTGCTTAGCCTCTTCACTCACCTGAGTTCTCATCCCGGCCCCCCAGGCATTAGGGTTTGTGATCCTGGTGTTAAACTGTGGTGACGCTCAGCCTCCAAGTCTTCTGAAGCAATGGCCGTGAGCTGCGCTGGCCTAACCAGAGGCGGGTGACAAATACTGCAGACTGGGGGACTTCAACAGAAATGTTGTTTCTCAGAGTTCTGGAGGCTGGGAGTCAGAGATCAAGGTGTGTGTGGGGTTGGTTTCTTCCGAAGCTTCTCTCCTGGGCTTAGAGGTGGCTGTCTTCTACCTGCGTCTTTATATCATCTTCCCTCTGTACGTGTCTGGGTCCTAATCTCCTCTCATCATAAGGACACCAGTCGTATTGCACTAGGGACCGCCCATATGACCTCATTTTTACCTTTATTACCTCTTTAAAATCCTCTCTCCACATATAGTTCACGCACTCCAAATATAATATTCTGAGGCTCCGAGAGTTAGGATTTCAGCCTGTGAATCTGGGAGACACAGTTAGGCCCCTTAGCAGAAGGGTAGGACTCGGAGGAAGGAGAGAAAAAGCTCAAAATGCGGGTGTGCATTTTGTCATTTGCTCGGCACCTGCATCGGTTTCCTTTTGCTGCTGTAACAAATCGCCACAAACTTGTTATCTTAAGCAATGTGTATTCATTTCCCTACGTTTCTGGGGATCTCAAAATCAAGTGTCAGCAGGGTTATAGTCCTTCTGCAGGCAATAGGGGAGATCCTGTTCCCCGGCCTCTCCAGCGCGTACAGGCTGCGAGCCTTCCCCGGCTCGTGGCCCTGTTACTCTGACCTCTGCCTACATCAGCAAATCTCCTTCTCAGACTCCCCTGCCTCCTTATAATACTCTTCTGATTATACTGGGCCCATCTGGGTAATCCAGGATAATCTCCCCATTTCAGATCCTTCACCTGGGGCACCTGGGTGGCTCAGTCATTTAAGTGCCCAATTCTTGATCTCAGCTCCGGTCATGATCTCAGCGTTGTGAGTTTGAGCCCTGCGTTGGGCTCCTCGCTCGTGTGAAGCCTACTTTAAAAGAAAACCAAAAAAAAGATCTTTAACTCAATCACATTCACAAAATCCCTTTGCCATATAGGGAAACACATTCTCAGTTCCAGAGATTAGGGCTTGGACATTTTTGAGGGGCTGTTGTTCTGTCTACCACAGCACCCCTCCCTTCCTCCCTACTCCATCCTTAAACATCTAGTGGGGAGCTCCCCCACCATACACACAGGGCTAGAGTGGCCACATGATCCAAGCCGGCCCAGTCTGAGTCCCTTGAAGGTTTCCTTTGAGTGGCCACACAATGCGATTCAGGTATGGAGTGGCTGGGGATCAAGCCTCCAGTGAGGGCGAGGCTTTAGTCTGTACTTGCCGGGATGGAAACTGAGGTGTGGAAAGTCCCAGTTCCAGCTGTCCTTGGGGTCCGCAGTTTAGGAATTGGTATATCCTCCATTCCGTTTGTTCTGGTTGGGTCTCTGTCCCCGGAAATCAAGGCCGTGTTGACACGCACAGAAGCTATTTGGAATGAAGGCCCGACGGTGGGGCGGTGGGCACAGCAGAGGCAGACGCACCTGTCCAGAAGCTAACGCAGTGTAAGCTTCCAGGCCACTCGCTCCCAGGGGACCCACCGCGGTCCTGCTGGGAGCCGCGGTCATATGTTCCTGCACAGTTTCTAGGAGGTACATTAGCTGCAGTTATGAGGACCCCATCAATCTCTTTCCATTTCAGCCTCCCCTCTGTTAAATCCTCTCTCTTGCTCACTTTGCCGTGACCGTGGGCAGTTTTGAAAGCCAACAAAGGGGAAGTTGAGATGAGGATACATTTCCTGTGCATTAAATGCAATATACGTATATGGTCCCCAGTTGTTTTCTTAAGTTTGCTTCTTGGCTGGAGGTTGGAGTGGTGGTTAGAAGACTCTCGCGGCCCTGCTCTCCCGGCCTGGTGACAGCCAGATGCAGGGCTAGTGGTGGTCTCATGATCTCAGTGTGTCCCACAGCGATGGCCTCCAGAGACGTGTGAGGAGCAGAAGGCAAACAAGTTGGAAACATATAGAGCCAACTATTGACTCATTGAAAACTTCTTCCAATTATCCAATGCATCGAATCATAAAATGGGGGACTGAATTCTTGTCTTCTGGCCCAAATTTAAATTCTCCCCTAGCAGGGGTGTACCAGATAAAGCTATATAAACATACTGTACATGCTTTTCTTTTTTGATGGAAATTGTGAAAAATGGAGTTTATCCGGATTCCTGTGGATTTAATCCTGTAAGATTAAAACAGCAGTGAGTATGTCTGCGTGTGAAGTTGCAGGATTTATGAATTCTAACATATTGGACTATGTCTTAGCAAAACACTGCCAATAACATGCTATGAAGCTAAAGTACACTTTTCTAAATGATCAATCATGCTAGAAAAAAGCGTAAAGTCTATGCTCCCTACGGATAATGGTATTTCAAACTTCCTGTCATATTAAGAGACAAAGAGTATGCAGCCAAAAAGGAGGAGTGAAAAGTAATTTATTATTATTATTTTTAAAGATTTTATTTTTAAGTAATCTCACCCAACATGGGGCTCGAACTTACAACCCCAAGATCAAGAGTTGCATGCTCCACCGACTGAGCCAGCCAGGCGCCCTGGAAAAAAGTATTTTAGAAGCATGTTGGACAATGAATACAAACTAATATATCATTTTTCTGTATTTTGTGTTTTCATGGTGTTTTCCAGCTTTTAAAACCTCACAGTTTTTGTTCTATTCTCCTTCTATTTATTTTTGTATTTAATTTTGTACTGGAAATCTGTAGTCGTCTCCTTTTTTTTTTTTTTTAAGTTTTTTTTTTAAATGTTTTTATTTATTTCCAGGAGAGAGAGAGAGAGAGACAGCGTGAGCAGGGGAGGGTCAGAGAGAGAGGGAGTCACAGACTGAAACAGGCTCCAGGCTCTGAGCTGGCAGTCAGCACAGAGCCCGACGCGGGGCTCGAACCCACGAACCGCGAGATCATGACCTAAGCGAAAGTCGGACGCTTAACCGACTAAGCCACCCAGGCGCCCCTGTAGTCGTCTCCTTGAAGAGTGAACATTATTCAGGCCCCAGGAAGCCTGGGTGAGCCCCCACCCCACCCCACCATGCGTAGGCCACAGTGGAGATAGAAACAGCCTGCCTGGAGCAGAGGCCGGGAAATGAGGAGGCAGGGCAGGGAGAGAGAGAGAGAGAGTGGGTAAGGGAGGGCGGGCGGTGGGGACAGCNTGCGTGCTGTGTCAAGGAGAGTGACATGAGGGAGGGGGGTCCTTTTTTCTGGGAACAGCTGCTTTCCAGCTGCTTCAACCTTCTGCACCTGTAACGAGCGGAGAGATGATTGAAGACCAAAACAGGCAGTATATTCAGGAATCCTGAAAAAGAGTCAAAAAAGTGTCACTCTCTGAAACAGAGATTCATAAAAGCCAACATCAAACAGATGAGGGTTATCACAGTTTGGGCACTTCCCAAAAATCTCAAGATTCTTCAAGGAATAGGGTAGCCTCTCAATTCATCAAGAGTTAAGAGTGTATCCTAAAACGCTGTCTGGGAAGCCCTATTTTAAATGTAACTAATAAAAGATGCAGCTTCCAAGAATACTGCTAAACACATCATGATGTGATAAAGTATTTAAAAAGTAAACTAAAAGGTGGCAGTCTTTCTCACACACATGTGAAATCAGCCGACTACAAATAATCTGTAAGTCAGAGAACTATCATTTTATCCGAAGGCAAATGACATACAGGGGGAAATACTTGCGACTTATATCACAGCCAAGATTAGTTTTTCTAATACATCAGAGTTCCTATTGATCAATTTTTTTCAAAGACCAGCAATCTAATAGAAAAATGGGCAGTTCATGAGAAAGGAAATACAAATGCCTCTTCGATGGAGACATAGTGAACCTTATTCACAATAAGAAGATGCAAAATAAGATTACACAGCAATATCACTTTTCGACTGATTTGCAAAAATAAAGTTTGGTGAGACTGCGGGGAAGTAAGCTCCCTCGTAAATTGTCAGCAGGCGCATAGATGCACGCGCTATGTGCCATGTGACAGGTGCTGTGTAAATGTCTGCAGAGGGAAGTTTGATAACATCTATCCAACTACAAGTGCCATTCCTTTTGACTCAGCAATTTGACTCCTAAGAATTTACCCCAGATGTGATCGCATATGCACATATGTCATATATATTACATTATTTGCAGACTCTGCAAAAACAAAAGATAAGAGGCAGGGAACCAGATAAATGACTGTACATTGGCATAGTCCATACATCGGAATATTCCTCAGCCATAGAAAAAAATGAGGAAGCTTTATTTGAACTGATCTGAAATGATCTTCAGGATATACCAAGTGAAAAAAGCAAGATGTAGTAGAACTATAAAGTACTCACTCTGCTATTACTGTTTTATAAAGGATGGTTGGGAGGAATATGGCTCTGTATGTGCTTGTTTGGATCAGCATAAAATATCTGTAAAGGTCCACCAGAAATGTGGACATCAGTTCCCCCAGAGAGAAGCTCTGGGTACCTGGGGATGAGGATGTAAGAGCCTCATGCCTTCCTGGAACAGAATGGAACCATGAACGGGATTCATGACTGACTCCGCAAATGTTGGCTGAGGGCTGGCTGTGGGGCACGCACTGTGGCAGATGCCGGGGGTGCAGGAGTTCATAACCCGGACAGAAAGAGGAAGGAAGAGGGAGGGAGGGAGGGAGGAAGGAAGGAAAGGAGGGAGGGAGGGAGGAAAAAATTTCTTAGGTACTCTGAAGAGTATTAAAAATGGCACGTGGAGGGGCGCCTGGGTGGCTTAATTGGTTGAATGTCTGACTCTTGATTTCGGCTCAGGTCATGATCTCAGGGTCGTGGGATCAAGCCCTGTCAGGCTTCACTCTGAGTGTGGAGCCTGCTTGCGATTTTCTTTCTCTCTCTCTGACTCTAAAATAAAAAAATAAATAAGAAAAAGGCCTGTGGAGAGAGTAAGCTGGGATGGCAGATGTATTATGTTAGACAGGGTGGTGTCAGAGAAGGTGTCACGTCATCCATGTATCTGGGGTAGGGGCATCCGGGGGACAAGTGAGAAGGCCCGACAAGGGGAGTTTTGAGGACTGGTAAGGAGGCCAGTGTGACTGGAGCAGAGAGAGAGAAGGGGACCGTGACAGGCGGCTGAAAATTGTCCCCACGTCACCATTCTGCAGGAGCAGCCCAGCCTGCCTGGCCTGTGGGGGTGGTGCCCCCCCTTCCGGGATTCCTGAGGAAGACGAGTCCCCTTTCTGAGCTTCAGATACCCGATCAGAACAGCTATAGAACTGGGGCAGGTAAATGGGCCAGGACATTCCACATTCTGGGGTGCCGTCTTTTAAGTCAATGCTTATTACGACTTTTTTCTGAAATCAACCAGAGCAGCTCTCCAATCCCAGAGCCACAACCCAAGCCTAGTGTCTGTCCCCTGGCACAGACAGCCCTCCGTCCTCCGAGAGTGGCCGTGTGCCTTGGAAGGAAGCATATGCAAACGCCTTTAATAATATCGGCTCTTCCCCAGCCCGTGCTCTCCACGGATGCAACAGCCTTGTCCGGAAGGTGACAGGGCCCCCAGTGGGAGCATTTTCTCTGTAGGACATGTGCTCTGTAAACGCTCTGGTCACATTGGGGCCTTGCTCTTTAAGACAACAAAGCCCCAGAGGACGAGGCTTACATCTTGCCTAATTGGACAGGGGGCCGTAACCAGAGAGAAGTGTTTGCAGAGCGCAGTGAAAGCTAGCCCAGGGCCCCACGTGTTTGCTCAGCAGCCGCCTGGCAAACAGCAAGAGCCTTCCTTGAATGCAGGGGTCAGAAAGAGATTTTCCTCAAATCCGAGCAAGCCTCTGGGGTGATGGCTCACTCAAAAGGCCATAGTGCAGGAAAGGGTGTTCTGGAATATTGGTGCCGGGCCTTTCTCCCATCTAAGATGGACACAAAGAATCTTTCTGCATTTTGCTTTCTTGCAGCAGAGCCCGCCCTGGATTACCCACGGGGTTCTGGGCCTATTTCAAGGTCCAAGTGTCTGGAACCAGAGCCCAAAGGCCAGGCGTGGGGAGCAGGGGGTGGGAGAGAGGGGGGAGGCCCACTAGCTGTGCAGAAAACGAACACCCAGGGCTTTTCTGCACATGATTAGTGATGAGCAGCTCGTTGCCTGGCAACAGCAGCCCCTTCCCCTCCATGCGCACCCCTCAGGCTGCGTGTAATGTTTGGTGACATTTTTCTTTTCATAGCAGAGACAGGGAGTCGCCCCCTTAATTAGCTGAAGATGCTCCCCCACACACACACATACAACTGGCTTATTGATCAGACTCCTATTTAGAAATCATTCCCCCAAAGCACTTAATTATTAATTGCACGTTAATAATTCCTGTACCAGGGTAACTCTACACATAGCTGCTCCTGTAGGTGAAGAGCTTAGACCAAGACCTGACACACAGAAGTGCTGTAGAAAAATTAGCTACTCAAATAATTAACGTTCTGTCTTTCTTCTAGGAGGTTTGAGGAGTAAGACCTATACTGGGCAGATTTTACTGTTTTCAGAGCTTTGCTGTTTTCTCTCAGACTCTCAGAATGCTATAGTCAGAAGGGTCCTTCGGAAATCCCCTGCCCAGCTGCCTCCTTTTATAGAGGGGAACCCAAGGCCTAACGAGGTGAAGTGACTTTGTCAAAGTCACACAATTCACGATGCCACAGAGACTGAACCCAGACCCCCTGGTCCTCAGTCTCTGTCCACTACACCCCTGGCCTTCACACTTTAGTAGACATCAAAGTCTAAGCAGGAGTCCATCAGAAATGTAGACCTGTGATCCCCACCCTCCTTCCCTGCCCGGCACTAGTGGGAATCGGCATCTTCAACACCCCCCCCTGACCGTGCAGCAGGGGCGGCAGGAGCGGCCCGGAGAAGCACTGTACACTCGGCCCACCCTTCACAAGTGAATGATGCACCTTCCAGGCAAGGTCGTTATTTCCTTTCATAAGATGGACGTTCAAGGCTGACAAAGGTCAATTTCTAGTCCAAGAGCGGGACTTGAAAGTCACAGCCCTCTTCCCACACAGTCATCACCTGGTTCTCTTGTGCCACAGACCCAAGACTGTGGGGTCTCCTCCCCTCCCCTTACACTGAAGGAAACCAGGCCTCAGAACAGGTCAGGGGCCTGCCCAGGGCTCTACTTCCTGGCTCCAGGCGTCACTGCGGTCCCCGGGGGCGTCCGGGAGCGATCACAGCTCTCCTTCCCTTTCCCACATGAAGGCTTATCCTGACCAACCTACTGAGAAACACTTTTTAACACATAAGGAGATTGATGCAGTAAATTAATTTCAAATACACAGGATAGAAAAAACATCTGAGCCTTTGGGTTGATTATCTATACAGAACAGGGTTAGGGGCTGGCAGAGACGGGTGTGGGGATGACAGGCCTTCTCTGTTCCCGTCCTGTGAGGAGAAAAATAACAAAGGCGACTCTCAGTTGCTGGTGCCCTAGTGTGTGAATGGGCACTAGGGGGCAGAGTTGGTCCAGGAATGGGAGGCCAGTGCTACTTGCCTTGGGTTTTAAGGGTGGTTTTAAAAAGAGGGAGCTTGCAGACGTAAAGGGTCATTGCCTTTAGTATGGCCTCAGTCAATAGGTTTCTAATTGAGCTATTAATCTGCAAATAAATGTAAGATAAGAAGCCCAGAGGGTGGGTTGTGAGTGGATGCAGTGTGAATAATGAACATCCCGTGAATGATTTTTTTAAAGGGTCAATAGACTCCTAAAATTTGTTCTTCTTCAATGTGAATTGACTCCTGACCACCGTGTGGCAATTTGTCATAAAGCGGTAGGTCTCCATATCAAGAAATATCAAGTGATATTTTAAGGGTTTTCTAACATAGTCTCTGCAACTGGAAAACATAAATATTTTTCTTTTGGCAAATTAGTGTGACTGTGCACACACGCCAGTCCGCAGATGTCCTTGCACCCGCTCCCAGCCTGTCTCCCCACCTGCACCCAACAGTCCCCACAGAGGGGAAAGGACAAGAGCAAAGCACCGGGTCTGCTGAGTGGGACTCATCCCCACTAATGCGTGACTCCACCATCTGCCAGGCAGTGGCATTTGGATGTGTTCGAATTTAGCGGTAGCTCAAGGATATTTCCTGATTTAGAACAACAGTAACTACCATAGGACAATAGTTAATAATACTGTATTGCATATTTGAAAGTTGCTCATAGCACATCTTAAAAGTCCTGATGGAGAGGGGGGAAAACTATAATTGTGTACGGTGACAAGCGTTACTGTGGTGATTGGGAGTACATGAATACCTAATCATTAAGTTGTACACCTGAAACCAATACCATGTTCTATGTCAATAATTCCCCCATAAAAACAGAACAGAAACAAAAGCCAAACGACACAACTACCATAAATGAGAACCCATTAGGTCCCAGGCTCTGGGTTTTGCTCGCAAGATCTCATTTCAAAAATACAAACCATGAGATAGATACTGTCATTCTTCTTCTTTTACAGTCGAGGAAATGGAAATGAAGTTAAGTAAGTTGTCCAAGATTGCCCAGCTAGGAGGTAGTTCATGCAGGACTCAGCCTGGGATCCATCTGACGGCAAAGCCCAGGTTCTCAGCTCTTGGCTTTCTGGAAGCCTGAGCCATCCTTTCCTGATGGGAAGAACCTGGGCCCTGTCCCCTGAAACTGCATTCTCATCTGAGCGTGGTGCTGATTTGGGGGGTGGTCTTAGGAAAGTGATGGCACATCTCTGTCTAATCTTAAGATCTTATAATGAGTAATTTAGTAACTCAAGTCGTGGGGTGCCTGGATGGCTCAGTCGGTTAAGCATCCAACTTCAGCTCAGGTCACGATCTCAATTTGGGAGTTCGAGCTCCGTGTCGGGCTCTGTGCTGACATCTCGGAGCCTGGAGCCTGCTTCGGATTCTGTGTCTCATTCTCTCTCCGCCCCTCCCCCATTTGTGCTCTGTCGTCTCTCAAAAGTAAATAAATGTAAAAAATTAAAAAAAAAACCTCAAGTCGTCAAAATAAGTGTAAGATAGCCTCTATGTTAAGACACATTTAAGGCATCAAGAGCCCAGATGACCGTACAGAGTCGAGGGCTACCCCAGATCTGAGATCTGCAGGAATGTGGGGCTCGGGTCAGAAGGAAGTTTATAGGATGAAAATGTAACAGGATGGTGAGAGGTGAGTGGGATTAGCCTCTCAAGCTCCTGGCTTAAGAATATGGATGGATCCTTCTGCTCACAGGCCCTAGAGTTGGTGGAGAGGGGTTGCTGTAGATGTGCAGGACGATGGCCATGTGTTGGACAGAGAGCTGTGCCTGGGAGAGGCCCTGCACCAGGCTCTCAGCTGGGGGCCAGCTGCAAGAGGAAGAGGACACGCTTCTCAAGGGACCACCAGAAGCTGCGTGGCACTGAGTGCCGGGGCGGCCCTGGGGCTGCTTGGTCAGCGCCAGTGATCACAAAAGGGCAGATTCGACTTTGCCTTTTCTTCCTCTTCCCCCGGGGCCAGAGGAGCAAGCGGGAAGCAGAGGAATGGGAGACTGTAGACCACGTCCTCTCTCCCTTCCCCACCTCCAACTCTTCTAAAGCCTGCAGCCTAGGCCACGTTAGAGGCAAGGAGGAAGGCTTGGAATCAAATAGAAGATTGAAATTTTAAATTGAATGGAGCTGAATCTTAATAACTAAGGAGAAATCATTTTGATAACTAAAATGATGAAAAGTTTTAGGATATAACTAATATATAACTAAACTGATAACTAGACTGATATATAACTAAATAGATGATAGATATCTATTTATCTATAACTGATAGATAACTAAAATGATGAAAAGTTATAGGATCAGACTGATATATATATATACACATATATATATATGTTGCTAATGGAGCCAGCTTTCCCAGTGGGAAAGGGAGGTTTCCCAGAGCATAACTGATAGATTTTTTTAAGGGGGGAATCTATTTCATGTTCATCCCCCCAGAGAATTGACAATCTTCACTAAACCTGTTACTCAGAGGAAAATCAATAAATATTGTATATTCTGCCACAGGTGAAAGACTGCAGCCCGCCATTTCACACAGTGCAGTTACATCTTGTGCGTGTGGCGGGCACAGGGCTCGCTGGGAGCAGCCCGGGTACCTCACATAATGATGAGAAAAGCCAAGCATTTCTCTTCTGATCAGGATTGTAATTATAGGTCTTCTGTTCTCACAACAAGTGCGAGGTTAGGACACTCATCTTCTTAAGTGCCCTCCCTCTGCTCAGACGCTTCTGGTCTCTGAGAGACCTGGATCGATACCCCATGACTCTCTCCTGAACTTGCAGAGCTCATCTTGAATCCTGGGCTTCTGAAGGACTATGCAGTATGAGCTTAATTTGCAGATGTAATGGCGATAGTCACCCAACCCTGAGTTCCTTCCACCCTTTGCCTATAGAGGTTTGGGTAGCGCAAGAACCCAGAGACGGACACATCAGTGGAGTAAAGGCAAGAACCCAGAACCAGATCCAAGGACTGTATCCCAGTCCCCTCTGTGATAACAGGTGATATCATCAATCCATGGGAAAAGGAAAGAATATGCATTAATAGTGCTTGGATGAATTAAGAAATTCTTAAATAGGGAGAACAGAGGGTTATCGGAGGGGGTTTGGGGGCGGAGATGGGCTAAATGGGGAAGGGGCATTAAAGACTCTACTCTTTTTTTTTTAATATGTTTTTTTTTGTTTGTTTTTAATGTTTTATTTATTTCTAGGAGAGAGAGAGAGAGAGACAGCATGAGCAGGGGAGGGTCAGAGAGAGAGGGAGTCACAGACTCTGAAACAGGCTCCAGGCTCTGAGCTGGCAGTTAGCACAGAGCCCGATGCGGGGCTCAAACCCACGAACCGTGAGATCATGACCTAAGCGAAAGTCGGACGCTTAACCGACTAAGCCACCCAGGCGCCCCAAGAATCTACTCTTGAAATCATTGTTGCACTACATGCTAACTAACTTGGATGTAAATTTTTTAAAAAATTAAGAAAAAAATAGTGCCTAGATGATTGGTTAACTACAGGTGGAAAAACAACCATTTAAAATTTTCACATTCATCAATTTCCAATGGATTAAAGACTTAGAGATAAATGAAAGAACAAAAATGTAGAAGAAACGCGAATATTTATCAGACCTTGGAACTGGGGAATAACTTTTAAAGCATGACAACAGTAAAGAAATCACATAGGAAAAAATAATAACTTTGAATATATAAAAAGTTTAAATGTAAACCAAGAAACAATATAAATAAAAAGGTATGGCGGTCACATGACCCAGTAATCCCTGTTGCACCAAGTGACAGCAAGCCAATGGTCGATATGTGAGTGACATCATCCTCCTAGGTCATCTGTTCCTAAGTGTGCCACCAGCTGACGGCAGGTACATGAACGAGCTCAGCAGAGATCAGCCCCGCCTGGTCCGGGTCTCAGATACATCCTGCTGACTCACACATTTGTAAGCAAGAGTAAATGGGATTTTTTGGTTTAGAACGCTAAGTTTTAAGGCAATTTGTTATGCAGAACCAGATAAATGATACAAAAGGGAAATGATAAATTAGAACAGATACGTGTAACAAATATGAAAGATAAAGATTAAAATCTTTAATATGTAACGAGGTCTTATAAATCAACCAGAAAAACAACATCTGCCTTCGAAATAGATACAGGACAGGAACAGACAAGTCATTAAGGATGAAAGAGAAATGGCTACTAAACTAATACCAAAAATACTACACCTCACAAAAGTAAAAGAAGGGTAATCCAAACATTAAACCACACAGGTATTTTTTACTAGTTAAATTAACAACAACGTGAAGACGTTCGGTAACGATGGGTGTGGTGGCGCGAGGGCCACTGTCGTATCTGGGCATGGAAGTGGAACTAACAAACCATTTCTGGAAAGCGATTTAGCAAGATTTAGAGAAAGCTTTTGGGGCAGATGCGTTGGTTGGCGTGGGAGGCTGCATTATCGTTTCCAGTTCCTCATCACGTTCTTTGCATGACTTTGTAGTCCCTTCTCCTAGAAGCAAAGTGTATTTTCTTGCATATTGGTGTTGTGCTTGGCCTTGGGGCTGTTTTGGCCCGAGGAATGGTAAGAGACGTGTGCTGCGAGCAGAGGTCTAAGCGTTCTCCACTTTCAGGTTTGTCTTCTTGCATTTCTCCTTTTACCACCACAGCTTCCATGTGTTCCCGCCCCTCAGCCTGGGCCCCAGAGTGAACACGTGGATTTGGGGAAGGTGAACCGGTCATGGCAGAATAGTGTTAGAACTCGCCGAATCTCCACATAAAAGCAGACAGAACAATTACATAGCAAAACTGAAATCCACAGACATTTCTAACAAAACCAGGTGAGACAATATCCCTGCGAACTCTGAAGTCCAAGCAGCTGCGGGTAAGTCACGGACAAGCGCAAGACTGCGTGGCATCAGCATCTGTGCAAGAGGAAGCAGAAGAAAGCAGCGGGGCATCTAACAAACTCGAGAATAAAATCCCCCTAAAATATCCAAGAGGTATTCCCTGGAAGGCTCAGCAGGCTCATTTTAGAACAACAGCTGAAACTGTTTTGCCAAGTCCAATTAGCAGGTGAGTGCAAGGGGCCGCAGGAAGGTCTGAAGGTCTGGAGCGGTCTAGCCCCTGTGAACTCTGGAAGCGCACCAGCTGGGGCTCCCTTCCTCGAGGATCCTGCCGGGAACAGAAAAGTCACCGTAGAGATGAAGGAAAGAAGGTCCAGGTGAAAGTGGAAGAGAGGAACATGACAGGAAGATCTTACAAATCTTGCACTACCTGAAAAACAACAGAATACGTAACTTCATGAAGTTAGAAAACTGACCCTGGGCAAAGCTTCCTTCTAAAAGTTCATACTTAATTCATACAAACATGATCAACATAAATGTATTGAGACTAAACCTCATGCAAAATTATCATGAGAAAAATGAGAATCGGGAGAATAATATCCTTCCAGATAATGAAAGCAGGCAGAAAAACTTACTTTAAAAAATGAGAAAGAGGGGTTCCTGGGTGGCTTAGTCAGTGAAGCGTTGGACTTCGGCCCAGGTCATGATCTCATAGTCTGTGAGTTCAAGCCCTGCCTTGGGCTCTGTGTTGATAGTGCAGAGCCTGCTTGGGATTCTCTTTCCTTCTCCCTCTGCCCCTCCCCCACTCTCTCAGCCTCTCTTTATCTCTCTCAAAAATAAGTAAGCATTAGGGGCGCCTGGGTAGCTCAGTTGGTTAAGTGTCCAACTTCAGCTCAGGTCATGATCTCACAGCTCATGGGTTTGAGCCCTGGGTCAGGCTCTGTGCTGACGGCTTTGGATTCTGTGTCTTCCTGTCTGTCTGCCCCTCCCCAGCTTGTGCTCTCTTTCTCTCTCTCTCTCTCTCAAAAATAATTAATAAATTAATTAATTTTTATAAAACCTAAACATTAAAAAATGAGAAGAAAAAAATGAAATTAATTAGCTATTTCAAAACAAGTTAAAAGGCACTAAGAAATGTCATGAAGAAAATGATATAAAACATGAAAGAAAAAATTGGTGAGAACTAGAGAAAGTCAGAAGTGAAAGAACAGAGATACAGAAGATACAGAAGAAGATAGAGACACAGAAAAGAATACAGAAATAAAATAAATGGAGGAATCCAGTGAATAAACACATAGATAGTGCCATAAGAGAAATAGAAAGTGAAAAGAAGAGAAATTTTTTTTACATTTTATTTTTTTAATTTTTTAATAGTTTATTGTCAAGTTGGTTTCCGTATAACACCCAGTGCTCATCCCCACAAGTGCCCTCCTCCATGCCCATCACTCCCCTTCCCCTCCCCCCCACCCCCATCAGCCCTCGGTTTGTTCTCGGCATTCAAGAATCTCTCATGGTTTGCCTCCCTCCCTCTCCTCAGCTGTTTTTTCCCTTCTTCTCCCCCATGGTCCTCTGTTAAGTTCCTCCTAGCCCACCTATACGTGCAAACATATGGTATTTGTCCTTCTCTGCCTGACTTATTTCGCTCAGCATAACACCCTCAGGTTCCATCCATGTTGCTACACATGGCCAGATTTCATTCTTTCTCATTGCCATGTAGTATCCCATTGTATAGATAAACCACATCAAGAAGGGAAATTTTAAAAATAAAAAATAAACTAGAAAGAGAGAAAGATTTGAAAAACAACACAACTGTGGAATGAATATAGGACAAGAAGATCTAACATATGGTGAGCAGAAGTCGCTGAATAAGGACTCAGAGGCAAAAGACTTGAACAAATACTCCCTGCTCTAATTTGAGAACATTTTTCTGAAATAAAAGAGATTTGACAGTACATATTAAAAGAGCACACTATGCATCTGAAAATACAGAAGTGGATTGCCAACACTAAGACATATACTGGTGAAATTTCTGGACTTTCAAGAAAAAGAAAAAAGCTCTTTAGGGATCTAGGCCAAAAGAACACGTATAAAGGAAGGAAGATTATCAGCAGACTTTTTGATGTGACACTTTGTCAGAAAGAAAAAATGGAATAGTATATTTGGATACTTAAGAAAATGTGACATTCAACCATAAGGGCACAGACAAGCTGTTAGGAACGTGCAGGAACTTAGGGAATATTGTTCTTATGAGTACTTCCTGAGGAATCTATCAGAGAACAAGCTTTAGGCAACCAAAATGACTAGAGACAGTTTTGTTTTGTTTTGTTTTGTTTTAATGTTTACTCATTTTTGAGAGGGAGGAGGGGCAAAGAGAGAGGGAGACACAGAATCTAAAACAGGCTCCAGGCTTTGAGCTGTCAGCACAGGGCCTGATGCCGGGCTCAAACCTACAAATCTTGAGAATCATGACTTGACCTGAATTTGGACGCTTAACTGACTGAACCACCCAGGAAGCTCCCTCCCCCCGCCTTTTTTTTAAAGTAGGCTCCATACCCAATATGGAGCTTGACCTCACAACCCTGAGATCAATAGTCACATGATCCACTGACTGAGCCAACCAGGCACCCCTTAAGAGTTTGATAGATGGAATTGAACTGGCAAAATTCTATTTCTTAATCTGGGTGGTAGTTACAGGAGTGTTTGTCTTATAATAATTCACTAAGATATACATTTGTTTTGCATTGTTTTCTTTATTTATATTTTATTTTACACTAAAAGGTAAAAACAAAAACAAACAAAATGACCACACATACAACAGACCTGAGCCCAACCATAGGCAGATCAAGCCAAACCCAGCCTAGTTCAGCTAATCTTCAGTTGTTCCAAGATATGAACAAGAAAAAAAATGCTTGTTGTTTTTTAACTCTTAAGTTTGGGGTGATTTGTTATACAGCACTTTTGTGAGTTTTACTATCCAATACAGTTGACTATTCAGCAGCTATAACAAACCTCTTATTGCGTGAATGAATCTGGAAAGATCCTTGTTTTCCTGGGTTCCCTAACAAATAATGATGGCTATGTGACACACATTGGAGATAACCCAGTAAGAAATTCTGCTAGGAGGTTTGCAGGAAAGATTTTCTTTCCTAATTAAGGATGGTTATATGTGAGGAGCCTCTCTCACTGTCGTGGCTTCATACACCTCTGTTTTCCTGAACTTCGCTTGTGTGACAACGGAAAACTTGGAGCCATCTTACCACCATAAGCAGCAAGCACACAGATAAAAAGTCAATATTCTGAGGATGTTGGAGCAAAAAAATATGAGAGTCTAATTTCTTGACTACTTCATTGAGTTTCCCTACCTTCTTTCAGACTTCTTGGTTATATAAGTAGTAATCCAATTGTTACTCAGCTTTTTCTGTTACTTGAGTCTGACTATTACTTTTTGACTTAGCAGCTTTAAAAATGTTTATCATCTTTAGCCCATATTCCTGTATCCATCAACATAGATTAAGAAAGGATTCCAAGATATAGTGAAAAAAAAAAAAAAGAAACATTTATCAAAGCATTATCTATAGAGAGGCAAAATAGAAAACAATCTAAAAGTTCAATATAAAAGAATGATTTAAAAAATATCAAAAAGATGATACATTATGCATCTGTTAACATTTATTTTTTGGGAGATTAAGAATATGGAAAGTGGTCATACACAATAAAAAAATCAGTATTTAAAACTATATGGGTATGGTGCCTGGGTGGCTCAGTCAGCTGAATGTCTGACTCTGGATTTCAGCTCAGATCATGATCTCATGGTTTGTGAAATTGAGCTCTACACTGGGCTCTGTGTTGACAGTGTGGAGCCTTCTTGGGATTCTCTCTCTTTCTCTCTGCCCCTTCCCTGCTTATGCTCTTCCTCTCTCTCAAAATAAATAAATAAACTTTTTTTTAATGTGAAAAAAAAAAAGAAACTATATATGGAAGGGGTGCCTGGCTGGCTCAGTCAGTAGAGCATGCAACTCTTGGAGTCATAAGTTCAAACCCCACATTGGACCGAGAGTTTACTTAGAAAAAAATAATAAAACTCTATGGGTGATGCTATAGAAAATGGCAGAGTAGAGACGTCCCAAATCCTCTCTTTTATAAAAGCAATGAGAAAACTGGAGAAATTGTCAGAATCAATCAGAGAATGTTAATTCAAGAAAAATGATTGGATCACAATAAAAACAGTGAGCTTTGTGACATTTTAATTTGCCCTATTCTCATCCTGCTCTTCCCAGTTCTTTAGTAGCCTGAAAATGAACACCCCACTATCATATTGAAAACTGGTAGCCTACAAGCCACCAGAGGGAGCAGAACAGGATTGGAGCTCCTTAAAAGGCCCATGCCCAGAGAAATATTATTATTTGACCTGTCTGGTGGCTCCCTGGAAGATTCCACTCACAAGACTGTGTCATTATTTGACTTGACCCAAAGGTCTCCCAGTGCGGACAGCCTTTCTCCAGGGGCACTTGTCCAGAACAATCAGAGATAATTGCTTAACGTTGATGGGTGCCTTCATTGGTGGATAAGACTGGGCAAACAAATAGGGTAACCAAAAAGCTTAAATGGAAAATCTAGGGAATGAGATGCCCAGATGCCTAGATGCCCATAAGGGACTTTGAAAAGCTCCAAATATTTCTGGGTATCTAGGAGGCTGTGTTCATGTGTGTGGCTGTGCACATGACCAGGGCTGTGTGCGTGCTCAGGGAGACACGAGAAAGGCCTAGGCTCACCTCTGGCCAACCCTAAGGCTCTGTGCAAGCAGGACATGAAAGCTGAGGCAGAGTTGTAAATTCTTCCACTGTCTGAGTGTTGAAGGCATTCCCTCAGAATGCACACAGAGGCCCTCAACAAAAACTGGATGATGTACTGGTTCTGGGCATTTAAAGCACTTGACCACTAAGCTAAATAGACACTGCAGTGACCCCACACAACAAAGTACACAGACTTTACAGAATGAGATCAGAAAGTCATCAAATAGCAACATCAGAAGCAATGACATCAACAAAACCTGGAATTTCCAGACTTATCGCCTTATACTATTTCAAATGTTTGGTTTTTGATTAAAAAAGGAGAAACATGCAAAGAAACAAACCTAAGAAAATATGGCACACTTAGGTATATACTCAAGAGAAATAAAAACATACGTCCACATAAAATCTTGTTTATGAGTGTTTGTAGCAGCATTATTTATAAAAGCCAAAAAAGTGGAACAACCCAAATTTTCATCAGTGGATGAATGGAGAGATGAAAGGTGGTCTGTCCCTATGATGGAATACTGCCCAGCCATGAGAAGGAATGAAGCACTGAGACACGCTACAGCATGGAGGAACCTGGGAAATATTCTAAGGGAAAGGAGCCAGACACAAAAGGCCACATATTGTGTAATTACATTTATAGAAAATGTCCCAAATGGGCAAATCCATAAAGACAGAATGTCAGTTAGTGATTTCCGGGGATTTGAGGGGAGGAAGGATGGGGACAGTGATTGCGGATAGATACGGGGCGTTCTTCAAATTGATGAAAATGTTCTGGAATTAGATGGTGCTGCTGGTTGTACAACTTTGTGAATACACTAAAGACCACAGAATTGTGCACTTCAAAGGGTGAATTTTATGGTATAAGAATTATATCTCAGAGACTAAAATAACTTGTGTGACTTCTAAAAATCTCCCGGCTGCCTTCTTTCTCTTTGTTGATTGGTGCCCGACGCTAAGTGGCCTCTTCACTTCCAGACTCTGTTGAAATGTCACACCATGAGACATGGGATCTGGTTTCACATGTAGCCACTAAGGGGCTGCTTGATGTAACTTGGAAGTTATGGAAATTTAGTTCCACATGGTGAAGCCTGATCAGTAGGAATTAGGACACAGAAAGGAGTGAGGCAGTAATTTCCCATATTTCTCCATTCCTTGGACTACTCCAACATGCGAACCTTTGCAAACCTCCCACATTCCTTCACACCGTGTGAACACATCTGCCCAGCACTGTGCTAGGACTGTATCGTGGCTTGTCACGAAGTGGTGGTCAGCAGGATAAGGCCTCACATGGAATTACTTTACATCTCCCCTTGATTCACGTTCCCTTTTCTCTACACCCTGCAGCCCTGGGCTTGGACTTTCCAAATAAATAAAGCGCCAGCACTTCGTACTTGTTTCTGCTTTTCAGTGCACTCAGGCTAAGAAAAATGCATAAAAACATACATTAAAAAATGCAAATGAGAGGCGCCTGGGTGGCTCAGTTGGTTAAGTGTCCGACTTCAGCTCAGGTCATGATCTTGCGGTTCATGGGTTCGAGTCCTGGGTCGGGTTCTGTGCTGGCAGCTCAGAGCCTGGAGCCTGTTTCGGATTCCCTGTCTCCCTCTCTCTCTGTCCCTCCCCCAGTCATGCTTTGTCTCTCTCCATCTCAAAAATAAAATAAACTATAAAAGAAATTTAAAAACTCGAATGAAACTTTCTTTTTTTTCTTAAAATTTATTTTTTAATGTAATCTTTACATCCAACGTGAGGCTCAAACTCATGACCCCGAAATCAAGAGTGAGTTGCTCGCTCCTCTGACTGAGCCAGCCAGGCACTCCTTGAGTGAAACTTTCTAATATCAGTAGTGATGACTGAGTGGCTTTCATTTTCTTCTTTACTTTTTGGCGTGATCCAAATGCTCAATGATGAACATGTTTTTCACAACTAGTAAAACAAAACCCACAAAGCAACTGGGTCTGGCATACCTCCTCTCTACAAGAGTCCTTTTTAGTTATCTGGAAATGAGCCATCTAACTAACCTCTTAGTTACCATCTTTTGGTACTTGCTGAGCATAGGTAAAATTTGTTCATTTATTTATTCATCCGACAGATATATTTTGAGAGCCTACTATATATGTCAGGCACTGTTCTAGGAAACTGGCATCTGTCAGGGGACCGGACAACATCCTTATTCTCAGAAAGCTTATATTATAATGGGAACAGTCAGACAATAGCTGAGCAAATTAAAAAACAACAACAACAACAACAACTTATGTGTCAGTTTTGATAAGTGCTTCAAAGAATAAAGCTGGGTAGAGGGATTGTGAACAATGCGGGTGGGATGGGGTGACACTTTGGTGAGGAAGTGCTGTTTCTGAGGTGACATCAGTCAGGAACTGGATGGAGTAAAGGAGACAACCACGTGGGCTTCTGAGGGGGGAATATTCTCAGCAGAAAGAACAGCCAGTGCGAGGGGCCCAATGCTGGACGGTGCATGGCGAGTTTGGGTGGGGGTGTCTGTGTCCTGACTGAGAGACCGCGAGGGGGTCCATTGGAATGGAGCAGAGGGTGGTAGCAGGGGAGGTCAGGGTGGTGGCAGGGACTGAAGGACGTAGAGCCTTGTAGGCTCTGGTAAGGACTTTGGATCTGATGGTGAATGAGATAGGAAGCCGTTGGCGACATTAAAATGTTTTGTATAATATTTACCATTTTAACCATTTTTAAGTATACAGTTCAGTGGGGCATTAAGTACATTCACATTATTGTGCAACCATCGTTGTCCTTCATCTCTAGAACATTTCCGTTATCCAAAATGGAAAATTTGTACCCGTTAAATAGTAACTTTCCGTTTCCTTTCCCCCTCAGTCCCTGGTAACCACTGTTCTACTTCCTGTCTCTATGAATTTGACTGTTCTAGCATCTCCTATAAGTGGAGTCATACAATGCTTGTCCTGAATCTCTGGCTTCTTTCACTAGGCATCATGTCCTAAAGGTTCGTTCTTGTTTAGCATGAGTCAGAGTTTCATAGGAGGGTTTTGAGCTGAGGAGTGATAGAACTTTACTTACATAGCAGAAGGATAACCCTGGATGCTTTGTGGAGAGAGACTGCAGGCAACAAAGATGGAAACACAAAGACCAGTTACGAGGGCGTTATAATCGTCTAGGTGAGAAAGGACTGGGTTTGGGTGGTAGTGGTGGAGATGATGGGACGTTTCAGAATCAAGTTTCAGTTTGAAGGCAGAGCTCCCCAGATTTGCTGTTGGATTGGGTGTCAGGTATGAGAAAGAGTACAAGTGAGGGTGACCCAAGGAGTTGTACCTGACAACTGGTGGCATGAAGTCATAATTAATAGAAATGGCAAAGAATGCAGGTAAAGCAGAATTTGAAGGTGGTGGTGGTGGTGGTGGTGGTGGTATGTGTGTTTAAAACTTAATTCTGAACAAACCAAGTTTTGAATGATTGTTAGACCTCCAAGTGGAGATATAGAATAGACCATGGATACCCAAGTCTAAAAGTAAAGGGATTGGAGAGACGTTAGGGCTTAAGACACATAATTTGATGTCATCACCTCATAAAAGCCCTGGATCTAAATAAGATCCTTTGAGATCACAAATCTGAGAACAAATTTAGACAAGAAGAGGCCTAAGGATGAAGGCCGTGGGTTCTCTGTTGCTCAGAGGCCAGGGAGATGGAGATGACCCAGCAAATGAGGTTGAAAGGGAAGGGCCAGTCCTTAGGAGTACAACCGTGAAAGGGTCAGTGAAGAGAATGATTCAGGAAAAGGGAATCACAAATAACGTGAGGATTACAATGGGGAAGTCTTCTGGGACCAAGAATCATTATTGGGAATTCTGGTTGGCTCAGTCGAGCATCTGATTCTTGGTTTCGGCTCAAGTCATGATCTCATGGTTTGTGGGTTTGAGCCCCACGTTGGGCTCCGTGCTACTGGTGCAGAGCCTGCTTCAGGTTCTCTCTCTCTCTCTCTCTCTCTCTCTCTCTCTCCCCTCCCCTCCCGCATACTCTATCTCAAAATAAATAAATAAACTTAAAAAAAACTAAAAAAACAAAAAGAATGGTTATTCATTATGATTCCATCTTCCTCGTGAAGCCAGTTTTGAGAGCTTTCCTTCATTTCTCCTACAGCGTCTTTGGAGAGAGTTGAGGAGAGTGAGAAAGTGTCCTAAATCCAATGAATGCTGCTTCCAACAGTCCTCACACCTTCTACCCGCTTTGAGTTGCTCAAGACCTTGCTGCTGAAGTCAGCGCTTGCCCTGATTCCTGCAGCTACGTCAGAGCCCACCCTCACAGCGCCTGCCCTGTGTCAGGTTTACCGCCTTGCCTTGTCAAGTTTGACTTCCTACAACTATGTCTTCTTGGCTATTCACATCCACTCAGTGCTTTCCCCTCTGTAGCCTCTGACCACATGCCTTCTCATCACTGAAATTGGAGTTTTACATTCATCTCCGTTTCCTGCCACCCACTGCCAAACTGGGAAATGTCTGTTAGTCATCTGTAAAAATGTTTAAATGTCTACTGTGCAGAACCCTGTCATAAGTGCTACCCGGTATACCAGTAATTTTGATGCAGTCTTTGTCTTCAACTTCCTTCCAAGGTAATTTGGGAGAGGAAAAAATTAACATGTGAAATGAGAAGTAATAAAACCAGACAATAAATCATGTTTTCTAAAAATTGCCATCAATTCATATTGATACCAAATGAGAGTCAGAGAAGATGGCATTTGAGCTGGGGCTCATCTTTCAAGATGAGAAGGGTCTGAATGGTAGCAAGGAAAGGGGTGGGCAACCCAGGAGGAGGAAAGATACGTAAAGCCTTGATGACAGGAAGGTGCCAGGAAAGGGAAATTCGATCCGCATTGTGGAGTAGGAAGCGTAAGGTACGAGGAACTTAATGATGGGTGCTCAAGCATTTTTGAATAACGTGAAAGCAGCGCTGGGAAGAAGAGCTTGGAAGCTCAGGTCAGTATGAAGATTTAGGAGACAAGGGGACCAGCTAAAGGACGAGTGTGGTGGTCCAGCTCTGACGAGACAAGAGCCTGTGTTTTGAACTGGTGTAGACCGAGAGCGCCTCTCTCCTCAGAGCTCCAGCGGCTGATCACTCACTGCCTGGGATTTGGTCACGAGCCCATCCCTGAGTAAATCTCCATGGCTGTGCATCTGTGGTGGTCTGGCTGGTTAGGCTCTGGACCTGGAGGTGGGGCCGGCTCCCCCCTAGCAGAGTCTGAGAGAGGGATGAGGTGGCCCCAAAGGAAAATCAAGATGCTGTTTCTGGAAGGGAGGACAGATGCTGAGGATTTAAAACCAGTCCTTCCATTCATTCTTCTGCGTACCACAGACAACCCGCCACTCCACTGAAATTGTTCTTACTAAGATGACTCCTAGTTCATAAAACCGAAAGATCATTCTAGACCTTATCATAATCTAACTTCTCTGCTGCATTTGACACTGCTCTGGCCTCTACATATTAGTATTGTCCAAGGTTCCATTTTCAGTTCAGCTGCCTCGTACTCTACCTGTTTTCTGTCTCCTTCGCTCCCACAGAAGAGTCAAGACACTTTCCCCCAGCTGTCACTCTTGGGCATTCCCCTATTGTGGCACATCTTACACTGTGTTGTGATTATTTGTGTGTGCATTGTGTATCTTCGTAGCTCCAGCTCCTGGCACTTAGGAGACATAGAGTGAATGACTAAATAGAAATGAAGTATGCTAGCAACAGGGTGAACAAAAAGATAAAGACAATATTGGGACTCTGAGCCTAGGATTACCTAACAGAAATAGGGAAGTCAGTTTTGGAGAAAAGGGAGTGAGTCTGACTTCAGATGTGTTGTGTTGGGGGCGGTGGGCCCCGAAACAGAAACAAAATGGAGACCATTGACGATATGGTGCCAGGGGCCATCCACTAAAAGTGCAAGTTTCGTGAGAGTAGAGACCTTGTCTGTCTTCTTCTGCCTTGTAGAGCATGGCACAAGGTAAGTGCTTCATAAACAATTGTCGAGTTACTGAAGTAGCAGGCGAAGCCGTGTAAAGTAACTGGGGTTTCTAAGAATGGGCACAGAGTGAGGCCTGGGCCCTGGGGAAGGGCCCTGCATTTAAAGGAAGTGTTGAAAAAAATATAAAGGAAGGGACGACGACAAGGTGCATCCAAGATGTCCCATGTGGGCAGACACCTGTCCGATGAACAAGGAGAGAGGCCATTCTTTGTTTTTCCAGTAGGAAAGAAACTTTCTTAGAGGCCCTCTAGCAGATTTTCCCACAGTCCATTGCCTGGAATGAGGTCACATGCCCATGCTCAGCTGCAGGAGAGGCTGAGGAAGAAAATATGTGGCATTTTCAGACTCTCTAAACACCCCATAGTTCGATTTTGAGGATGAGGACGCCAAGGGGAGGTGCGGAGATGGTTAAAGGATTCTATCTGCCTCCCAGGGAGCAGGGAGATTTTAAATGAGGAGGAGGAAGAGGCAGAGTGTTTAAAACCCAGACTTTGGGGACATTCTTGCAGGTTCAAAGGGTTCTTCCCAGTTACTTTTCCTAGTATATCAGACAATGTGCAAATGACCTAGGGGAAGGTACATCTCCTCTCCCAGCCCCTGCTATTTATGCCCTTGTCATCAGCAGCATCAGGGACTTAGTTTGAACACTTACAGCAGCACGGATGTTTGTTTTCCTCCAGGTCAGGGAGAAAGTTGAATTTACATAACTCCAGTTTGGAGCAGTGGCGCGCTGTAGGAGAGTTGACTTAGAGATTTGCCACATGGGTCAGGCCTATTTGCAGTCTTGAAAAGGCCTGAAATCACAGCCCTGACACAAAGCTGCAGGGAAGAGAAAGTACGGGCTTCCCCTCCTAAAAACGGCATCAAGTAAAATGTAACCAACAAAAGAATTCATTTCCCTATTCCTTATCCTGGCCTGCGGTTGGGCCTAGACTCCTGTTCCTGGGGTACACGGTCCAGCTGTGTGAGGTGGAAAAGAAGAGGAGCCAATGATTTTTTAATGTTGTGTTTATGAACTGAAGAATATGATAACAGGCAGAAAAAAGAAAAAGTGCTGGCAGCAGGGGAAGTTACCAGGAAAACCGCTGGCCTGGCTCAGGCTGGGGAGAAGCCACTCTAGAATGACAGCAGGACAGGAAAAGGCCTACGACAGAGGCAAAGAAGGGAGAGACAGCAGCCAAGGTCAAGGTCAAGGGTGGCTTTCCCTTCAGTATGTGTGGAATCAAAAAAAAAAAGGCTGAACTCTGGGTGCCTAGGTGGCTCAGTCGGTTAAGCATCCGACTGAGGCTTCGGTCATGATTTTGCTGTTGGTGGGTTTAAACCCCACGTCGGGCTCTGTGCTGACAGCTCATAGCCTGGAGCCTATTTTGGATTCTATGTCTCCCTCTCTCTCTGCCTCTCCCCCTCTCACACTCTGTCCTCTGTCTCTATCAAAAATGAATAAACGTTAAAAAAAAAAAAAAGCTGAACTCATTGAAACAGAAAGTAGAGGAGAGGTTACCAGGGGCTGGTGAGTGGGGGAAAGGTGGAGATTGGTTCAAAGGTACACACTTCCAGTTATGAGATTAGCAAGTTCTGAGGCTCTAATGTACACCATGGTGACTTCAGCAAATCATACTGTAGTATATACTTGAGAGCTGCTACAAGGTGGGGCGCCTGGGTGACTCAGTCAGTTAAGCGTCCGATTTCAGCTCAGGTCATCATCTCCTGGTTCGTGGGATCGAGCCCCACCTTGGGCTCTGCACTGAGCATGGAGCCTAATTGGGATTCTATCCCTCCCTCTGCCCTTCCCTGGCTCTCTTTCTCTTTCTCAAAAATAAATAAAATAAGCATTAAATAAAAAAAGAGAGTTGCTAAGAGAGTAGATCTTACATTTTCTCACCACACACACAAAAAGGTAAAATGTGATGGGATGGAGGTGTTAGCTACTGCTATGGTCAGTCATGCTGCAGTGTGTTAGTGACTCAGATCAGTACGTTGTACACCTTACACTTACACAATATTGTGTATCAGTTATATCTCATTACAGCTGGGGGAGGAAAAGATGGCCTTCACCATGTCAGGACTATAGGGGAAATGTCTGTGGAAAGCAGCCATCTTGCTAGAATAGCATTTTGGAAGCACTGACTGTGCCTGGCACCATTCTAAGTTTTCATTTGCATTATTTCTCTTACTCAGTAGGTAGTTTTATTTCTCGTCTGTTACAAATAAAGAAGCAGAAGCAGAGAGAGGTTAAGAAGTCACTTGCTCCAGGTTTCCTAGTTACTGAAGAGAGAAGCCAGGGTGCAAAGGAAGGCTGTCTGACTCACGTTAGCACTTGTGAAGGGTGCTGCTGAACCGCTCTGGCAGCCTGGTGACACGGGCTTCCTTCTTGCTTGGAGGAGACATCTCTGGCCCCTGGGGGCCGCGGCACTGCCCGGAGAAAGGGGCACCTCCTGGCCATCCTGCCCTCTTTGGATTCTGTGTCTCCCTTTCTCTCTGCCCCTCCCCTGCTCANGCCACCCAGGCGCCCCCCCCTTTTTTTTTTTTTTGAGAGAGAGACAGAGTGCGGGTGCTTGAGAGGGGGAGGAGCAGAGGGAGAGAAAGGTAGAATCTTGAGCAGACTCCATGCTCAGCAGGGAGCCTGACATTGGCTGGATCCCACAACACTAGGATCATGACCTGAGCTGAGATCAAGAGTTGGATGCTCAACCAGCTGAGCCACCCAGGCGCCCCTGGTTCTTTCAGGTTTTTTTTAAGCTAATGAGTAAAGCTGCTCATTTGCAGACAAGTTTTTATGTGCATATGTTTTTTTTTTCTTTTGAGTGACTCCTTGGATGGGATTGCAGATCACATGGTAAGTGCATGTTTAACTTTGTAGGAAAATGTCAACCTGCTCTCCAGAGTGGTCGTACCATTTTGCAAGCCTGTCCAGCAGAGAATTCCAGTGACTCTGCGAACTTGCCTGCACTCACTATTAGTCACTGCCCTTCCACCCTCCCCTCCCTCAGGGAATGTGGACAGGGAGGAGAGGGATTCCCTCTGCCTCGCCCCCTCCCCTCTTCCCCCTCCCCCTCTGCCCCTCTCTCTCCCTCTCACCCTTTCCTTCTTTCTTTCACTGACACTGTGTTAGGTGTGTAGAAGAACAAGCTTTGTTGAGGTATAATGTACGTACAGAAAAGTGCACATGTCATGTGTCAAGCTCAGTGAACTTCTGCGAAGCAAATGCATCCACGTAACTACCACCCAGATCAGAAAGCAGAATATTACCAGTACCCCCGGAAACACCCATGCCCTCTCCCAGTGTTATAGGCTGAATGTCTGTATCCCTCCCCCAAAATGCTTATGTTGAAATCCTAACTCCATGGCGATGGCATTGGGAGGTGGGCCCTTTGAGAAGTGATTGAATCATCAGGGTGGAGTCCTCATAACCAGGAGACACTGGAGAGCTTACCTCCTCTCTCTCCTCCAGTCTACAGGCAACTTTATTCAGGCTTCAATCACCATAGATTTGTTTTTGAACCCTCTATAAATAAAACCATACACAATGTACTTCTTTGTGTAGCTTCTTTTGCTTAATATTATGTTTGAGAGATTCATCCATTTTGTCACATGTGGTTGTACTTTGTTTATTTTCTTACTGTAGAGAATTCCATTATATGAACATACCACAGTTTATTTATATATTCTACTGTCGATGGTCATTTGAGTTGTTTCCAGGTTTTATGTATCATGACTAATGCTTCTATGAACACACTTGTTGCTACTTGGGAGGTACCCCCACCAGCCCACCCTCAGGTTCAACAACCCACTGGAAGGGCTCACAGAACTAGGAAAGAAGCTGTTATCCTCCTCATTATGGTTTATTACAATCAAAGAATACAGACTAAAATCAGCAGTGGGAGGTTTACAAGGCAAATTCCAGGAGAGTTCTGCCTGGGGGCTTTCAGTTATCCTTTGCCCGCACTCCCTTCTCTCAGCAAAGGTGGGTACCAATAGTCACGGACTATCGCCAACCAGCGACGCTCACCCCAGCCTTTGTGTCCAGGGCTTTCATTGGAGATAGGTTATGTAGACATGGTGACTACCCATGTGGCTGTCCTTAGTCTATAGCTCTTCTAGAGGTCAAGCTGACAGCACATGGCCCAAGACCCTAACCATAAGCCACATTGTTGGCATTGACCATCTGGTGTGGCTTAAAGGCCCCATGTGAACAAAGACACTCTTGCTCCTGCAGGACATTCCAAGGGCTTGGTGGTTCCCCCTAGGAGCTGGTCATGGACCAACCCTTTGGGCAAGGTTAATCCTTTATTGTACACTTATTTGTATGTGTCCTTTGGTGAACATGTGTAGTATTTCTGTTGGAAATATACCTGGGAATAGAGTTGTGGGTCATAGCTTAGGTATATGTTCCTCTTTAATAGTTCTTATTATTAGCAGTTTTCAAAGTGGCTGCATGGATTTATACTCCCACCAGCAGCGTGTGAGAGCCTCAGGTGTATCATGTCTTCTCTAACACTTGCTCTTACCAGATATTTAATTTTTAAAATTTTAGCCATTCTGTGGATGAGTAGTATATTTTCACTGTGCTTTTATTTAAAAAATTTTTAAGTATGTGTATTTACTTATTTATTTTGAGAGAGAGAGCACGTGCGTGCATACGTGAGTGAGCGGGGGAGGGGCAGAAAGAGAGGGAGAGGGAGAATCCCAAGCAGACTTTGTACTGACTGTGGGGCTCGGTCTCATGAACTATGAGATCATGACCTGAGCCAAGATCAAGAGTCGAATGCTCAACCGACTGAGCCACTCAGGTGCCCCTCACCACTTTTAATTCATATGTCCCTGCAGAATAATGGTGTGTTTTTATTGCTTATTAGTCATGTGGATATCCTCAGCACTTATCACCAATTTCCTGTATTGTAATTTAATTCAAGTCAACTCAACAGTGACTAACTCACGTAGGTAAAGCTCCTACCGTGTGCTAGGCCCTCTGCTGAGGCAATGAGGACTATAAGAGTGAACAAAATGTATTTCTTGTCCTCCCCTCACCCCCTGCACACATACACACACAGAGGAAGCTCCTTGTGCGTTGATATAGAAAGATCCTGAGACATTCTAGGTGATAAAAGGTATAGAAAAATGTGTATAGCATGCTACCATTTGTGTGAAATGTTTGCAGGAGAAATGAATACACACACGTAGTCTTGAATATGCATAAACATTTTCCCGGAGGATAAACAGATACTATAAAAGCTACGTGCAGAAGAAAACTAAACGAATGGGGAAAGGTAGGAGGATGGGAGAGAGACTTGTCACATATACAGTGTTATACTTTGATGTATGAACATTGTCAATCTTTTTACCTTTTAAAATCGTTGTATAGAAATATTTAAGAGAAAAACAAGCATTGTGTGTGTGTGGTTCACAGTCCAGATGGGAGAGGCTGTGGTGGAGTTACAGATGCTGGTGTTCTGGGTCCTATGAAGGGGACAGTGCAGGATCCTCAGGGGAAGCATACAAGGACCACCTAATCCAGGATTTTTTTTTTGACAAAAGAAAATTCCCAAAGGAGTGACTGTCTAAGCCAAGACTGAGGGAACAGTGGGACTTAGTCTGGGAATGCAAGCAGGAAGTGGGAAGGATACTGTTGATGGAGGCCCCGCGCTGGGTCTGAGGGCGGGGTACAGTGCCCTGGGCTCCGGGCTGGGAGCAGTTCCGTATCAGGGGCTGGAGGGGTGCAGGGTGAAGAGCAGCAGCAGTAAATTGATAGCTCTGTAGACTCTGGTTGCCTCAGGGTTGGGGACCCACTTTGAGGCATTTAAGCAAGAGAACAAGAACAGATCTGCATATTATTTCTTTAAACTGTTTTAAAAATGTTTATTTATTTTGAGAGAGAGAGAGAGTACATGCGAGGAGCGGAGGGGCAGAGTGAGAGAGGGAGAGGGAGAGAGTATCAAGCAGCCCCATGCTTTCAGCGCTGAGCCCGATGAGGAGCTCAGTCTTACGAATGATGAAATCATGACCTGATCTGAAATCAAGGGTCAGACGCTTAACCGACTGAACCACCCAGGCGCCCCCAGATCTGCATTTTAGAAAGATCACTTTGGTGGCAGAGAGCATGGCTTGTAGCACAACAGGCTGGAGAAGCAGTAAGGAGTGTGCCATCGCAGGGAAGTTCCTGGGATTTGGAGTCAAACCCACTTCCCTGGCTTCTGTAAGTGGAAGAAAATAGCACTTCCCCCATAGAATTATTAAGAAAATAGAATGAGGAAATGCTTACAGGGCCATTACCACAGTGCCTAATACAGAATAAACTTTCAGTGGATATTAGATATTATTATGATATTGTCCTGACACTGACCACTTGTCACCATCTTGATCCTCCATTTATTTATTTTATTTATTTTATTTTTTATTTTTATTTTAAGCAAATATTTAATGTTTATTTATATTTGAGAGGAAGATAAAGAACATGAGCAGGGGAGGGGCAGAGAGAGAGGGAGACACAGAATCTGAAGCAGGCTCCAGGGTCTGAGCTGTCAGCACAGAGCCCGACGTGGGGCTCGAACTCATGAATTGTGAGAACATGATCTGAGCTGAAGTCAGCGCGTAAGTTTATTTTATTTTCAGAGAGAGAGAGAGAGAGAGAGCGCGAGCGTGAGTGGGGGGGAGGGGCAGACAGAGAGGGAGAGAGAGACTTCCAAGCAGTCTCTGCGCTGACACAGCCCAGAGCCCCATGTGGGGCTTGAACTCACAAACCATCATGACCTGAGGTGAAATCAGGAGTCAGACGCTTAACTGACTGAGTCACCCAGGCACCCCTTGACCCTCCATTTCTAGTCCCTGGCGCATTAGGGTAGCCTCCAACCTCCAGCCAGGTTTGCCGGCTCCCTTGTGTGCCCCTATCAGTCTGGTCTATACAGTAACCAGAGCAATTCCTTCAGTGTGTGATTCAATCACAGACAAGAGCCTCATTTTTGTAGTAGGTGAAGAACTGGAAAAAGACCACACACCCAGGAGGAAAACAGGCAGTTCACTGAAAAGAAATACTATTGGTTCTGAAATGTGTGAATAATTACTCAACTCACTCATAGTAAGAAAAAGGCAAATTAAAACCATCTTTTCACCTATCAGATTGGCAAAGGCAAATAGCTTGATAATACCCTGTTTGCTAATTGCAAGTAACATACGACCAGCGGGATGGTGATTTGTTATAACCTGAATAAAAGGCAATTTGGCAATACATACCAAAACACCAAAGCGCCAAACTTAGGTAGGATGTGATGGATCCCCAGCCACCTCTTTGACCTAATTTCATGTTGCTCTTTCTCCTGGAATACTGAACTCAAGTTATTCTGACAAATTTACTGTTTCTAAACATGCCCAATGTTGCTGCTGCCTCAAAGCTCGTTACATGCTATTTCCTCCACCTGGGATGTTATTCTCTCCTCTTGAAACTCTGTTCCCTCAGATACCCAGATGATTCAGTCCCTCTCTTCATTCAACTCTCTGTTCAAATGTTATCTCTTCAAAGAGGTCTTCTGTGACTTCTCATCACTATTCCGTTATAATGCTTTTGTAGTTCACTTTTGCTGTGTAACAAAACATACCGAAATCTCCTGGCCTCAAATAAGAAATATTTATTATTCTTTTACCGTCCTGTGGGTTGGCTGGGCAGTTCTCTTGGCATGGGATGGCTTGGCTGGGGCTGGATGATCTAGGTGACCCTACTCATATTGTAGGATCTGAATTAGGACAACTGAAATGGCCCCAACAGTTGAAACTTGTTAGCATAGTAGCAGAAGTGTTCTCAAAGCAAGAAAAACAAGTCCAATATACAAACTTATTTATTTAAAAAAAATTTTTTTTAATTTGGGAGAGAGAGAAAGAGAGAGAGAGAGAGAGCATGAGTGGGTCAGAGGGAGTGAGAGAGAATCCTAAGTAGGCTCCATGCTCAGTGTGGAGCCTGACATGGGGCTTGATCCCATGACCCTGGGATCATGACCTGAGCTAGAATGAGGAGTCAGACACTCAACTGACTGAGCCCCCCATGTACCCCTAAGAACACTTTTAAGCTCCTGCTTACACCANAAAGAGAGCGTGAGTGGGTCAGAGGGAGTGAGAGAGAATCCTAAGTAGGCTCCATGCTCAGTGTGGAGCCTGACATGGAGCTTGATCCCATGACCCTGGGATCATGACCTGAGCTAGAATGAAGAGTCAGACACTCAACTGACTGAGCCCCCCATGTACCCCTAAGAACACTTTTAAGCTCCTGCTTACACCACATTTGGTAACATCACATTGGCTAAAACATGTCCTAAAGTTGAGCCAGAGTCATTTCAAGAGAGGAATACCTAAGACATGATGGGGGCCATTACTGTGATATTGGACCATTGATTCTTCATAACACTTACCACTGGTAGGCACTATTTTATGTGTATGTTTGTATATTAACTGTATTGTTCTATGACCATAGAGTCCTCATGAAGGAGGGGCTTTGTTTTGTTCACTGCTTATCTTTACAGCACCTAGAAAAGCATGTATTATATGCTGGGTATATATTTATTGAACAACTGAATTAATGAATAGGGAGATAGTTAGGAGGCTGTTGCAATTAAAAAGGGGAGAAGGAGAAGTTGGTGACCTGAACCAAGGCAACGGCAGTGGAGACGGAGAGAAGTGGCTGAAGTGGCTGGAGAGGTATTAAGTGCGAATGTAAACAAGATGTGGTGATTGTTTGTAGGGGGGATGTAAGAGAGAGAAGTCAAAGATATGTCATGCTTCTGACATGGCCAGTGTATTTATTAATGAATGCCCTTAAATGCAAGTGACAAAACTCCATCTCAAAAAGGCTCAGCAAATGGGAAACCCATTGGAAAGGTATTGAGGTAAATCAGATAATTGAAGTGTTCTATAACCAAATGGCAAAAGGGAGGGGATGCAGTTATGTCTCAGGAAAACTGGATCCAGCTTAAAAAATGACCTTGAGTCTCTAGGTGTCTGCACTATGCATCTCTTTGAGTATTTTCTCTCACTGCTGACTGTTTCCTCGCCTGGCTGCCACTGGCAGTTCCTAAGTTTCACAGTGTGGGGACAAGTGCTTTCTCCTAACTTCCATTGTAAAGAATTCGGTGGTGGAATTCTTACTCACCTTTTCCGCAACCAGTCGGCTGTGGCCAGGGGTAGGGGTCCGTGACAGTTCCAGCTGAGGTCAGTTCCCGGCTGTGGACTAATGAGGGCAGGGCAATGGGACCATGAAGAACTTGGTAATGTAGGTGTAACCACGTGGTTTGTGTACAATGGAGAGAAGTTCACTAGAGAAGGGGCTGCCATGTACAGGCAAACGTGTGACTATTATCAGCATTAATTTAACTAATTTTCTACTGATAGACATTTAGGTGGCTTCCAAGGTGGTGTTTGTTTGTTTTGTTGTTATAATATATAATATTATGAACAAAGTTTGGGACTCCCCATGACCACTCTCACTTCTGCCAGCAACTGCAAGTTCAGGGGTCTACAAAAGCGATTTGCTGCAAGGACGGACAGGACTCCCTGAGGGCTGTTGTACTCGGGTTTATTACAGGGGAAGGATACAGATTAAAAACAACCATGGGAACAGGCTCATGGGCCAGAGTCCAAGAGAGTCCAAGTGGGAAGCGCTCAGCTGTCCTCTCCCGGTGGAGGCGTGGGCAGCCCTAACTGCTCCCAGAAACAATGCACATGGTAAGATGCATGGAGCATGGTCACCCAGGGAAGCTCATCTGCACCTTGGTGTCTAGGGTTTTTATGGGGGCTTGGTCACAGAGATGTGGTTTACTACCTGCATGGCTGACCTTAGCCTCTAGCCCCTCAGAGGTTGAGCTAATTGCATGGGGCTCTACCTTTACCATCGATTCATTGTTAGCATAGATGATCTAGTGTGGCCCAAAGCCCCCAGGTAAGCAAAGACACTCTTATCAGGCAGGAGATTTTAGGTGCTTAGAGGTTACTTCCCAGAAGCTGAGAACAAAGTCCAGACCTCTCTTTGGGTTTGGTTAATTCTTTACAACACAATATGTAATATATTAAAAATATACATATGCTATATACATGTAGCACATATATATAATACTCTGATGAGCATCCTAATAGTTGTATCTCTTTTTAAAAACATCCTTATTGTCTTTATAAGAAAACAACACATGTTCTTTATAAGAACAAAACAGCCAACATAGTAAAGTGAAACAATGAGCAAAGTCCATCTAGATTCAATCACTAAGTGATAATAATGATCAACACATTAGTGCGTGTCCTTGCAGACATCTTTGTATGCTGTTTATATGTGTAATAGGTATAGAGGTTTTTTGTAATGTTGATTTATTTATTTTGAGAGAGAGAGAGAACAGAGGAGAGACAGAGAGATAGGGAGAGAGAGAATACCAAGCAGGCTCCATACTCAGAGCAGAACCCGAGATGGGGCTCGATCTCCGGAACCCTGAGATTATGACCTGAGCTGAAATCAAGAGTTGGATGCTTAACTAACTGGGTCACCCGGACACCCCAAGGTACAGAGTTTTATATAAGCAAAACCATTCTATTTATGTTGACTAATGACTGGTTTCTGAAATTCTAAGTTTTTTTAACGTATGTTTATTAACCATTGACTAGATACAAAAAATATTTGTAAAGTAAAAAGAAGCACTTTTATCACCAAACACCCCGAAGTTACCACCAAGGAAAAAAATATTAAACATTTTTGTTACCTTTAGAGCCCCCTGTGAGCCCCTCTCCAACCTCCTCTGCTCTCCTCTCCCTCAGGGGAAAAATGGCTATCCTGAATTTATGTCTCGCATTACCTCGTTTTCAGTTTCCCCACATATATTTGTTTCTCTAAGCAATGTACGAATTGGTTTTGCATGTTTTCGAACTTTACATAAGTGGATTCATGCTGTATACATTATTCTGCAACTTGCTATTTCCCAAGATCACCCCTGTGGTTGCCAGTAGATGTAATTCACTCATTTCCACTGCTGAGTTTATGTCTCTGTTGCATTGCTGATTGACAGAAGGGATCGTTTCTGCTTTTGTGGTCTGACAGCAGCCTATAAACACACCTACAAGGGTTTCTCTCGACCGCATGCCCAAGAGTGAAAGTGCTGAGTCGTAAGATAGGTCACAGAATGTTCGCAGTGACTGTGCCAGCTTCTCTTCCCGCCAGCGGTGTCACAGTGTTCTGACGCCTTTCCATCCCCAGTGACACTTGGTATTGTATGTTTGTGACTTGATGTACCACCATGCTGTTCAAAGACAAATTGGAAAGTCCTCAAAAAGGTCTTACCAGTTTATACTCCCATTAGTATTATATGAAAATCTGTTTCCTTACACCTTAGCCAGTACTGAAAACTATACTTTTTAGATATTTGCCAAATGGTGAGGTGAAAAAGTTATCTGATTTTAGTTTGCAGTCTTTGTTTACTAGAGAAATTGTGTAGTTTCAATGGTTTTTTGACATCTGTATTTTTTGTGATATAAAATATCTTTTCATATAGAGGCACCTGGGTGGCTCAGTCAGCTAACTGTCCAACTCTTGATTTCGACTCAGGTCATGATCTCACGGTTCCAGAGTTCAAGCCTTGCGTCAGGCTCTGTGCCAACAGTACAGAGCCTGCTTGAGATTCTCTCTCTCCCCTTTTCTCTGCCCCTCCCCTACTCGCACTGTCTCTCTCTCTCTCTCAAAATAAATAAACTTTAAAAATAGTTAAAAATATCTTTTCATATAAAATTGTGGTGTTTATAGATCCAAGGTCATGGGCGTGAGAATAGAACTCTGTGTATTGAGAACTTGTCAGGCAGAGAGGCATGGTTCTGTGCAGCACAAGAAGACACAGAATTAACTCTGGAGACGTTATTATTTCAATTTTACTACGGCTCTTTCACCCTAATTGAAAGGAAACTAGAGATATTAGATTTTGACAAACTATCAAATTAGATTTTGTTTTCACTGTATGAAACTTATAAACCACACAGTACTGAATTAGAAAGATATTTAAAAATAGCATTTACATAATTGGATTTGATATGAGTACATCTACAAATAATCTAGACTCGTCCATTTTCTCCAATGATCCCAAAATAATATCTACATTATGTTTTATGTTTTGTAATGAAACAACTGAAATCCACAGGAAGATAAATGATCTTTGCAAGGTCACAGCAAGTCAATATCAAGGTCAAAGGTAAAATTAATTTTCAGTCTATTATTATGGCCCCAACTCTTCCAACCCCCTGCCATTTTTTTTTTACTTATTAGGAATTTAAGTGCTTTGAAGATGAAAGACTTCAGCCAAAGAATTGTTAGTTAAAATACAAAACAAAAACATTAGCATTGAGAGTTTCTAAAGTGTTGAAAGCTAAGTGTTTTAATGCTAAAATCCTTGACATTTAAGAGGCTCAGGAGCCAAACTTCCTGAAAGCCAACTAACATGCAAATTATAACAAATTATTTCTCTCAGGTCTTGGCATGCTTCTTTTTGGTGCCAGAAGTAGAGGGAGGTATTTGAGATTCAGACTCTTTGGAAACTTGTATAAATTAGAGCTGTACTCTGTGTGGAAGAACATCCTTTTGTCTATTCCCTCCTCTAAGGAACTGACTGGACTTTACAACCGATTCTGGGTCAGTATGGAGGGCTCAGCTGTGAGAATCATCCACGACGTGGTCTAGAACGGGCTAACGCAAGATATGATTTCTCGGCTGGTCATCTATTTTAAGCTGCAGCAATTTGAGAAACAGCTTGTACAGGAAGGACTTTCCCACCTTCTCTAGAAGCAGGTCATAAAACCCTCGTGTGGGAGATGCCTTCCCCATACTCAAGAAAAGGGGCGTCCTGTCCTGTCTCAGAAGACAAGGGACACAGAGGAATCTGAATGAACTGGCCTTGCTGAGTGTCCCTCAAGCACATAGCCTTTGTCTTGCGGCACCTTTCCTGCACTTAGCACACCGTGTCAAACCTAGCATGAAAACATTCTGCGTAACCTCTTTGTTGGGTCTTCGTTTCCTTATGAAGTCTCTTGTGTGGTGTAAAACTTACTTCACTGTGTTTGTATGCCTTTCTGTTGTTAATCTATCTTGTTATGACACCCCGCCACTCCAGAACTTAGAAGGTACAGGAAAAAGATGTTTTTCCTCCCCTCCATCCAACAGCTTCCACAGGCTACCCCCCTAATGCTTCAGGTTTGGGGATCCTGTGCCTTCCTTCTGTCTTCCTTGATCATAAGTTATTTAGATATAATTTTAGTGCCAATAATTAATGAGTGAAAGTGAGAGGCAATGTCAATTATAACCTTAAAGTTAACATTTTGGAATAATGTTTGCTCCAAGACAACTTTCTGACCACGATGGGAGCTTGGTGTGGAAGGCTGTAATGGGGAATATGTATTTTTCTTTCAAGGAATTGAACCCTCACTCCTGGGAGTAAACACTGTACTGTAGTGGCCTCTATCTTTTGTTCTACAGCCTCAAAAGCTGAAGGAATTTCCCAGAGAAGGTAGCTTTGTGGTTGTTCGGGGGCCCTTTCAGTTCCATTCCATCATAGTGCATCTCCTCTCCCCTCACCTCAAACTTAGGGTCTTGGAGATTCAGGCAACAGTCTAGAGTTACCACAAAATAATGCAACTGGAAATCATCTTTTTTTAAAAAAATAAAGTTTATTTATTTTGGGAGAGAGAAAGAGCATGAGCAAGGTAGGGGCAGAGAGAGAGGGAGAGAGAGAGAGAAAGAGAATCCCAAGCAGGCTCCTCACCATCAGTGCAGAGTCTGACACAGGGCTTGGGCTCGAACTCATGAACTGTGAGATCATGACCTGAGCTGAAAAGTCAGATGTTTAACTGAATAAGCCACTCAGGCACTGCTGGAAATCATCTTGAAAAGCTAAACATAGGGAGATAGTTAAAAGTTTTGGCATGGGGCACCTGGGTGGTTCAGTTGGTTGAGGACTGACTTCAGCTGAGGTCATCAGCTCATGGTTTGTGAGTTCGATCCCTGCGTCAGGGTCTCTCCAGGCTCTGGGCTGACAGCTCAGAGCCTGGAGCCTGCTTCAGATTCTGTGTTTCCTTCTCTGTCTGCCCCTCTCCTCCTATCCCACTCTCTCTCTCTCAAAAATAAACATTTAAAAAAAGTTTTGGCAAATTTGGCATAAAATAATCCTGGGAAGAGAACTTGGCATTAAATTCACTATTTTCTTCCTTCCTTCCTTCCTTCCTTCCTTCCTTCCTTCCTTCCTTCCTTCCTTCCTTCTATCTCTCTCTCTTCTTTCTTCTCTCCCTTCTGCCCTCTCTTTCTTTCCTTTCCTTCCTTCACTCCACCAGTGAGTGTTTATTAAGCACCTCCTATATGCTCCTAAGCTTTGAGAATGTGGAAATGAAAAAGACAGTTGGGATCCCTGACCCTATGGAGCTTACAGTAGTTGGGGACTGGAGGGAGGTAGTGGATTACTGATACCGTAAGTGCTATTAATTAATGATGTGATCAGCTGAGAACTCCAGCTGGAGGCCACTTCAGATAAGGCAGTCTCTAGGTGGTATTTGAGCTGAAACCTGAAGGGTGAAGAAGAGCCAGCGCGGAAGAGGCGCTGAGCGAAGTCTGAGACTTGTCAAACAGCAAAGTCCCCGAGGCTAGAAGGAGCTTGATGGGTTTGAAGGAACAAGACAGCAGGTCCCAGATGGAGTCATTCTGGGTGAGCCCCAAGTCACCAAACCGAGACTTCACTAAATTACACTTTTGGCTACTCCTAAAAATGGAATCTCAAACCAGTCAGCTAGGAGTTACCTGGTCAGCACTGGTGAGGTCAGCTGCCCCACAGACCCCGACAGCCAGCCCCTAGAGGAAAATGCCCTTGCCACAACCAACCCACTTTTTGCTTTCTTGTCCTGTTTCCTTCTGCCTCTGAGTCTTTCCTTTGGCTCAGCTCCTTGGAGCTCCTTTCTCTCTGCTGGATGGAATGCTGCCTGATTCCTGAATCACTGAATATAGCCAATATATTCTTTACAATGCACTCAGCTAAGTTTTGTTTCTTAACACAGGGAAGGAAAGAATTTTGTGACTAGAGCAGAATGATGGACGGGTGACTGCAGGAGACGGGCAGGAAGGAGGAGCTAGATCATGCAGGGCCTTCCAGGCTATGGGCAGGAGTTCAGGCTCTATTCTAAGAGCCACGGGAAACCCTATAAGGCTTTGAAGCTAGCACGATCCAATTTATGGCTTCACAAGCTCATTCTGGCTATTCTCGGGAGAGTGGAAACAGGGGCCCTTGGTTGGAAAGTCGCTGATTAGGAATCAAGGGAAAAGACAGTGGCCTTCATTACAGTGGTGACAATGGAAATGAAAAGAAGTAGAGGGGTGACTGGGTGGCTCAGTCGGTTAAGTGTTGGACTTCAGCTCATGTTGTGATCTCATAGTTCGTGAGTTCCAGCCCTGCGTCGGGCTGTCTGCTGTCAGTGCCAAGCCTGCTTCAGATCCTCTATCCCCCTCTCTCTCTGCCCCTTCCCCACTTCCACATTCCTTCTCTCTCTTTCAAAAATAAACATTCATAAAAAGTAGATTTAAGGTAGATTTTGGGTATAAATATGACTAACTTGTTTCTATATTAGCAGTAGGGGGTGAGGGAAAAGGAGAAATCAAGGAAAACTCTTAGGGATTCTGGTTTGAGTATCTGGGTGGACAATGCTATCATTTACAGAGACAGGAAGGACTGAAGGACAGGAGCTGTGCAAGATTTATTACCTTTACTATATTTACCGGCTATCCAGGTGTCAAGCATTTGCATACATGAGTCCGAAATGCATGCGAGATGTCTGGGGTGGGGTGTATACATTTGAGAGCTACCAGTACATAGAAGGCATGTCAAAGGTCACTCTGGAAGAGATCATCTGGGTAAAGAGCGCACAGGCCTTAATCCTGGACATGCGGGCATTTCCAGATCAGGCAGAGACAAAGGAGCTGGCAAAGCATTCGATCTGTAATTCGATCTCCATTCAGGAGGAAATCCAGAAAACTAGAAAATGTTTTAGCAAGTGCCCAACTGTGTTGAAGGCTAGGAGTTTGAGCACTTAGTGTGTGACTTTGGGTAAATGGCTTCATTTCTCTCTCTCTCTCTCAACTCAATTTCCTTGTCAGTAAAATGTGGACAAAAATAGTACCACACTTATAGTGTTGTTGTGGGTATTAAAAAAAAAACCCCAATGTATGTAATGTTCTATGTGTCTGGCATATAATAAATGATAAATGGTAACTATTATTAGTCTTACCGCTGTTGGGTTTTGAAATCTATAAGGGGAAATATATGCCAGGAAGAAAAGTATATATATTTAGTAGAAAAGTTCTGAATAGCATACCCAGTTTCATCACATCTTGCAGATCATTCTTTAATGTTCCTTTTAGTCTTTGTGTCTTTTTAGCTCTTCTGGAGTCAGGGCTTAAGATATGAGAATTCCTTTTCTCTGGATAGTCCAAAGTTGCTATGACAACTGCCTGGAAATGAAAGGCCTGTGCTTTATTTATTTATCTGAGGGTGATGTGCTGCTGAAGGAAGGAAATTCGATTGCCACAGACGTTGCCTCATAGCCTGCGAGGACACACAAGGGCCGTGTTCTACTACCCACTGTCCGTATCCCTTTATTATTTACATGAAATTTCCTGTCTTCCTCTTTTTCCACAAAGCAGTTGAGGTCTTTGATGATACTAAGAAACATGTAAGTTGAGGCCACTTAAAAAGATAAATCAAGAAGATTAAATACCATTTGGAGAAGTGATCTGTAACTAAACCTACAATAGAGTTAATAAGACTGCACAACAAATCTGACCCCAAGTGCTCTGGAAGTTGAAAATGAAAAACACGAAGGAAGTCATAGGCAAAATTTGGCTTAAAGATCTAAAGTCTTGCTCTTTCTACTAAACAAGGAGGCAACTTCCTTAATAGCAATTGAAAAAATCATGAAATACAACACTTCTAAAAATACATAGCACTTTTATACATATTTTACAAAATAACTGCAGAGTACCCAGCCATGTAGCCACCATGAAGAAACAGAACATTCCTGGGATTTGACAACATTCTCCACATGTTTGGTCCCAAGACTCCCTTAAAGCTTTTAAAAATTATCGAGGACCAAGTGAGCTTATGTGTATATGGCCTATATCTAGTAATACTTAGATTATTAGAAATTAAAGTTGAGAATGTATAAAAATATCTATTAATTCACTTTAAAATAATAATAAAGTTACTGCATCCTAACCTAACTAAAACTTTATGAAAATTAAATATCCTTTGCCAAGGCAAAAAGAAGTTAGAAGAGTGACATAATTTCACTTTTTTTTCAGATCTCTTTGAAGTCCCGTTTATTTATTGATTTAAAGGAAACTTCATGACTGACATGGGGCTTGAACTTACGCCCCCAGATCAAGAGTCCAGTGCTCTACGAACTGAGCCATGCCCAGTTTCACAGGAGACAACTGGGATTCTCATATTTGATTCTGCATTCAGTCTCTTGTCGAATGTTGCCTTATCTTGGGGGGTTTTAGGGCAGGCTACCCCAGAATGTGCTACTTTGGCACGTGGATTATTTAGGCCTAAAAGCAATCAAGGCCCAACAGACTCAGGAAGAGCTTTTTTCCCCCTTCGTTGTCTAAAAGAATTTAGATAGGGGGCCAGGAGGGCAGTTATTACCAAAGTAACTTTTAGATTGAAAAGACCTACATGGCATGGAAGACATCTCTTTACCAAATGTCGGCTCTTTTCATCTTCCTGCAAATTGTCTTCTTCCCCTGTGAGAGCCCCTTCTCCTTCGCTCAGAATGGTATATAAGCCTCAATCATCTGACTGCTGAGAGAGACTCCTAAGTCTTTGTGGGTTCCTATAAGCACAAAATTAATTTTTTTTCTCCTGTTAATGTCTTCTTGGCAATTTAATTATTAGGCCAGTCAAAGAACATGGAAGGAAAGAAAGGATAGGTTTTCCACCCCTACAGGTTAAGGTGTACGAAGAAAATCTTGCCCCATACGGATATGTAGTTGAAAAAGGGGTGGGGATATTTTAGTGGTCTTTTCAGCTAACTGGATATTTGTACTGCACCCGAACTCCACAGATAGTAGTTTTTAAAGGTGAGTTGCGGAGTGGGATCTGAAACCATATACTACTCTGTACATTAAAATGGGTTGGTCTATCTTGCTCTTTGAATAGTTCTATCACCCATATGTGATTTTGTAACATGCTCTGTTCATTTGGAAAATATTGGTTCACTGAGTTGTATGGATTCTCCAAATGTTAACACATTTCATTATATGATAGCCCCCAAATCACGTTCATTAACATCACCACCAATATCCTCGCAAAAATCTTTAAGTGTTGGTATGTGTTCAAACTCAGTATGGAAGATACAAGTTCTCCAAATTTCGGTTGTCACTTGAAAACCTAGAATTTGTCATTGGCATCTAATATTGTCGCTTGTTTTCCTTGAAGTGACTGGCTCACTTTATTTTTGAGAAAATGTCTCCTAAATATCCAAGTCTAAATAGCTGCTATGTCAGCATTCTTTCAAGTAAAAATGGTGTTCTATAAAAAAAGTGACAAGTTTAGCAATTCATGTGCACGAGTGTTTTTCCTTGAGACAACCGCTGTGTGTAGGGTATGCGGCCCGGTGCTTTCTGCTCTCCAAGTATGGTCTCTGGACCAGCGGCATCAGTGTCACCTGGGAACAGGTTCAAAAATACAAATGATTGGGCCCCACTCCTGACCTGCGACCCTCCACATGGTTCCAATTCCCTCTAAAGTTTGAGAGCCATTGTGGTCTTAGAGCAGCGGTTTTTGGTCTTGTTCTCGTATTAGAATCCTGCGGGTAGCTTGAACTCTGCAGTGCCTGGCTACCCAAGATCACGAAGTCAGAATCTTTGAGGGCGGGTTCTAGACTATCAGGATTTTCTTTTCTATTCTTTTTTTAATGTTTTATTTATTTCTGAGACAGAGAGAGAGAGACAGCGTGATCAGGGGAGGGTCAGAGAGAGAGGGAGATACAGAATCTGAAGCAGGCTCCAGGCTCTGAGCTAGCTTTCGGCACAGAGCCTGATGCAGGGCTCGAACCCACGAACCGTGAGATCATGACCTGAGCTGCAGTCGGACGCTTAACCCACTGAGCCACCCAGGTGCCCCTAGACTATCAGGATTTTCTCACGTCCCCCCGATGAGTCCAAAGTGCAGATGTTGCCTTAGATTGTCTATCTTAAACTGTTCTCAGCTGTGTTCTCATCTGTGCTGGACAGAAATGAAAAGTGAAAAAAAGTGAAAAGGGAGCTCTCGGACAAGTTCCTGGAGGGCTAATAACTAGCCTACTGGTGGTGGGAGAAAAACCAGTGTGTTTTCAGATGCACTTTCCCATCTTGAATAACCTGGAAATCCCAAATGGTGAAAAAGAACATGTCCTGAGAGAACTCAGGTATACCTCAGGTTAGTTAAGCCTCTCTGTTAGGGAAATGAAATCCTGGCGGGCCTGGGTCTCTGCCTTTGGTTACTCCTGCAGCCCCCTCTTTGGCCACCAGGGCTTGCTTTTCTCCATAGCCTACATTTTTCCACTGACTGCCTTTGACTTAGCAGTTTTCACCCTTATTGGACTCAACATTTCCACTTTATAAGAAGTTTTTTTAACATACCTTTACCATCCTCAAATAAAACATATATATATAATGCAAACTACCTGTATATCATACATATATACACATATATAATGTCTGCACTGTCTTATAAAGGATAAACAAAAGTTAATTTATAATAAAAATTCATATTGCAATCTGTAAATTCTTGGGAAAAATTATGAAAACGTCAGGTGTTGGCATATGGATTTTATAAAAAAAATTTATTATGAAGAATGTTAAACACATGCTAAAGTAGGGAGAATAGTATTGTGATATTGAGACACACACACACACACACACACACACACAAATATTTGTTTCCTGGCAAAGAGCTCCTAAAATCCTTGGATGTTTTTAAGGGAGGAGAGCAGCAAAGGTGTCTTTTGTTAGTACGAATGAGGTGACTTTGGCAAAGCACCTGAGGATGGTGGCTGGTCACCAGAGGAACTAACGTGATTAGAGAGTTGGAACTTTCAGTCCCTCTGGGGAGGGGAGAGGTGCTGGAGGTGAATCACTTGCCGAGGGCCAGTGATTTAATCAGTCGCGTCTATGTAACACAGCCTCCATGACAAGGGCAGGGTTTGGAGAGCTGCTGTCTTGGTTGAACAGTTGGACACGTGGAGATGTGGGGAGAATGGCACCCCTGGCGAGGGCATGGAAGCCTTGTGCCCCTTCTCCATACTTTGCCCGGTGCATCTTTTCCATCTGATGATTCCTGAGTAACGTCCTTTTAGAGTACGCCAGTAATCTAGTGAGTAAAAGGTTTCTTTCAGGAGCACCTGGGTGGCTCAGTCGGTTAAGCATCTGACTCTTGGTTTCAGTTCAGGTCATGATTTTATGATTCATGAGTTCGAGCCCTGTCTCGGGTTCTGCATTGACCATGCAGAGCCTATTTGGGATTTTTTCTCTCTCTCTCCCTCTCTTTTCCCTACTCCTGCTTGCATGCGCCTGCGCGCTCTCTCTGTTTCTCAAAAAAAAAAAGGGAAAAAGAAAAGCTTGTCTGAGTTTTGTGAGCCACTCTAGCAAATTAATTAATCAAACCCAAGGAGAGGGGCCTGGGAACCTCTAACCTATAGTCTGTCAGCCAGAAGCACAGGTGATAACCTAGGCTTGTGATTGGCATCTGAAGGAGATGGGGTGGGGACTCAGTCTTGTGGGACTGATCCCTTAACCTGTGGAATCTGATGCTGTCTCCAGGTAGATAGTGTCAGAATGGAGTTGAACTGTAGGCCCCTCAGCTGATTCGTGGAGAATGGCTTGGTGGTGTGGGGGAACCCCGCCCTTCCCCACCATACACATATTGGAATTTGTTCAGAGTTATATTAAGTATAATGAACTACATGCTTAGAGTACCTGGCTGGCTCAATTGGTAGAGCATATGACTCTTGATCTCCAGGTTGTGGGTTCAAGCCCCACAATCCGTATGGAGTTTACATCAAAAAAAAAAAAAAAGGGGAACTGAAAGTTTAATACCCAGCTTTATCAGTGATCGCCTATCAATAGCCATTCTTTTCATCCTTACCAATGAAATGTGACTCCGGGACCAGCAGCATCAGTGTCACCTGGTAGATTGTTAGGAATGCAAATTCATTGGCCTCACCCCAGGCTGCTGAATCAGAATCTCTGAGGTGGGACCCCCGCATGTGTGTGTTAACAATCTCTCCAATTGATTTGTAGGTCTGTCAAAGTTTAAGAATTATTGGGCTGTATCATATCCCTACCTTTTCAGATTATTTCAAGGTAGATCCCAGATAGTACCCGGATGTATTACTTCATCCATAATTATTTTAACTTAAAAAAACAATCACATACCACTATATCACTTATAAAAGTTTAACTATAATTCCTGGATATAATATATTCAGAGTTTCAAATTTTTTCAGATTTTCATGTTTTGTTTTTTTTTTTACAGTGGATTTGTTTGTTGGAATCAGTTTAAACACTGCATTAAGTTGATATATCTCTTAAATCTCTCAATCTATGATTCTTCTCTTTTTTGTCTCCTACCATTTATTTGTTGAAGAAACTGGGTCATTTGCCACATAATTTCTCACATTCAGGATTTTGCTGTTTATGTTGCTATGTTGTCATTTTGTCATGTTCCTTTTATCTCTGTAATAGTTATTATAATCTGGCTGTTAGATCTAGAGGCTGGAGGATATCCAGGTTTGCTTTTTGGAGGGGCAGGAATATTTCACAGGTAATGTCAGGCCCTTTTCATTGCATCAGAGCAGAAAGCATATCAATATCTGGCTGTTTCTCTTTGTCTGGTATAAAGGTTGATTTGTGGGTTCAAGAGTGTTGACAGCATGATCTATCCTCTGTAAAAGTTTCCTATTAGCCTTTTATCTAATGGTCTTAGTAGACACTGATAACCATTACCTCAGTTATTATTTCATTAAGAGATGCAAAATGATGATATCCTAAGTTTTATCATTTTTTTCTGCATTTATTATTTGAAATCTAAAGAAATTTCACCAGGGCACCTGGCTGGCTCAGTCAGTAGAGCATGCAACTCTTGATCAGGGCTGTGAATTCGAGCCCCACATTGGGTATAGAGATTACTTAAAATCTTAAAAAATTTCTTCATGTACCTGTATAGGAAATACAATTTGCAAGGAAAGGCAATGTAAGTGCTCAGTTTAATTCCCTTTACTTTATAAATTAGGCTTCATATAAATTCTTACTACAGATTTTTACTTTTGAGTGTCATTATGTTCTTGTGGATTTTAATATATTTGATATTTTTAATTCACTTCAGTCATTATTCATTATGATGCTAAAATTGGCTCATTTTGGGTCAGATGGAACCTCTTCAAGTTGGCTCCTGCGTTCTTCCAACCCCACTTGAACAGTCTTTGCTGACTTCCTTGCTTTTGGGTATGAAAAAAAGATTTCAGTCTCATCTTATATTTCCCACCCCAACCCTAGGGTCAACTATTTCTTAAAGGAGACTTGGTTCTATAGGGAAGAATTTTCCTCCAATCATAGGCTTATTGGCTGAGGCCCTGCAAATTTAGACAAAAGATAGCTTAGCAAGAGGAAGACAGAAGTTTATTAAAATGTGCATCATACAGCCAATCTTGTGGGAGTATTCAGTGATGAGTAACTCAAAAGGATTGGTTACAATTTGTAGCATCTTAGCAAAGAACAATAATTTTGTAGAGAAGTGACAAGACAGAGGAAAAGGACTTAGAGTTTCGAAGGATGGCAAATTGTGGAAAGGTACTTATGTGGAAACTAATGGTAGACAAGGGCTAGTTTTAGCAGAGATTCTTCCATATGATACTTCTGGTGCCTTCTTTGGGATGATAAAGGTCTGGAGTTGTCTCTGGTGACTGACTGATGCCTTTCCTGGTATATGGGGTAGGGGAGAGGTAGTGGAGGGGACACTTACAAGTTTTTTTTGTTTTTTGTTTTTTGTTTGTTTGTTTTGCCTGCTTTTAGGCAAATAGGGAAAGGGCAGAGAGTTATCTTATATCTCCTGTTTCTCATTTGTCTTCAGCTAAAAATTATCCTCTTTTTTTAAGTTTATTTTGAGACAGAGAGTGAGAGCAAGCACAAGCGGGGGAGGGGCAGAGAGGGAGGGAGAGACAGAATCCCAAGCATGCTGTGCACTATTAGAGTGGAGCCTGATATGGGGCTTGAGGTCCCGAACTGTGAGATCATGGCTTGAGCCCAAATCAGATGCTTAACCATCTGAGCCATCCAGGGGCCTCTATCCTTACTCTTAAATGGCATATTTTAGGGTAGCATATTTTGCTATTCTTCAGTTCCTTTTACAGGGAAATAAATTTTTAAGTCATAACCTGGGTGGTAGGAGTACTCATTCCAATAGCATTGGTTTTCTTAGGCCTCTTCAGTGGAAAGAGCTAGGAAATACATATTTTAAAAGAGAAAATTACATCTTAAGAACATACTAATGCTTCTAATTTAAACGTGAGATTACAGTGAGAGTATGTAAATTTTACTTCTTTTATTTCATACTTGTATATCTTTCCTCTAACACAAAAATTCATAGTTTTTTAATGATACTAATGTAATCACTTACTTGCTTTATCTGTATGTATGCATAGAACTATTTTCCAAACAATAATATCAGTATTAATAAAAACATAACTGAAGAAAGTTTAGGATTTTCTTGTTCTTTTCTGTCCTTCCTTTCTTACGTAAAAGGAATGCACTACATACCACTATTCTGTACCTTGATTTTTTTTTTTTAACTTACCATGTCCTAGATCATTCCATAACAACGTATAGAGTTATTACCTTTTTACAGCTGCATAATATTCCACTGTGTCGCTAAATCAAAATATATTTAAACCAATCCCCCACTGATGACCATATGGAATGAAAGAAGTCTCATACTATAAACAAATATTACTGTAATGAATATCCTTGTATTTTCATAATTTGATATTTTTGTCATGTTTTCCTTGGGACTGATTCCTAGAAGTAGGATTCTGGGTCAAAGGTAAAAATGAACTTTTAATTTTGCTAGATATTGCCAAATTCGCCTACAGAAGTTATACTGTTTTGTATTCCCACCAACAATGGGAAAGTGGAGAATTCCATATGCTTAAGTAATTTTAAATTTTAGAGAAAACAGTATTCAAAGGAATATTGTTAGCAATTTTATTTATATTTGTATTTTGAAATAAGTTTTCAGAAAGCGTATTCATATATATACGTGAGATAGGCACAAAATCAGATATAGGCATATGGTATTGGTGATTCAATATCAGTGTTGCTGCTGTTGATGTAGTTTTTCAAAATGGCAAAACAACTGGTAAAGGTCAAACAAAACAAACTACAGTTTTCTCCCAGTGTGGGAACATCCTTGCCTGTGTGATGACTTGGGGATTTGAACGACATGGGGAGAACAATGCTTAGAAAGCAGTGGAGTTGGCCAGTTATTGCTAAGTCGCATTGATACTGTGCAGAGAGAGAATGAGAAGCCAAGGGCTGTTTACAAACGGTTAAAGCCTACATGTGAGAGCAAGGGGACCTCTCTTGGAACTTAGAAAACACTGGGACAAGTTGGTCACCTTACCTTAGGGGCAAAATAGATAGGCAGCTTACAAGGGTGTAGCTTAACATCTATCATCAGAAGCAGGCAAGAATGGAGGGGCAGTTATCTCAATAAAAAGTCATAATATGTTGCCCGGTTCCTGAATTTGACCCATTTTTCAGTTCTGGAGTCCACTGAATAAGTGGCTGGGTCCCTAGGAGAAGGACTCTACAACACTGTCCAAAGTATATATTGTAATGATTTTTCATCATTCCCCAAAAGGACCCATTGCATTTACTTGAGTGTGGCCCGTACCGTGGGGGCGTGCCCACCGGAAGGGGAACGTCCAGTCATTTTAAGCAGCTTTGGACCTAGGTTCTGAGAGGAGTTTGATAACTGGAGATCCAAAGTGTTACCATCACACCATGGGGTCATGGGAGAAAGGCCAACCAGAAGCCTCTGAAATTGTTCCCCACCCCAGGTGACATAATAAAAAGTGATATTGTGTCCCAGGGTTGATGGTGGTGATTAGTGCCACTGGGCACTAATAGTGTGAATGTAGAACAGCAAGCTTAACCAAGTATTCATTCCAATTCAAGCTGTGTTGAACATGCTGTCATTGGTAGGGTAGATTAATAAGACCTCAGGTACATGCTATGTGGCCACTGATTTGGTGAATGCATTCTTTTATATTCCAATCAGAAATAAGGATAAGAAGCAATTCACATTCATGTGGAAGAGCTCATATTTATTTCCAGCTTTGTCCAAGGACTATGTTAATTCTTCTACCCTCTATTGTCATACAGTCTGAAGAGATTTGGACTGTCTGTATATCCTGTAGAACATTACAATAATATACTGAGAAGTAGGAAGAATGAGAGGTGGCTTGTATGCTAGAGGACTTGATAAGATACATGCATTCAGAGGGTGGGAGATAAACCCTAAGAAGATTCAGTAACATTTTTAGAGGTCCAATAGTCAGTGGCATGTGGAGACATCCCCTCCAGAGTAAAAGACAAATTTCTGTGTCTTGCATCTCATACTCTAATGAAGTACAATGCCTGGTGGGCCTCTTCGCATTCCAAAAGCACAAATTCCACACCTAGGAATACCACTCTGGCTCATATCCCAGGTGACATGGAAGGCTGCCAGTTTTAAGTGAAGCCTACATCAGCAATGGGCTCTGCAGCAGTGTGGCGTTTAAAGCAAGTCCCAGTAGGAAATCACAGTATAGTCCTCTGGGATTTTGGAGCAAGGCCAGGCTATCTGTGCAGAAGATTTTACTCCTCTCAAGAAAGCCACTGGTGTGGTACTGGGCCCCAGTGGAGGCAGACAGCTTGACCATGAGGCAGCAAGTTACCACGTGTCCAGAAGTACCATAATAAGCTGAATTCTGTCAGACAAGCCCAATTATAGTTGATGGGGCCAACAGCAGTTCATCATAACATGCAAATGATGCATTCAAAATCAAATCCCAAGGCATGCATTAATGGCATAAGCTAGTAGCCCAACGCCCAAATCACCCACTATATCAGCACCCCTCCCTCAGGCTATATGACCAGCTAAGGGAGAAGAAAAAAGCTCAGGCTTGATTATGAATGGCCTGGTTTGATGTGTGGGTAGAAACTAAAAAATGGATGGCAGCACATCACAGCCATATTCAGTGGCATCCCTAAAAGATGGTGGAGAGAGAAAATCTTCCTAATGGACAGAGCTTCAAGCAGTATAGCTGGTCATCTACTTTATATGAGAGAAGTACCTGTGATGAGAATTTATATGGTTGTCTGGACAGTGGCAATGGCCTGGCCAGCTGGTCAGGACTTTGAAAGAAAAGGCTGGGAGAATGGAGACAAGGAGGTCTGGAGAAGAGGCATGGACCAGACAGAATAGCATGGTCCAAAGGATGAGGATTTTGGTATCACATGTTTATTCCAACCAGAAAGAATCAACCTTGGAAAAGGTATGGAACAACCAAGTAGATAAAAAGTTTCTACTAGTTGGTGTTAGCCACACCTTGCTATGGCTTATCCCAAAACCGGCACAGTAGGTACATGAGTGGAATGGCCATGCTTGCAGAGATAGAGGCTACATATGAGTCCAACAGCATGAATTCCCACTTACCAAGGCCAACCTAGCTGCTTCTCTCTCTGGAGGTCTAACTTGCCAGCAACAGAGACCAACACTAAGTTCCTCATAGGGCATTTTACTTGAGATAAACAAGCCTTTGGTGGCAAGTCAACAACACTGAGTGAGCCCTTTCCACTTTGGAGTGACCAGTAGTTCATCCCCACAGGGACAAACACCTATCTGGGTATGGGTTTGCCTATTTTGCCTACAGAGCCTCAGCCTGTACTACTATCTAGGAGCTTACAGAAGGCCCTATCCACTGGCATGGGATCTAACTCAACATAGCATCCAAACAGGGGAACCACTTCAGAGGAAAGGGGATGTGGGTTTGAAGCTCATGACCAAGGCATCTACTGGTTGTACCACCTACTGCACAACCCAGAAGCAACCAGGCTGATAAGAGCATTAGACAACCTACTGAAGGCACAGCTGAAGTGCCAGTTTAGATGCAATATGCCACAAGGACTGAGTGCCATCCTTCAGGATGCAGTATATACACTAAATCAGAGACCTCTGATTGGCAACCCCTAATAGGAAGAAAACATGGGTCCAGGAACAAAGTGGAGGGAGCGGAAGAGGCCCCACTTAACATCTCAATGAGTCACTGGGAAACTGCTTCCTGTTCCCACAACTCTGGTCCCCAAAGAGTATATTTTTTGTCAGGGAACACAACAAGAGTTCCACTGACCTGTAAGCTATGGCTACTCTTTGGGCACTTTGGACTTTTTGTGTCTAGCCACCAGCAGGCAAGAGGAGAAATCCCCAGGAGTAAATTACCTAGACCCACAGGAAGAGGAAGGGCTGCTTTCACATAATGGACAGGGAAAAATACATGTGGACCCGACGTGATTCACTTGATGGTCTCTTGATATGTAATTAGAAGTATGGAAGGACATGTGCAGCAACCCCTGCCTGAGAAGGTTATAATTACCAATACATTCTCATAAGAAATAAGGATTTGAGTCACACCCAGGTGAGCCACTAGGACCAGCAGAGGTGGCAGGTAAAGGCCAGTAGGATGTGGAATGCATAGTGGAGGAGGAGGATGAGTAGCAGTTGCAGCCCTGAGACCAACTGAGTGATGGGGTGTAGTTTGTCCCAGTAATCTCGGGAACAGCAGCTCAGGAACAGAATCTAGAGGAATCATAGAAGAGCTGCTCCCAGAACATGAGTGGAGAAATGGATCAGTGTGGTATAAGGGGTCTTTTACAGCACTGCTCAGATCTTCAAGAGAGAACCCGCTGGAAAGACTGGAAAGGAAAAACAGAATTGAAGAAATTATGAAGATGATAAGAAATAATAGATGCAAATTCTTCTAAAGCTGTAGAAATATCAGGAAATGATACCTATGAAGAAGATGAAGCAGATGACGAAGATGAAGGAACCAAAAAGGAATCCTTTGACAAAATGCCTCCAGCAGCAATTAAAAATGACATTAGTTTAGCTCTAAAAGTCAAGATACAAATGAAGAATAATGCCAAGACACTTCCTCCCAAGCTGGCCTATTCAGAAGTACCTGCTGGTCAAATAGAGAAACTAGTAAAGTATTTGTTAGTGTTGATATGAAGATTTTACATCATCTGCAAAGGTTTGCAGACCATCAACTAAAAAATTGGTTAGCTGTAATGCTAAATCTATGAATGCACATGAGGTTGATGTGAAGTGGGACCTCAAAGAGTCTGAACAAGAACCACAGGGGTGGATCTGTGATAAGATTATTGATACTCTAAGTCAGATGGTGCCACCTCTATCAAATTTTGAGGCTGTCCCTCTTGACAACCATAAGCAAAACTTAAAAGATGCCATGCCATGTAGTTTCCCCGAAGTTCCCAAATGCCTTCTGAGGTCAAAAGAAAAAACAAACCCCTTGTAACTCAGAAATGTGAATACTCATGTAGCCCAGGAAGTTAATTCATCTTATATTCCATGTTGGATCTCAAATCTCAAGACTTGTCTCCCCAGATTTATTCTGCATCCAACTTTAACCTAGAAAAGAAAAAGAAAAAAAAAAAAGAAGAAAAAGCATCAAAATAATCACCTTGGCATATTTCAGATGATGTTTATATCACCTTGTTCGCTTGCTTTACAGGCATAAGTTTCTGGGTAGGGTGTCATTTTGTTTTCTTTAGAAAAGAGGGACACTTGAGTGGCTCAGACAGTTGAGTGTCCGACTCTCAATTTCAGCTCAGGTCATATTCCAAAGGTCGTGGAGTTGAGCTCCACGTCACACAGTACAGAGCCTGCTTGAGATTCTTTCTCTCTGTCTCTCTCCCATGCTTATGCTCTGTCTCTAAAATGAGCGAGAGTGAGAGAGAGAGCGGAAGATGAGGAGAGAGCAAGGGTGAGAGAGCAAGAGCACCTGCTGTGAGGCTTGTAGTTAGCTGACAGTCTTCTAGTGCCATACTTTGGGAATTCACCACAGCATTTATGCTACAGCCATACCTCCTTTGAATTTCTCCCCACTGATGGTACTAGTGCGAGGCCACACCTGCTCAAATTGGGACATGTCAAATGGGGATCTGTTTTTGCTCTGAAGCTCCCTACTGGCCTGGCTAAGACTTTCTCAGAGCTATAGGGCAGCCTGAGGCTCTTCCTACCTAACCTTCTTCCTTCTCTCTCTCCTTCCTTGTATAGCAGAGCTGCATCAGTCTGAAGGCACTCCTGGCCTACTTCTTCCTCTCTCCTTTATTTTAACAGCCATTCTCCCCAATAAATCTCTTGCACATCTAATTCTGTCCTGGTGTCCTGTTTTCCAAGGACCTGAACTGACCAAAGTCTCATGTACTGCAGGATGTTTAGCATCTCTGGCCTCACCCACAAATGCTGGTAGCACTGCCTCCCTAATCTTGAGGCAACTAGTGACATCTCCACAGATGGCCAAAATGCTTTCTGAACCATTCAAAGCATAGCCATCAGGGGGCGCCTGGGTGGCTCAGTTGGTTAAGTGTTAGACTTCAGCTCAGGTCATGATCTCGCTGTTGATGAGTTTGAGCCCTGTGTCGGGCTCTGTGCTGATAGCTTGGAGCCTGGAGCCTGCTTCAGATTCTGTATCTCCCCCTCTCTCTGCCCCTTCCCTGCTCATGCTCTGTCTCTCACTGTCTCTCAATAAATAAAACGTTAAAAATTAAAAAAAAAATAAAGCATAACCATCAGGATCACAAAATTTTAGAGCTAGTAAAGCTTTTACGGATAAAAAAGAAACAGATAAGTTTAATGACCTCTATTTTTTTTCTCCTTCTCCTACAGTGCCTTCACCTTCTTTTAATTATTGAATTCTTTTTTTTTTAAATTTTTTTTAATGTTTTTTATTTATTTCTAGGAGAGAGAGAGAGACAGCGTGAGCAGGGGAGGGTCAGAGAGAGAGGGAGTCACAGACTCTGAAACAGGCTCCAGGCTCTGAGCTGGCAGTCAGCACAGAGCCCGACGCGGGGCTCGAACCCACGAACCGTGAGATCATGACCTGAGCGAAAGTCGGACGCTTAACCGACTAAGCCACCTGGGCGCCCCTAATTATTGAATTCTTGCACCTCAACTGAAGCTGACAAACTTGAATAATGGGTTATAAGTACCAAAGAGGCTACATAGCATCAGAAGTTAGTGAAAAATTTAGGAAGTGATCAGTATCTGAAACTGAAGCTGGGGTGGGGGGGGATCAGTTATGATAGATGAAATTAGCTGTATTAAGTAACCCACCCTTGGAATCGGCTGCAAATACATTGCTTTTGTGATTAGAGTGCTTTCTAGTTTCCATCAAGTCACAAGAAGGACAGTCTTAGAATGTGGAGGTATTGTGCAGTAATCAGTAGTAGGTAGCACAGTCTAAAAAAGATCCAAGAATATTAGTTCAGTCAACTGATAAATTTGTAGCAGAGATCATTTTTCACTTTTAACCTGATTCACCTCATTTATTGATTCCCTACTATGTCCCAAGAATTAAATTAAGCACAAGAGTATACAGTAGTAAACGAAACATTGTCCTCCCTTCACAGAGCTTATGATACGGAGCATTCTTGATGGGAAAAAACCTGAGATATTACAATGGTTTGTGGCCCTCCAAAGAGCCACAGTATATAAACAGATGTACAGGATATCTGTGGCTTAAGATCTCATAGAGAGCAGGGGAGCGATTAGGAAAAAAAGTATTTTAACTGTCTCCTTCGGGAGTAAAAAAGGAAACTAAGGTTAAGAAACCTGACCTTAAGGAAAAAGAGAAAATATGAAGGGGATGAAAGAGAACAAGGAAGAAAAGTAGAATAGGAAATAGGAAAGTAGAAAGAAATAGGAAAGGAGAGAAGAGATGAGAAAAGGAGAAGGTATGTGAGATTTTAAGAAGACAAAAATAGTTTTGTCTACCACTGAGCCATATGACATATAACTTTTTTCCCTTGACATTCTGAAATACAAGCTTATTCCTCTACATTATTTCTGGCTCTGGCAACAAAGTATTAAATGTGAAAAGCAATACTAGAATGCCTGCTTTTTATTCAAAGAATTCCCATATTCTAGAGCATTCTTGTCTTGCTCAAAATTTCCAAATGTTCTCACTTCTTTTTTCATCTAAATTTAAACTTGTGAAACAATTTCCTATTAAGTTTCTAAGGACCCCATTGTTCCACTTTCTTGGAATGTGAATGTTGTTAGCTCCACAATATTGAAGCCTTCAGTTCTATAGCAATTATTTTTTTTCATTTACCTGCCATAGTAGACAGATCCATTTGTTGTTTGATAGCTTATCGAGCATTGCAGCAGTTTGGATTTATCCCTCAGGATCCTCTATCTGCGTTTATTCTGAGTATGGGTGCATTTAGCAACTTTCTGATTACTAGTTGGATTTCCAATACTATGTTGAATAAAAGTGGTGAGAGTGGGCATCGTTGTTTTTTTCCTGATTTTAGAGGAAAAGCTTTTAGCTTTTCACTGTTGTGCTTGTTGTTAACTGTGGGCTTGTCATATACGGCCTTTATTATGTTCAGGTACATTCATTCCTTCTATACCCACTTTGTTGAGATATTACTAGCTACAGTGAGTTATTATTCATAAATTAATTTTTATTAACTTGTAGGAGTTCTTTTTATATTTTTGATACAGTTCCTTTGCTAGATACATGGTGGCGCATATTTCTCAGTCTGTAGTGTAATGCTATCTTTGAAGAACAGAAATTTAAATTTTGATGGAAGTCCAACTTGTCAAATTTTTCTTTTATGATTAGTGCCTTTTGTATCCCATGCAGGAAATATATACCTACTCAAAAGTTATAAAGATGCTCTTCTACGTTTTCTTCTAGAAGCTTTATGGGTTTTATATTAGGCCTTTGAAGCATCTTTAATTAACTTTTTTTAAATGTTTTATTTATTTTTGAGATAGAGATAGAGACAGCCTGAGCAGGGGAGGGTCGGAGAGAGAGGGAGACACAGAATCTGAAACAGGCTCCAGGCTCTGAGCTATTCCTCAGCACAGAGCCCGACACGGGGCTTGAACCCACGGACCGTGAGATCATGACCTGAGCTGAAGTCAGACGCTTAACCGACTGAGCCACCCAGGTGCCCCCCTTTAATTAATTTTTGTATATGAAGTTAAATAGGGCCTAAGTTCTTTAAAAAAAAAAAAAAGTACCCAATTGTTTTAGCAGTATTTTTTAAGACAGCAGCAACAACTTTCACATTTAATTGCTTCAGTGCGTTAGTAAAAAATGAAATGACTGTATATGTGGCATTCTATTTGTAGACATGAAGGTTTATTTACTAGCCTATCCTTATGCAGCAACACACTATCTTGCTTATTATAACTTTATAGATGTTGTAGTCAGGTAATAAGTCTTCTAACATTGTCCTTTCTACATACTATTTTGACTATTCTAGGTCCTTCAGCTTTTAGGATAAATTTTATTTTTTTTAAGTTTATTTTTTAAAGAGAGTGTGTGAGAGTGAGTGGGGAGAGGGCAGAGAGAGAGAGAAAGGAAGAGAGAATCCCAAGCAGGCTCCCCACTGCCAGTATGGAGCCTGATGTGGGGTTCAAACTCATGAATTATGAGATCATGACCTGAGCTGAAATCAAGAGTCAGATGTTTAACCAGTTGAACCACCCAGGCACCCCTAAGATAAATTTTAAAATTACTTTGTCTATGCCTTAAAAAAAATGCCTCTCCCCAAAACCAAACCAGCAAAAAAAACCTGCACAAAATCCAAAAGAGCCTGATGAGATTTTGATAGGGATTGAACTGAATGTGCAAATCAGCTTAGGAAGAATGGAGAGCTAATGATAGAGTCTTCCCATTCATAAATATGACATATTTCTCCATTTTTTAAAAAATTTCCCTTCACTATGTTTTGTGGTTTTTGTTACAGAGGTCTTGCACATCTTTTGTCATGTTTATTCCTAGGTTTCTAATATTTTTGGTAACATTATAAATGGTATTGCTTTCAATTTCATTTGTCAATTGTTGCTGGTATGTAGAAGTAGAATTGATTTTTGTATATTGACCCTGTATCCTAGGACTTGCTAAATTATTAGTTCTAGTATCTCTTTTGTATGTTCTATAGGCTTTTCTATGTATACAATCATGTTGTCTGTGACTACAGTTTTACTTTTCTCTAAATTTTTTACTGATATAATCCATATACCATAAAATCCACTCTTTTCAAGTATGTAATTCAGTGGTTTCACAGAGCTGTGCAACTTCATCACTTTCTAATTTCAAAATATTTTCATCACTCCACATATAACCTAACAGTTATTCCCCCCTTGTCCCCATCCTTAGCCCCTGACAACTACTAATCTATTTTCTTAATCCCTATGGATTTGCTTATTCTGGACATTTCATATATGTGGAATCATACAATACGTAGCTTTCAATTAGCATATACTGTGTTCAAGGTTCATCCAGGTGGTAGCATGAATCAGTACTCCATTTTTATGGCTAATATTCCATTGCGTAGATATATTACATTTTGTTTACTCATTCATTAGGTGATGTGGTTTGGGTTGTTTCTACCTTTTGGGTATTATGAGTAGTGTTGCTATTAATATTTGTATACAAATTTTTGTATGGCTGTGTTTCAAATTCACTTGGGTATGCACCTAGGAGTGGAATTGCTAGGTCACATGGTGACCCTCTGTTTTAATCTCTTGAAGAACTGCCCACCTATTCCCAAAGCGCCATTTTACATACCCCTAGTGGGTATGAGGGTTCCTGTTTCTCCACATTTTCACTAATGCTTTTTATTGTCCATCTTTTTAATTATAGCCAGCCTAGTGGGTATAAAATGGTACTCATCATGGTTTGTATATTTCCCTAATGACAAATGATGTTGACCATCTTCTCATGTGCATATTGGCTATTTGTATATCTTCTTTGGAGATATCTCTATTCAAATCCTTTGTCCATTTTCAAATTAGCTTGTCCTTTTATCATTGAATTGTAAGAGTTCTTTTTCTTTATGTATTTTGAATACAAGTACTTATATGATTTTCAAATATTTCCCCCCATTCTGTAGATTGTCCCTTCACTTTTTTCTCCCATATTCAACTGTTTATTCCATATCACTTATCAGGGAGGATGAAACCTGATTGTGAACAGTTGAAAGAAAAATATAAACACATTTTTAAAAAAGTGTTTAAGTAATCTCTACACCCAACACTGGGCTTGAACTCACAACCCTGAGATGAAGAGTCACGTGCTCTTCCAACGGAGCTAGGCTGGTACCCCCAAAATATAGTTTCACACAATATCCAGCCATCAATTTGGATAGTTTTACAAGTACAATATGATACAGAATATGATGAAGGAAACTGAGCCTGCTAAGGCTTTAGAGCATAGAAGGCTCAAGAAGAACATCATCACTTGGATTAACAAAATCCAAGTGCTTTGAACTGCAGGCCATTCTCACATGTCTTTCATTTCAGGGAGGAGTTCTGATGTGGACTGTCATGATTCTGTAGATTTCTGCTTGCTCGCTAGCCCTTTCTCTTTGTGGGTGAACTGTTCTTCTTTAAGGTGTGCTCACAGGAGCAGTGCAGGCCGCAGGATGAAAGCAGCAAGGTAGGGGAAAGGCAGGACCAGAGCGGGGTCAGGATGACATTTTGCTGCTAACCCCACAGGGGAGGGACTAAGATAGCTGTTTCCTGAACCACACAGCCTGGCCTAAGCGGGGCAGCCCGTCTCCATCCTCCACCTTCTGTCAGCCTTGCCAGACCTCCCTGCTTCAAGGGGAGTTCACCTTAAAGGCTGAATGTGAAAAAAGTGCAAGGCTGGGGCCTAAGCCACCAGCACCCACAGGGCCTCCAACTTAGAGGTCAGGTCCCAGGAGGAGGCTGCCACTCCACTCTGGAAACCACAGCAGTGAGGAATGTGGGCCACTGTTGACAGAAAAGCTGGAAATCCAGACTTATATATAAGCCCTCAACTCCAAAAGGTTGCAATTTATTCATGTTCTGGCAAAAACATTTTCAGGAGTAATGTAAGTGCGTAAAACTAAGCCAGAGCAGGCTGACTGTGGACTGTGCCCCCCACGCCTGCAGCCTGTCTGCCTCCTGTTTTCATGTCCACATCAAAGCTCTCTGAGGCACATGAATCTGAACTTCTGGTGGGGGGTGGGGGTGGGTCTTGGGTCTTCACAGGAGAGTTTTTGGATTTTTTTAAAAAATATTTTTATTTATTTCTAGGAGAGAGAGAGAGACAGCGTGAGCAGGGGAGGGTCAGAGAGAGAGGGGGACACAGAATCTGAAGCAGGCTCCAGGCTCCGAGCTGGCAGTCAGCACAGAGCCCGATGCGGGGCTCGAACCCACGAACCGCGAGATCATGACCTAAGCGAAAGTCGGACGTTCAACCGACTAAGCCACCCAGGCGCCCCTTTGGATTTTTTTAAGGCTATAAAGTAGTAGTCTGTCTTCTTTCTTGTTCTTTGGGATATTTTTCAGGCTTTTTTTTTTTTTTTTGAGAGAGAAAGGGAGAGAAAGAGCAAGTGGGAGGGGCAGAGAGAGAGAGAGTGAGACAGCGAGAGAGTGAGAGAACAAACTTTAAGCAGGCTCCAAGCCCAGCCCAGAGCCTGATTTCATGACCATGAGATCATGACCTGAGGTGAAATCAACAGCCAGACCCATAACCAACTGAGCTACACGGGCGTCCCTCCTTTTCAGTCTTCAGATAAAAGGATACTTCAATTGGCGGCAGTCCTTGTCTCATGTTAAAATATTGCACTTGCGCACATATTACAAAGATAGTACCAAATCAAACTCAGTGAGGGAGCCACAAATAGGGGGTAGAGAATTCTGAAAAACCAAAGTAATACCTGAGAAGCAGAGCAGTTTTCCTCTAGCATCTCTGATGCCCACACTCCGTTGCTCCTCCCTCCTTGGGCAACTAGCAGGGCCTGCTTCCCAGCCTTCTTGACCTCTACCACTTGATGTCTCAGCTGACAGCAGGGAGCCCTGGCCCTGGCACACGGTGTGCAGGGCTTCCTAGACCCCGGGGGAGTCGGCCACTCCTGGGACAGCTGCTGCATGTGGGCGCTGGTCTGAGGGGCCGCACGGGGATGTCAGCACAGATGACTTTCATGTGCCACAGCAGTGCCTTTTCTGTATGCTGATCCTCGGTCTGGGCTTAGCCTCTGATCCATTGGAGCACTTCCACAGAGTGGTATGGGAATTTGCCCTTCTTGTTTCAGAACCACATTCTGGATGTTTTGAAAGCAGCGAAGTGTAACAGAACCTCCTCGTTCTTTTCAAGGGTGATCTCCTGGAAGTCTTTGCTCCTCAGGGCACGACAGGTGACCTCCCCCATGTTGTCAAACAGCTGCTTGGCTGCATGTCTGACGATGTGTACCAAGTACCTACTGGAGCTGGGTCCATCACAGTGCCTTACCTTCCCTCCTTCATGCCTTAAACAGTGTCCCTGACAGCATCTTTTCAGTAACGGGTCACTTTGCGCCATCGGAACAATTTCACCTGAGGTTAATACTCTGTGAGAATCCTAGGAACCATGTGAAGCTGTGGGAGAATCTTCTCAAAGGGTCTCTAGTTTCTTATCTTAGCAGGGGGCCAGTTATGTGAAAAATCTTGTCTGGGAACGGGTCCTGCCATCTGGCGAAGTAATCCTTCACCAGAGAGCCCGTGGTCTCCTGAGGAGATTTGGTGGTGTTGAGGTGGGAGGTGGGGCGACAAGTGTTCTGAGTTTGGGACCCAGCTGGGATTGGTGGAGATGAGCATGGATAACGCAGGCTGTGCTGGTGGTACTGAGGCAGATTCCTTTGGACTCTCCAGGATGCTGAAATCCATAGCTGTCGTTTTATCAAAGACATACACCCCAAGACTTTTGAGGAAGCCACAGAGCCTTCTGGATGTATCAGTTACACTGAGGCAGAATTTAGCAGCAAAATAAGGCAGAGACCGAGGGCACATTGACCCTGCCAGCACATTGTGCTGTGAGATAACACATTTCTTATTAAGTTTCAGAACTTAACAGAAGTCCTTTGTGTTCTGTTGGGAAACCTGGATCCCTTCTTCCAGTCACACAACTGTCACATTCTAGGCAGTTACTCAGAAATATCTTGGCATTGGCCAACTTATGGAATTCTCCCTTCTTCCACGTGCAGTGCTCACACTTCATCTGGAGCAGGGCTGGTGGGGGGCCAGGGCCCAGCACCAGGAGATGCAGTCTTTTCACTTTCTTGATAGTCGTCTTTGAAGTAAAAAATTTTTAATTTTGATAAAGTACAATTTACCTGTTTTCCCCCCTTTTGGTGTTTGTGTTTTTGATGTCACATCTAAGAAACCATTTCCTAATCCAGTACCATTAAGATTTATGGTTGTTTTTTTTTTCCTGAGTTTTGTTTTTAGCTCTTACATTTAGATATTTGATTTGTCTTAACATTTGCAAATATGAGCCCAAGTTCATTCTTTTCCATGTGAATTTCCAGTTTTCCCAACATCATATTTGAAAAGACTCTTCTTTTTTTCTATTGAATTGCCTTGGCACCTTTGTCAAATCAACTGACCATATATGTAAAGGTGTATTTCTGGACTCTGAATTACAGTTCACTGATCTATATGTCTACAGCTATATATCTATGTTTTTGGCAGTATAATTGTGTTGATTACTCTAGTTTTGCTGTAAGTTTTGAAATCAGGAAGCACAAGTATGTCCAATCTTTATGCATTTTCTTATCGTTCTATTACACTGATTAGGACCTTTAACATAACCCTGAATAGAAGTGGTGAGAGTACACTTTTGTCTTATGTTGCTTCTGACTTTAGGGGGAAAAGATTTCATATTTCACCATTAGATTTTTCAAAGATTGTTGTTACAGTGAGAAAGTTTCTTTCTATACTTAATTTGTTGAACGTTTTTTGACATGGATTTTCAATTTTGTCAGATACTTTTTCTGCATCTACTGAAACCATCATTTTGTTTTTCTCTTTCATTCTGTTAATGTGGTGAAGTACACTGACTTTTCAATGTTAAACCTCATCTTCCTTGGCCATGACATCTACTTGCCAATATTTCATTAAGAATTTAAAAATCTATATTCATGGGGGATATTGGTTTGTAATTTTCTTGTAAAATGTCCTGGTCAAGTTTTTTTTTTTTTTTAATTTTTTAATGTTTCATTTTACTTTTTGAGAGACAGAGAGAGAGAGAGAGAACATGAATGGGGGAGGAGCAGAGACAGGGAGATACAGAATCCGAAGCAAGCTCCAGGCTCCAAGCTGTCAGCACAGAGCCCAAGCGGGGCTCGAACTCATAAACTGTGAGATCATGACCTGAGTCAGCGCTTGACTGAGTGACCCAGGTGCCTTGTCCTGGTCAAGTTTTGATATCAGTATTATACTGGCCTCATAAAATGAATTTCAGTGTTCATTCCTGCTCTGTTCTCTGAAATATATAAGATGGATACTTTATCTTCTTTAAAAGTCTGATAAAATTTATTGGAGTAGCCATCTGGCTCTGGAGTTTTCCTTGTGAGAAAGTTTTTGATCAGAAATTTCATTTCTTTAATAGATATTGGGCCATTTAGCTTTTCTTTTTCTTCTTGTGTCAGTTATTTTTGTATTTTTTTCATGAATTTGTCCTTTTCACTTAAGTTGTCAAATTTATTGAAAAAATCCCTTTAATATCTGTATAATTCATTAGCATTTGGACTACACTGAAATTAAAATTTCTGCATACAAAATAAAGTAGATGACAAATAATGAATCGGGAAAATAAATATATAAATATGGCAGAAAAGGGTATATATTGTAGGAACAATCTAGTGACAGAGAAGGAATTACAATTCATTGTAACAAATACCATGAGAGGTACACAGAGAACACATAGGAAGAATACCCAGGCCAATTTAGGGAGTCAATACCATGATGTCCAAATGATGAGTTTTAAACTTGAGGTAAATTAATATAATCAAATTCATGGACCTTAAAAAGCTGAGAATTTAGATCCCAGATATAATTACTTCACATTGGTTATCTACTTATGAGCATCTACAGTCAACCGGTGCAGGGGACCAGCCTCTGCAAGCCAGGGTTGGCCCGGAGAGTGATGGTTGGCGTCGGCGAAAGAAGACACGGAGCCAGCCTCTTCAGGTGGACTGCTCAAATTTATTTTTCAGCTTAGGGTTTTTATATAGCAAATTCAAACAATCATGCTTAAACAATTTACATTTTTTGAGTACAGTCATAGGACTTAAAATTTCTAAGTTTTCTTGGCAACAGTGACTTCATGGAACGTAATTTCCACTTCAACCAATAAAATTTAACCAGGTAGTCATAACAAAGTTTTACATATTCTTTACTACGTATGACAGGGTATCTAAGGATAAGTGAAGTATATTGCCAGAATACATGAGATCACAGTGCCCTTTAATTGTTTAAATTCAGTGGGCATGCAAAAACAGGATATACTTGTACCCGCGGTTGTAGGTAACAGACTCTCACAACCCCTTACTAAGAAAGAACAATGTCAACATTTATCATAGATGACGTATGGAAATGTTTTACGTGGATCAACTAGAATTTGGTCTCTGCATTTACCAATCTCATTCTTTGGCCAGAACAATCCATAAGTTGCCTTACAGGCTTGAGGTCAGCAGGCAAATATTTCTCTAACACTTTTTCGAGAAAGCCCTCCACAGGTAGTAAGTCTTGTTTTTGTCTCTGCTTATGGCATAATATGTATTCTTACTGGCAATTAGACTCATACAAGGAAAATGAATTCTAGGTCTCTCATAGACCCAATGCATACTGGACTGTCTCCAATTTTGCTAATTGCAACAATATTTATTAGACAACATCTGATTGAGGGGGCAGACATGATAGTTAGGTACATTCCATTTTGGAGGAAGGGGGGAACTTTGGGTGATTCTGGTTTCATATTAACCCTACAATAGACTAACAGCAGAAGTGAGAGTAAAAGGTACAGACAAAGAAGAGAAGAAGAATTCTTCCGGGGGTTCTTCTGACAGCATTGCAGTCTCTCTCTGGGCCTTGCCATCAGGGATGATCTGCGCAATCCTTTCACACAGGTGTTTCCCTGGGCCTTGCCATCAGGGATGACCTGTGCAGTTTCGGTCTCTGGCAAACCAGATCCCCTTTTCACAGGCATATCCTTAATTAAAAATAAGATTTTTTTTTTTGTATAAATGGTAATACATTATAAAAAATTCAAACAAGATAGAAAAGTCCAAAAGACAAAATAAAAACCTCTTGCATTTTGGCCAACATCCTTCCAGATCTTTTTGTATACTTGTATCTACATATATCCGCATACATATTCATGTAAAAATAATGCTGTTCCTGCTGATTTATATTGTTTTATGGGGGGGTGAACCTATATGCTATGAACATATTTTCATGTAAATAAATATGTATCATTGTTTTTAATGGCTTAATTAATTCCATTGTGCACACTAGAGTCCTAGCGATGGCACTTACATTGTTTCTAAAAGCACCTATTACAAAAAAAGGAGTAAGGAACATACATATGGATGTTTACTTTTTGTTATTTTCCTTAGAAGGGACTAGAAAATGAGACTTCAGGGCAAAGGTTAATGAAATTTTGGTAAATAAGACTGTCCCAGTTTCTTTTTTTTTTAATGTTTTTAAAAAAAAATTATTTCTGAGAGAGAGAGGCAGCATGAGCAGGGGAGGGTCAGAAAGAGAGACACAGAATCTGAAGCAGACTCCAGGCTCTGAGCTAGCTGTCAGCACAGAGCCCCGACACAGGACTCGAACTCACAAACCTGAGATCATGACCTGAGCCAAAGTTGGACACTTAACCGACTAAGCCACCCAGGCGCCCCAAGACTGTCCCAGTTTCAACTTTAACACCAATAGTACACAATACAGTAATTGTAACCCTATATCCCTATGTTTCTCTAATGGACAAAAAGGATGTTTGGAATGTTGAACATCTTTTCATTTGTTACAGAGGTTTGTTTTTCTTGGTTTAAAAATGTCCCACTGGGATGCCTGGGTAGCTCAGTTGGTTAAGCAAAGGATCTCGGCTCAGATCATGATCTTGCAGTCTGAGTTTGAGCCTCGCATTGGGATCTGTGCTGACAGCTCAGAGCCTGGAGTCTGCTTCAGATTCTGTGTCTCCCCTTCTCTCTGCCCCTCCCCTGCTCATGCTCTCTCTCTAAAAAATAAACATTAAAATTTTTTTAAAAAATGTCCATTGATTTCCTTTGCTAATTTTATTGTGGTGTTTTAAAAATCGATATTCTATAAACTCCTTATATATGAGGAATATTTTTCCCTTTCCCACATGATACAATTTATTTTCCATTCATTCATTAATTGTATATAGAATATTACAATCTTTATGTAGTTAATTTTTACCAAATTTTTTTTGTTATGGTTTCTGGTTCTTGTTTCATACTTAGCAAAGGTCTTTCTCAGCTCGAGATTATAAAGATTCACCTCGATTTTCTTGTAGTACTTTTAGGGCTTCATTCTGTACATTTAAATTTTTGATTCATTTGGTACTTGTTTTTTTTTTAATATATATTTTTATTTATTTCTAGGAGAGAGAGAGACAGCATGAGCAGGGGAGGGTCAGAGAGAGAGGGAGACACAGACTCTGAAATAGGCTCCAGGCTCTGAGCTGGCAGTCAGCACAGAGCCCGACGCGGGGCTCGAACCCACGAACCGCGAGATCATGACCTAAGTGAAAGTCGGACGCTTAACCGACTAAGCCACCCAGGCGCCCCCATTTGGTACTTATTTGACAAAAGAGGTAGATAAAAAGCCTGTCCCCAGTGGTTCATTATTTCTCAGATAATCTTTTTCCCACTTAGCAGTGATTTGTAGCATATAGGTTACTGATGACCAGCAAGACTTCCGAGTCCAGCCTTCCTAGCTTCAACACTTATCAGTGATGGCTCTCGGTAATGTAAAATCAAGATAATAACTGCAGCTATCTTAGGGTTAAATCGTAGACCCTGAAAAAGTGTTCCGGTACTTGACCCCTAATACTCAGCAAATTAAACACTCGTACATGCATAGCAGTTTGTTTCTGGATTCCATATTCTGTTCACTGATATTACCTCCCACATCTTTGTGATCCATGTGTTGACACTCCATTACCCAACTCAAGTGTTCCATCTAATGGCTCCTCTTTCCTCATTTCAACAAAAAAGTTCCTGAGTTGTCTTTCTAGTCATAACTAGAGCCCGAAAATGTTGCCCTTGAGGGTAAAAAGCTGTGCTTCACAACGCAGTGAGAACCGAAACCCCAAACCAAGGGAGAGTGTCAATTTCTTCTACCAATATTCGTAAAGGCTGAAACCCTACCTCATTTCAGGTGTTGGCATGTAAGTGACGCTCTCAAAAAACTAGTAGCTTCTCTTCCAACTCTAGTTTACAACCTTAAGGCAAATGGTTCACAATGTCACCCCCAGTGGGCCCTGACTTGAGGGGACTAGTTAAGGTCTGGAGGAGAACGCGAGGGTAGGATTCACCGCGGGGCCCTGTCCTGACCTGGCTGTTGCCTCCTGGCAAACTGAGCCGACTCCCCACTTCGGGGCTGATGCCCCAAGACTGACGTTGCAGGCAGGCGACTCCTGGCCCTATTAAATCTACACAAGCGGCGACGAAGGCGGGAGGGCGTGGCGGCATAACCTCAAGGGAGTCCTCAGAGCCGCAAGAGTGTGAGAAGAGCCGGCAGAGGGAAGGAGAAGCGGGAAAAGGGGCCCCCCCGCCCCAGAGACGTTGCGTTGCGAGGAGGCAAGGGAGATCGGCTTCCCACTCAACCGCGCACTTCACTCTGGCTCTTTGAAGCAAGTGCCCGGTCTCGGATTTTCGGTTCCTTTCGGCTCACAGGATCTCTGCGTCCCAGCGG
>NW_027531504.1:6855230-6921169 GCF_008692635.1 Crocuta crocuta
CGGCCCCTCCCGCCACAGCTCCGCTCGCCTCGCCTCCTTCCTCTAACGGCCGCTAGCTGGGGCCGGCGTCCGCGGCGTCGGTGACGTCGACGTGGGGGCGGGACTTCCTGCTTCGCGCGCTCTTAGGTCTCGAGACTCAGTCGGCCCTGCTGGGCTTGAGGGGCGGCGGGCGGCGGCCGGTGGGCTGCGGGTGGCGTTTCCACCGGTCCGCGGCTATTGGGCGGCCCCGCTACCCTGAGAAAGCCCGTTCGCCGAAGTGGAGCGAGGCTTTTCACCGCCGCCGCCGCCCTCTCTGCCCTCCGAGCTCTCCCAGGATACCTCAAATTTCCCTGGAGTCGGGAGCTCGAGGGGCGCGCTCGGCCCTCCTTTTGCTGCTTCTCCTATTCAGCTTGCGCCGCGAGCGGCCGCCGGAAGGGCCAGCACCTCGCGTGTGGGACCGCCTCCCTTAGCCCCAATGCCCGTGCGAGAAGAGTTGAGTGGGTGCCCGTGGTTGGAGCTGTGCAGGTGTCCCCCGGTGGCAAGTGTGGCCACAGCACCGAGCGCTGTTAAGTTTTATGCGCGCACGTTGCAAGGACTGTGTGTGAGTCTGGTAGGTAACCTCTTTTTATGGGGACGCTGTGTTGTCCGTAGTGTTGGAATACACTCCTTTTCTTCACAACTGGCCCTTGAATTTTTTGTCGTTACTACTTTTCCTGTAAAGTAATTGGAGCGGGTGTCAGAAACGTAGGCTGTGAGACGTGTTCTGGAGCCAGTTAAGTGCACGTGAAACTCTATGGAGCTTTTGAAAAACCTCTTTTTCTAAAAAGTTCATTTAAGTAATCTTTAAACCCAACGGTGGGGGGTGCGGGGTGGTGGAACTCACGACCCTGAGATCAAGAGTCCGCCCGGAGAGAAGCGTAGCATGCCCCCCCGACTGAGCCCGCCAGGCGCCCCTTTATGGAGCTCTTTGATGCACCCCAGAAGGTGCCAGGTAGTAAACTGGCTACATGTTGTGATACCTCCACTTTAATCTGAGATGAAAAAACTATGTTACCATTTTCTGTGACCCTGCAGACGAATTTAATAGCGATATTTGGCAGTCACTTCAGAGAGAACGTCTAGACTGTCTAAATGAATGCCGGGCTTAAATGGACACTGTGATAAATCCTTGCAGTCCAGCTTCTGTCTGTAATAAATGGGCACCTAGCTTTTAAAAATGCCCATTGCTACGTATGTTTAGAGCCTTAAGTTAACGTTATTATGAAGCTGTTTCAGTAAAAGCTCAAAGATGTCTAGGATGGCAAGAAACTTGTTCTTAATCTCTTATATATACTATACTTGAAAGTGTTTAGATCGAGCACAAAATGCTGAGTTTTAAAACTGAGTAGGTTGTTAAAGCAGTGCTTCTGTTACCAAGCAACATCTCTGTAAACAAGTCTAATATTCAACTAGAATATAATTAAATGTATCTATCCTACAATTATTTGGATTCAGAATTCTGTAAATTCATGGGTTTAGCCTGTAGGTGTTTACAGTTAATACACACCTTCTTTACTGAGGTTTGATTTCAAACTCATTTTGTGTGGAATCACTAGAATGATTTGAATTTCGGTGTCCTACAGGACTCTCCAGAGAGTTGCAAATGGATTTGAGTTATCCTTTGGTTATTTAGGACAGTTTATGCCTGGTATTTCCTTTCTTTTGAATACTTTCTAACCAGATGAAGGGTGCAGGTTATATTCAGAATTTTTTTTTTTTTTAAATAGGATAATACCAATTTAGGGTTACATAGAGTATTGGGAGATTGAAACAATATCCACAAGTGGTTTTTAAGCCTTGGTTGAGCCAATAACCTCAGTCTTTCTCCACCCACTGAACCCTTAATGATATAATTTGTAGGACTGTATGCAGGTAGTATACAGAGCACTTTTTCATGACTTTTTTTTGAGTGTTGTAACCTTTTAAGTATGTAAGGAAGGAGGGGAGAACGTTTGAGACACTATGAGACTGAGTGACTTCTTTGAAATCAAACTATTGGTAATGGGAATTGGAACTTGAAGTTTAACGTTCTCTACATCATGTCCTTTCTGCATTACAAAAATATTTTGACTTAATTTTAGTCTCCTCCCCCCTTTTCTTTTCCACATGCTGATGTTGAAGTAATGGAATATTCAAGTGTCGGACAAGACAAGCAGAGAAGAAAAATCCAGAATGACTCACGTTGTATGATAAAATCCTTAGTAAGCATAAGTCTGAATTTTGTCATGGGAAGTTCTAATTCCAGAAGCTTAGAAGAATGAAATATTAACAGAATGATTAGTTAATTGTCAGAATTCTTTGTGTGTGTTTTTTCTAGGTACTGTCTCTGCCTAAAGTAAATGGGTTTTATTTTAACTTTGTCATACATAATGTATTAGGCTCAATAATTAAATTTTGTCAGATTGTCTAATCTGTGTGTACTTTTAGGGAATGTGTATATGTATCTGTAAAAAAAAATTCCCAAAGTACTCTTTCCTACTGACTAAATTTCCCATTTCTTAATTTGAACTCTTCAAAATACATCTCAGTCTGCCTTTTCACAGACTTTTCACGTCATGTTCTTTATAGAAAAGCTATGCTATGTCAAGAATGGTTTCCTTACTTATCATCTAGACCTACTATGTGCTTTTTCCCTCCCTTCCAAGTCTTCATGTCTTTTTGCCTACCTAACCTGATTTCTTTCCTTCTTTCCCATACAATTCAACTCCACCATAATCTTTGGAGGGGAGGAAAAGTTCTCTCTCTCTTAGAGTCTCTCACTGTCCTAAGAATTAAATGGACATAAAACATTAACAGAGAAAAGCATACAAGTTAAAATTTTTTTTTACATTTACTTGGGGGCCTTCACAGGAGAATGAAGACTTGATGTGACCAGAGCAGAAAGCTTTTATGGGGTTTGTGTTTAGAGTAGTAAATTGTGGAGAAGTGACTAGGGAGGTAAAGGTTAGTTTAATAAGGCTTATTTGTACAGATTTCTCAGCTTTTTAAATTTAAATTAAATTTTTTTTTAAACATTTGTTTATTTTTGAGAGACAGAGAGCAAGTGGGGGAGGGACAGAGAGAGTAGGAGACACAGATTCCAAAGTAGTCTCCAGGCTCTGAGCAAGCTGTCAGCACAGAGCCCGAAACAGTGCTCAAACCCACAAACTGTGACATCATGACCTGAGCCGAAGTCAGACACTGAACCCACTGAGCCACCCAGGTGCTCCCAGATTTCCCAGCTTTGATGGTTGATAAGAATGTCTTCTTTATTCCTAGTACAGGGAGGGCACCTTTCACATGGGATTTTTATCTTCTGTTTTCAGAAAGAAAAAGGAGGGGCAGAGTGCCCCCTTTGCACCTGCCATTTCTCAAGTACCTGTAAATCATAATAATGAATACACTGAAATGGCATCTTTGGGGTAACATGTTCTGAACTTCATCTCTGAAATCCTATAGGGTATTTCCATTAGTCATACTCATCTGATCCTTTTACTTCATATTGTAGTTTATCATTTCTGTTTATGCCTCACCTTCCTAACTAGATTGTAAGCTCCGTAAGAGCAGGACACCAGATTTCAATGAGCTGTATCCTTAGTCTCTTACATAGAACTTGCTGAATAAATGTTTCTTAGAGAAATGTGCATTTCTACTTTTTTCTGCCTCTCAGTGTAGTAGAAGTAAAAGACATTCTTTGCAAGAGTAACTGAGGGAGGAAGGGCAGCTGTGAACCAGAAGAAAGGGGATTAAAGAGGGAATTCATTGGAATTGGAAGGAAAGATTCTATTTCTAGAAAGTGTGATATTTGAGAATTTCCCATGACAGTATCAGCAGTAAGGACTCCCTCAGGAATGCTCGCACTGCTCTCAAATGGGCTCGGGAGTTTGGTCAGTTTCCTGGTTCTTCCTTGGTAGAATCTTAATTTTAAAAGCACTTCCTCCCCCCAGCTCTCTTCTCCCTCCCTCTCCCTTGTATAATCTCTCTCTCTGTACCCCCCCCCATTTTATCCACTTCCATTGTACTTTTCCTCTGGTCAAGACTTATCATAAGTTAGCAGTTCTGTGAAGTTTTATTAAATTTTTCCATTGGGGCTGCCTCTGTGGGTCATGGAGAGATCACAGGCTGTGTAGTCAAGCTATTTTTTTTTTCGTCGTTTGACTGAGATGTAATCAAGTAGGAAAGAAATTAAGAAAATCAGGAAGTGCCCAGTTACTTGTTTTCTGTATATTGTAACTTCAGATTGCTTTTGGATATTAAAAATTTTTATTAATGTTTTTTATTTATTTTTGAGAGAGAGAGAGAGAGAGAGTGAGCGGCGGAAGAGTAGAGAGAAAGGGACACACAGAATCTGAAGCAGGCTCCAGGCTCTGGGCTTGAACCCATAAATCGTGAGGTCATGACCTGAGCCGAAGTCTGATGCTTAACCAATTGAGTCAGCGAGGTGCCCCAACTTTTGGATATTTTAATCCAAAATGAGTTCTATCATAGAGTTGAGAGGAACCAAAAGTATCCATTTATTTTAAGAATGTGCCTAGCACTCTCAAAATAGGTCTTTAAATAAGTTCTAGGTAATTTTTATAGTCTTGTTGTAAGTCCTGTATCTGATCCTTATGACAAACAGTTAACTGTATTTAAAGGTTTAAAAAGGCAGAGTTTCATAGTACTTTTATAAATTTTGGCTTGATTCATTTGTTTCTTAATAAGCTTGCTGTCCTAGCTTCTGAGTTGTTGCCCAGTAACACAGTCGCGAGATAACATAGCAACCACTGAAAACATTAGCAATGGACTATAGGGATTTTCCTGATAAAGTTGCAGTGCTTGTCTTTAGTGTTCACATTCAGTATGTTTTTCTCATCTGAATCTCATTTTGGTTTAAGGCAGACACTTGAGGTTTGTTAAACTTAAAAGGCATAGAATATAATTATATATTTTTGGAGTGCTGACAAATTATAACATGCACATTATTTTTCACATACAGGTGTGTGATATATATTGATTTATGTTGTATATGAGGATATGTGAAAAGACTGGTTCCATTAAAGAGGAATTTATTTGGGGTAGAAAAGCTATTAAGTAATAATTAACATCAGACTTCTCTACAGCTGGTATAGCCAGCAAGAGATGGGGTAGATGTAGTTGTACTAGTTCTTCTCCAAATAATATTTTTGTTACTTCTGGAGGTTCACGGGAGGCTTCGATCAGTGAGCATGAACTAATAGGCATTATGATTTTGTGGGAAGAGAACTGTGATTCAGGAGAGGAAGACTTGACTGAGTTAGTCATTTAACCTTTCTTGGCGTTTTTTCTTTTTTGAAAAAATAAATTCTTGAAGTTTCTTTCCAAAGTTGTATGTTTACATTTTTTTTTTGTTTGTTTACAATTTAAAGTACACTTTATTTCTCCTGTTAATTGGTTTAGTCAATTTTTGAGTGCCTTTTGTGGGTCTTGCACTATACTGGGTACTGGGGAGATTGTGAATAAGACATAGTGCCAAGTCTGAAGTAGTGCCTGGTGGAAGAAATGAATAAAATGAATAGTTGTTCGTAAGTCATGTATAGTTTTTTGTAATATAACATGGGAAGTGCTATAAAGATAAATAAGGGTATATTTTGGAGTGTAGGAAGGACATCTGAGTTAGACCTGCAGAAAAAATACATTATAATTGAAGAAATGCCAGATTAGAATTATGTAAATGTAATCTGAGAGTATACAGAGAAGTATTAAACCTAGTCTGGAGGTAATTAATCAGTCAGTCAGAACTGGGGAGAAGGTTCTGAATTGGAGAGACTCAAAAGTCCTTAGCAACAGTGGTAGGTCAGATCTTGGGTGTAGATGGGATTCCTAGGGAGAGTGTGTGGAATCAGAAGTGAATATTTGCATGTAATGGGCAGGTGGTAAAAGAGAGTAAGGAGGTAAACCACAGAAGAGTAGAATCTTGGAAGCCAACCATGGTAGGAATGCTTATCACATTTAGTTCATTGATTGTTTGCAAGTTGTTTGTCAAGAAACATTGTATAGCACTATAAATATAAATCCATCTGTACAAAGATGCTCTCTACAAAGATCTGAACTTGCAAATGGGGATAGATCAAGTCTTTGGTTAGCGTCATAACATAGAGAAAAAGTATATAGTTGACCTTTGAACAACATGGGAGTTGGGGGTCTTCCAAAAATCTCACTGTGATTTTAATTTCTATTTCCCTAAATACAAATGATGTTGTTTTCCCTGTTTATTAGCCTTTTATTTTTTTAAATTTTATTATTTTAAAAATTATTATTATTTTGAGAGAGGCAAGGAGAATGTGAGCAGGGGAGGGGCAGAGAGAGAGAGAGAGAGAGAGAGGGAATCCCAGCAGGAGAGAAAGAGAGAGAGAGAATCCTAGCAGGCTCCATGAGGTCACTGCACAGAGCCCAACATGGGGCTTGAACCCATGAAACAGTGAGATCATGACCTGAGCTGAAGTTGGACACTTAACTGGAGCCACCCAGGCAATTAGCCTTTCAGAAGTCATCTTTGGTGGAATGTGTGGTCAAATCTTTTGCCCATTTTTTAGCTGGGTTTTTTTTGTCTTACTCAGTTGTAAAAATTCTTTATATATTCTGGGTTAAAGTCTTCTTTTACAGACGTATTTACAAAGATTTTCTCCTAATCTGTGGCTTACTTTTTCTTATATTTGTGTCTTTGAAGTACAAAGTTTTTAAATGAAGCCTAGCTTATAATTTTTTCCTTTTATAGTTTATAAATAAAAAAGTGGTTTGTTTGGTTTTTTTTAGCCTCTTGGTGCTTACCACAGGCTGTGTTCCTACACTGTACAGAAAGAGGAGGCAGAGTAAATCCACCCATATACACTCCAGCCCAGGTGTTTTGCCTGGTCTGTATTCTGAATGGGGAGACATGGAGAAAAAGAAAAACAGTTTTTTTTTATGTTTATTTTTGAGAGAGACAGACAGAGCCCAAGTAGGTGAGGAGTAGTGAGAGGGAAACACAGAATCTGAAGCAGGTTCCAGACTCTGAGCTGTCAACACAGAGCCTTATGCGGGACTCAAACCCACAACCAGCGAGATCATGACCTGAGCCGAAGTCAGAGGCTCAACCGACTGAGCCACCCAGGCACCCCTGTTGTTTATAATTTTGATGATGTATTTAAGAACTTTTTGCCTGATCCAAGATCACAAAGATTTTCTTTCTCCTCCTTTAGATCCTTCATTTAGTTCCGGAATCCATTTTGAATTAACATTTGTATATGGTGTAAGTTATTACATTTTTTTTAATACCAAGTGGATGCCAAGATGGCATCTTTTGTTAAAAAGGCTATTCTTTCCCCCTTGAATTATATTGGCACCTCTGTAAAAAATCAGTTGCTTATAACATACTTATTTCTAGAGTCTCAATTATATTCTATTCATCTATATTTTTATCTTGACTACCACACTGTCTTGATTACTGTAGTATTACAATGAGTATCAAAATGGGTAGTGTTGGGGTACCTGACTGGCTCAGTGGAGCATGAGACTCTTGATCTCAGTGTTGTGAGTTTGAGCCCATGTTGGATAGAGAGTGTACTTAAGTAAAAGAAATAATTCAGGAGCACGTGGGTGGCTCAGGTGTTAAGTAGCTGGTTTTGGCTCATTTCATGATCTCACAGTTTGTGGGTTTGAGCCCCGTGTCAGGCTCTGTGCTGATAGCTCAGAGCCTGGAGCGTGCTTCGGATTCTTATGTTGCCCTCTCTCTCTGCCCTTCTCCTACTTGCACTCTGTCTCTCTCGCTCAAAAAAAAAAAAAAAAAAAAAAAAAAAAAAAAAAAAAAAAATTTTTAAGNAAAAGTAAATTTTTTTAAGAAAAAAATAAAAATTCAAAGAAAAAACCAAAATGGGTAGTATAAAGCCTCCCAACTTATTCCAAAGTGATTATAGGTTCTTCCCATTTACATATAAAATTTAGGATCCACTTGTCTATTTCTACAAAAAACATTTGCTATGATTTGATAAGATTTGCACTGAATCCATATATCAATGTGGGAAGAATTTTTAACTTGAGTCTTCAAATCCATGAATATGTGATATCTTTCCATTATTTACTAATTTCTCTCAAAAATTTTTTTTTGTTTTTAGTTTTCAGTATTTAAACCATGCACTTTCATTAAATTTATTCTGACGAATTTGGAGTATTTGATATTAGGAAGAGAATTTTCATAATTTGATCCATTGCTATTATATAGAAATGCACTTAAATTTTTTAATGTTTCTGGATATATGATCATGTCTGATAAGATCAGATTTTTCCAATCTGAATGTTAATACTTTCTGTTAATAACTTTTTGCTTTGCTGGGGTTCCTGGGTGACTCAGTCAGTTGAGCCTCTGACTTCAACTCAGGTCATGATGGGTTTGTTTTTTTTTTAATGTTTATTTATTTTTGAGAGACAGAGAGAGACAGAGCATGAGGAGGGGTATAGAGAGAGGCAGAACCAAAGCAGGCTCCAGGCTCCAAGCTGTCAGCACAGAGCCTGACATGGAACGCAAACTCATGAACCATGAGAACTCAGGTTATGATCTTGCGGTTCATAGGTTTAATCCTCGCATCAGGCTCTGTGCTACAACTCAGAACCTGGAGCCTGCTTTGGATTCTGTGTCCCCTCTCTCTCTGCCTCTCCCCCATTACTTGGGCTCTCTCTCTCTCAAAAATCAATATTAATAAAATTAAAAAAATAATTTTTTGCTTTGTTGTATGGGCTAGATCCTTTAGTAAGGTATTGAATAGAAGCCTTGAGAGTGCATTGTATTGCTCCTGGTCTTCAGGAGAAAGTTTGTAGATTTTCACTATTAAGTGTAATATTAGCTGTAGATGTCCTTTTTAGATTGAGGAAGTTCCCTTTTGTTCCTAGTTTGTTGAGTTTTGAATCATGAATGGGTGTTGGATTTTGTCAGATTTTTCCTTCTGCATCCAATGAGATGATCATATAGATTTTGTCCTTTATTCTTTTAATATGGTATATTACATTAATTAATTTTCAGAGGTTAACTCAATCCTGTATTCCTGGAATTAGTTTCACTTAGTCATGCTGTATAATTTTGTATATGTTGTTAAATTTGGTTTTCCTAAATTCTGTTAAGGAATTTTGTGTTTTTATTCATTAAGAATATTAGTCTATTGGTTTCTTGTGGTGCCTTTGTCCAACTTTGTTATCAGGGCAACACTGGCCTCGTTGAAGGAGTTGCATGATGTTTCCCTCTCTATTTTGTTTTGAAATAGTTTCCAAAGGACTGCTATTACTTCTGTACTATTTGATAGCATTCACCAGTGAAGCTGTATGGGCCTAGGCTTTTCTTTGTGGGAAGATTTTTAATTACTAATTCAGTTTCCTCACTTGTGTTAGTTCCATTTGGATCTTGTTTCTTTTCGAGTTTGATAACTTGTGTATTTTTAGAAATCAGTCCATTTCATATTGTTTAACTTGATATAAATTCCATATTTTTAAAATAGTCTTTTAAAATACTATAACATTGGTAATGATCTGTCATTCTTTATTTTGCTAATTTATATCTTTTCTCTGTTTTCTGATAAATCTAGCCTAAGTATGTCAATTTTGTTGATTTTTTAAAAAAAGGTTTATTTATTTTTGAGATAGAGAGTGTGTATGTGCATGAGCAAGCAGGGGAGAGTGAGAGTGAGGAAATCCAAGCAGGCTCCAGGCTGTCAGCACAGAGTCTGACATGGAGCTCAAACCCAGGCATGAGATCGTGACCTGAGTCAGACACTTAACTGACTGAGCCACCCAGGTGCCCCCATTTTTTTAATCTTTTTTTAAAGAACTAACTTTTGGGGCATTTGGGTGGCTCAGTTGGCTAAGCAACTGACTTTGGCTCAGGCCATGATCTCGTGGTTTGTGGGTTCAAGCCCTGCTTCAGGCTCTGCGCTGACAGCCCAGAACCTGGAGCCTGCATCAGATTCTGTCTCTCTCTGTCTCAAATAAATAAACATTATTTTTTTTTAAAGAACCAGCTTTTTATTTAATTGATTATTTTTCTATTTTTTCTATTTTCTGTTTCATTGATTTCTACTCTAACATTTCCCCCCCTTTCTTCTGCTTGCTTTAAGCTTAGTGTACTTCCCCACCCCAAACCCAATACTTGTTGCCTAAGGTAGAAGCTTAGATTATTGATTTGTGACCTTTTTTCTTTTCTGATGGATGTTTAAAGCTATACATTTCCCTCTGAGCACTGCTTTAACTACATTCCATGCATGTTGATACGCTGTTTTTGATTTTTTTAAAATAAACTTTTAAAAAATGTTTTTATTTCTGAGAGAGAGAGACAGTGTGAGCAGGGGAGGGTCAGAGAGAGAGGGGGGTTAAAGAATCTGAAGCAGGCTTCAGGCCCTGAACTAGCTGTCAGCACAGAGCCTGGCGCAGGGCTCGAGCCCATGAACCATGAGATTATGACCTGAGCCAAAGTCAGACGCTTAACCAACTGAGCCACCCAGGTGCCCCTGCTGTTTTTGTTTTCATTCAATTCAAATATGTTTAAATTTTTCTTGTGATTTATTTGACCTATGGATTATTTAGAAATTTGCTGTTGAATTTACCAGTATTTCAGAGTATTCCCAGCTTTTTCTCTGTTGTGGATCTTTGATTCTGTTGTGGTCAAATAATGTATTTTTCATGATTTCAGTATTTTGAAATTCACTGAGACTTCTTTTGTGGCCCAGCATATGGTTTATTGGAATGTTTTATGTGCGTTTGAAAAGAATATGTATTCTGCAGTTTAGAGGTGGAACGTTGTGTTAGTTTTATCAAATTCATTCGATAGTGTTTGTCAAGCTGTATCCTTGCAGATTTTCTATCTTGTTTTATCAATCATTATACTCTACGACTATTTTTGTTGTTTTGTCTTTCTCTTTTTGATTTTCTTTTTTTGCTTCCATGTGTTTTGGGGTTTTATTGTTAGTTGTGTATAATTATTATGTCTTCCTGATGCAGTGACTGTTTTATCATTAAGAACTAACCTTCTTTGTCTTAGTAATGTTTCTTGTTTTAAATTTTATTTTGTCTTTTTGGTTCTATAGCTACTCTAGTTTTCTTAGGGTTCTGTTTGCTTAGTATATTATTTTTCTATCCTTTAATTTTAACATTTTTATGTCTTTGAATCTAATATATATCTCTTAAAGGTAGCATACTTTTGGGTCTTGTTTTTTGTTTTTATTTAAATTCAGTCTTACATTCTCTGCCTTTTGAATTTGGTATCTAGTCCATTCACATTTAATATAATTGTTGATTTTATTGGGTTTACGTCTGCTATTTTGTTATTTTCTGTTTGTCTTATGCTCCTTCTCCTTCTTTTCCTCCTTTACTGACTTTGTATTAGTTTTTAGTGAACCATTTTAATTCTTTTGTTAATTTCTTTCAATGTTATTTTCATATTGGTTGCTCTAGGGATAATAATATACATTGTAACTTATTATAGTCTCCTTCAAAATGTTACTAAATTAATTCTGGTAAATTATGGAAACTTCAGTGTATCTCTTTTCCCTCTTTGTTGTTCTATTATTATCATACATATTATAGTTATACATATTATACACCCAGCCAAATACTATTTTATTGCTTTATACAATCTTATTTTTTTTAAGGGAAATAAAGAAAAGTAATGAGAGTAATTATATTTCTAGAATCTTTTCTATTTACCTATATAATTATATTTTCTGCATACTTTATTTTTTTTCCTGTGGATTTGTTACTTTCTGGTGTGATTCTTCAGCATAGAGGTCTTCCCTTAGTATTTCCCCTAACGCATGTTGGACAGCACCAAATTCTCTCAACACTTTATTTCACTGTCATTTATTTTTTTTAATGTTTTTTATTTATTTCTAGGAGAGAGAGAGAGAGACAGCGTGAGCAGGGGACGGTCAGAGAGAGAGGGAGTCACAGACTGAAACAGGCTCCAGGCTCTGAGCTGGCAGCCAGCACAGAGCCCGATGTGGGGCTTGAACCCATAAACCGCGAGATCATGACCTAAGCGAAAGTCGGATGCTTAACCGACTAAGCCACCCAGGCGCCCCTTCACTGTTATTTTTGAAGGATGGTTTTGCTAAATACAGAATCCTTAGTTGAGAGCTTTTTTGTTTCTTTAAATTCCATGGTTTCGTTTCCTGGCCTCATTGTTTCTGATGGGATGCCAGCTGTTAATCATGTCATTGTTCCCTTGTATGTGATGAGTTATTTTTCTCTTCCTCTTTTTAGGTGTTTTTTTTTTTTTTGTGGTCTATCAGCATTTTGATTGTGGTATGTCTTGGTATTGATCTATTTATTTATGTTGGATTTGCTGGGCTTCTTGTATAGATAAATTAATATTTTTCTTCAAATGAATTTGTAGGCATTATTTCCTAACCTTTTTCTCTGCATTTTTTTCAGTCCCTGATGCTCTTTCCTCTTCTTATGGAATTCTTATTTTTATATATATATACATATATATATGTTAATATGTATTTTATTATATGTATAAGTTAATATAATATAATAATAACATATATTATATATATATAAGTTAATATGCTTTACATCTTCCTGCAGAATCTGACATTCTGTTCATTTCTCTTTATTTTTTCTTTCTATTCTTCAGAGTGGATATTTCATCATTGATCTTCAGGTTCATTACTTCTGTCATCTGTCATCTCAAGTCTGCTGTTGAGCCCCTCTAGTGAGTTTATTTCAGTAATCATACTTTTCAACATGAGAATTTCCATTTTTAAAAGCAATTTTTGTCTCTCTTTTCAGTCATCTGAGTCATTGCCATCATACCTTTCATTGAGTTCTTTAAAGATGCTTTCCTTTTAGTTCTGTGAACATATTTATTATAACTCATTTGAGGTTTTTGACTGCCAAATCTAATATCAGGAGACACCCAGAGACATACTCTGTTTGATGTTTTTCTTCTTGAGAAAGGGTCACAGGTTTGTGGGGTTTTTGGGGTTTTTTTGCTTGTATTCTAGTTTTTTGTTGAATACAGGGCATTTTAGGTAATATTTTGAAGCAACTCTGTATTTTGACTTTTGGAGGCTGAGGTTTTTTTTTCTGTTTGTTTAGTAACTTGTCTGGTCTAAATTTGTGACGTCTGTTTCCCCTACATTATGTTGTTCTGCTGATTTTATTTTTTTAAACCTGGCTTTCTGTGTCTGTATACCTTAGTGTTCAACCAGGTATTGGTCAGAAGTTGTGTTCAAACAGTTTGAACTAATACAGCTATGCTAAATATTAATATGGCTAGTACTGCTGATGATCTATGTGATTATGAGGGAGTGCATTCAGACACAGGTCATTTTTAAGTTGGCCCTGGCTTTTATTTTGCACCAGGCTCTCTTGCCACGTGCATAACCATATCTCTGTTGGCCAAGGGTGTTTGGGTGGCATGGACTTCCTTCAGTGTCCAATGCACAGTCTTAATTTAACCTGCGCTAGTAAGTAGTTTATCAAGCTCCTACAAGGCTGTTTCAGCTTCCAGAACTCCTGTAAAATCCTCAGCTAGTCTGCCAGTTGTTGCTTGCCACATAGAGTTCTGCAGCCTCAGGGTCCAGGTGCCCCTGGCCCTCACTGTTAGCACAGAAGTCTCCACTTCAGCTGACAGTGTAGCACATCAGCAGATTAACCTCAAGTAGTGGTGGTGAACCTGCTCTTTTCACAGTCTGGCTCCTACAGTGACAAAGATGGGAGGAGATGGGAGCCAAAGCCAAAGGTACTTTGGGAGTAGCCATAGGTAGATTCATGTTCTTCTTATCCAGAGTTTAGCTGTTTTCCCGAATAAACACTTTTCAGTTTGTTGAATGGTTTTGATTGAAATCCAAATCACTGAAATGGTTGTTGGCTGTTTTGTGAAGATTTATCAACCAGCTCATTTCCTCATGCTGTTTTTTTGTTTTGTTTTGTTTTGTTTTTGGTTCTGTGTGGAACTCTTCTCTTAGGAGGACAAGACTTGACCCATACTTCTTTAATATCACTCATAATCCTTTGCACAATATTAGTCATTTATTTGTCCTCTAGATATACTTGTTGACTGAAATTCCCTGATTTTCTTTTAGCGTCAAATTATAAAGCATTTGGGGTTTTGGAATCCCAAGACCTATGCAATTTCTTGCCTTTTCTGTCCTTTTGATGAGTGGAAGAAACTGCTTACTATTCACTCAACAAGTGTTTATTGATTACCTGCCATGTTCCAGCTATTATGTAAGGTTTTGGGGGCATTAATATGACTAAGACATAATCTCTGATCTCAGGGAGGTCTTTGTCTAGTGCAGGAGATTGGAATACAAAATAGCTGATTATAATACAGTGAAGTAACTAAATTGATATGGATAAATAGGTGACATTATGGAGGAACTCACAATGACAATGAACTCCGAATGGATTAGATGAAAAGAAAAAGGGATGCATCTAGGAAAGACTTTTAGAAGGAAGTAGTGACTGAGTTGAATATAAAAATGAGTGAAAGGGGAGATTAGGAGGTTGCATTCCACAGAGGGGTCCATGTGAGGTGAGCAAATGTGTGATATGTTCAATGAACTGCAAGTGGTTTAGTTTTGTTAGGGTATAAGTACAAATCAGGGAGTTGTGAGAGATGAGAATGGAAGGATAAAGAGGGTCCAGATTGTGAAATGTTTTGTGTACTATACTAATAAGCTTGAATTAACCTTTATTGACCAGTTTTTTCAAAACTGTTGAGTGGGAAGCACTTTAGGATTCTGCCAAGATTTGATTTGAATGTTTTTTAACTACATCTTCAACTATTTTAAAAGGTACAATAAAAGATAAATATATCCAAATGTGCTATAAACTGGATTTAAAAACATTAGAGACATCCAGCATATTAACTAATATGGAAATAAAAATCTAATATGTCTTCAATATAAAATCTTCTGAATTAAAATTTTTATATTTAATATACACAAATAAAAGACCTAGTATGTTTTAAATATTGGAGTTCTGTAAGATTTAATTTGAAGATATTTACTAAAATTGTTTGAATACTGCTGTTTTAGATTTGGTAATTCTGTAGAGTATGGAATTGGGGCTGGCAATAAGCAGTTGTTGAATATATTTTTGAGTATTGCATAAACTTGCGTGGAAAGGCATGGGATTTCAGTAATTTTGGGTTATTTCTTAAAGTGGAGGCTTTAACTTCAAGCCTCATTTTCTTTTATATTTGGTCACTGTTTTCTGATGTGCAAAGAGGAGACTTCCCTCCTCCTTTGGTTGTCAGGTAGACTTGAGGTGTCTTTTTTTTCAATTGACATTTTCCCTGTAGTTATAGTTTATGTATGTTGTAAAATAAGAAGGGTACAGGAAATGCACAGACATAAAATCACACCTATCACCCACAGATCATCTTACTTAATATTTTAGTGTTTATCTTTTCTGTTTTTCATGTATATATGGTTATATAAGTATGCTTTACACAAAATAAGGATTATATAACAGAGTATTTTGTAGTGTGTTTTCTACTTCTGTAACAAATATCTCCTGATGTTATTAAGTACTCTTTTATAACTTTTTCTTTTTTCTTTTTTTTTTTTTTTTGTTTAAAGAAAAATTTAACTATGATATTTTGCCCTAGCATTTACTTTTAGGAAAGTTTTTTTTTCTTATAGTTCATAATAAGAGCTAAATTTATACATATATATATATATTTAATGTTTGTTCCTGAGAGAGAGAGAGAGTGTGAGCAGGGAGGGTCAGAGAGAGAGGGAGACACAGAATCTGAAGCAGGCTCCAGGCTCTGAGCTGTCAGCATAGAGCCTGAAGCAGGGCTCGAACCCACAAACTCTGAGATCAAGACCTGAGCTGAAGTCGGATGCTTAACCGACTGAGCCACCCTGGTGCCCCAAGAACTATTTTTNTCTTATGCCCCTTTCTGATCTTTCCCTTTTGCTCCTGCCCCCTCCAACTGCTCACTTCTTCCTGTTTCCAGGTAACCACTGTTATGCTTCCTGGCATTACGATTGGTTTGCATTTCCTGGAATTTTATATAAATGAAATAATATAAAATGTACTTTTTTGTCTAGATTTTTTAAACTCAGCATAATTATTTTGAGATTCATTTATGGTAAGGAAATAATTTTTATTGAGTATTGTTCCATTGTATGGATATATTATAGTTTGTTTATCCATTCACCGCTTGATGGACCTGTGTTTGGGTCTTACAAAAAAAGCTGCTGTAAACATTTGTGTAGAAGTCTTTGTATAGACATGCTCTCATTTCTGTTGGGTGAATACTTAAAAATGAAATGGCTGGATTATATGGTAAGTGTCAATTTCTTAAAAAAATTAATCAAATGATTTCCCAAAATGATTTTCCCATTTTATATTTCTACCAGTTTATGAAACTTTGAATTCTCCTCCATTCTAGACAGTACTTTGTAATATTAGCCTTTTAAGTTTTAACCATTTTAATAGGTGACTAGTAGTTTTACATTGTGTTCTTTAAAAAAAAAATTAAAAAAAATTATTTATTTAAGGGAGAGAGAGAGAGAGAGCGCGAGCGAGCGAGCTCCAGCAGGGGAGGGGCAGCGCAGAGTCCCTCTGCTAGTGGAGAGCTGATGTGGGGCTTGAACTCAAAAACTGTGAGATAATGACCTGAGCTAAAATCAAGAGTCATGCCTAACTGAGCCACCCAGGTGCCCCTACACTGTGTTCTTAATTTGCATGTCATTAATAACTAATGGTATTTAACATCTTTTCAAATGTTTATTTAACCATTTGTGTATCTTCTTTGGCATGGTGTCTGTTCAAATCTTTCAGCCAGTTTTATGTTAAATTGAGTTGTTTTTTTATTATTTATTTTTCAGAATTCTTTATGTATTTTGGATGCAAGCCCTTTATCAGTATCATAGATTTATATATATTTATATGTAAGATATATATAGTATGTTTTCATTTATATAAATATATATGTATATAAATTATTCCTCCAGTCTTGTTTTCATTTTCATTACGGTGTCTTTTAATTTTTTTTAATGTTAATTTATTTTTGAGTGAGAAAGAGACAGAGCACGAGTGGGGGAAGGACAGAGAGAGAGGGAGACACAGAATCCGAAGGAGGCTGCAAGCTCTGAGCTATCAGNGGGCAGCGCAGAGTCCCTCTGCTAGTGGAGAGCTGATGTGGGGCTTGAACTCAAAAACTGTGAGATAATGACCTGAGCTAAAATCAAGAGTCATGCCTAACTGAGCCACCCAGGTGCCCCTACACTGTGTTCTTAATTTGCATGTCATTAATAACTAATGGTATTTAACATCTTTTCAAATGTTTATTTAACCATTTGTGTATCTTCTTTGGCATGGTGTCTGTTCAAATCTTTCAGCCAGTTTTATGTTAAATTGAGTTGTTTTTTTATTATTTATTTTTCAGAATTCTTTATGTATTTTGGATGCAAGCCCTTTATCAGTATCATAGATTTATATATATTTATATGTAAGATATATATAGTATGTTTTCATTTATATAAATATATATGTATATAAATTATTCCTCCAGTCTTGTTTTCATTTTCATTACGGTGTCTTTTAATTTTTTTTAATGTTAATTTATTTTTGAGTGAGAAAGAGACAGAGCACGAGTGGGGGAAGGACAGAGAGAGAGGGAGACACAGAATCCGAAGGAGGCTGCAAGCTCTGAGCTATCAGCCCAGAGCTCCATGGAGGGCTCAAAACCAACAGATTGGAAGACATGAACTAAGCTGCAGTAGAGTGCTTAACTATCTGAGCCACTCAGAAGACCCCATTATGGTGTCTTTTAAATACATAAGTTCTTTTGATTTAAAATTAACTTGTTAATTTTAATAATAATTAACCAATTTAAAGAAATCTTTACCTAACCCATGACTAAAATTTCCTCCTGTATTTTCTCCAAGAGTTTTAAAGTTTTATGTTTTGTGTTTATATATACATTTTGAGTCAACTTTTTGTGCATGGTGTGAGGTGCAACTTGAAATTGTTTTTGCATATGTCCCAGGACTATTTGTTGAAAAGATTATCTTGTCTCCATTGAACTGACTTTTTGCATTTTTGTCAATCAGTTGGCCATATTTGTTTGAATCTGTTTCTGAACTTTACTCTCTTTTTAATTGATTTTTGTGTCTGTGCTGACACCAGTGCCACACAATTTTGATTTTTGTTGGATTTAATAAGTTATGAAATCAGGTAGTTCAGGTTCTCCAACTTTTTTTTTTTTAAAGTTGTTTTGGCTATTCCAGGTCTTTTTGTTTCCATATAAATTTTAGAATTAGCTTGGTAATATCTATAAAGTCCACTGAGCTTTTAAATGGCATTGCATTGAATTTGAGAGAAATTAACAGCTTAGCAATACCTTAACAATGGGGTTATTATCTGATCCATTAATACGGTATAACTTTCTATTAAACATACTTTTTAGGAAATACCCTGTTTTCTAAACAGCACTATGATGAAGCACCATGAAGTCAGGGACCTAATTTTATCTTCCATTTCTACCTGGCCTTTGGGAGTACTCAATAAATGTTTACTGAATGATAAATTAAGGCAGTCCCTGAACACAAATGTTGATACACATCTCTGATTAGTTTCTTAGAATTAATTCCTACATGTGGAATTGCTAGGTCAAAGATTATATTCATTTTTCAGGCTTTTGGTTACCAGACTGTCTCCAGTATTTTTTTTTTTTTCAGGCAGAAAACAGTTATAAGATAACTGTTATAAGGCATGTATAATTGATTAGCAAACAGTGTTCTTGGTGACATCCTTCTTCATTTTTGAAATTACATTGTAAGCCTGTGGGAAAGTAGGATTCATATCACAGAAAATTTGTGGTTCACCTTTGTCATTAAGTTTACTGCAATTGGGAGTTATGAAAAGGACCCAAAAGGTGAGGATTATTGTTTTTTTCTTTGAGAAACTTACAGTTTCTTTAGAAAGGCAGTTTACATAATTATAAAGCATTATAGGGGAAAAGTGCAGATGTGATAGAATACAGAATAAATATCCTGAGGTAAGCACAAGGAAGGCAGAAACCAGTGGAACAGAAAGATGGGCAGAGCATTATGTTTACTTTTATTATTATTTTTTTAATGTTTATTTATTTTGAGAGAGAGAGAGCGAGTGTGTGAGTAGGGGAGGGACACAGAGAGAGGGAGTCACAGAATCTGAAGCAGGCTCCAGGCTCTGAGCTGTCAGCACAGAGCCCAACATGGACAGGCTATGAGATCATGACCTGAGCTGAAGTTGGATGCTTAACTGACTGAGCCGCTCAGGTATTTAGACTGTAAGGTTTTAGGTTTGACTCTGACCTTGATTTGTGGATTAACTGAAGAGATTTAAGAATGTATTTTAATTTGGCCTAACTATATGAACACAGTTGCAAAGGCAAGAGTAAATAATGTGTATGAGGGATTGTAAAGCAGACTTAATTGGCTCTAGCAAAGGAGTGTTATAAGGCAGCAAAATGAAATGTTTGCATTTGTATAGACAGTTGGCTAATGTAGGGCTGTGAGTTTGGCTGAGAAGTTTAGATTTGATCCAGTAAATAGGAAGGATTATAATAGTAGTTACAGTGATGAACACAGTATATGAGAAAGATTGTCCTGGTGGATATTTGTAGGCTATGTAAGGATGAGGAAAGACCAAAATCTGGCACATGTTTAGGAGACTTTTCTTAAAAGAAATCAAGGGTAAAATATTTGAGGTTTTGCCCTAAAGAGTGATGGTTCTAGAAGAAGAATGATTAAAATCAAGAGACAGATGAAGAATCAGCAAGATTAATAATTCATTATTAATGGAAGTTGAGGAGTGAGTTGTGTACTAAGAAATAAAGAGATGATAGTGGTAACTTTTTTTTTTAAAGGAGGCAGATGGAAATTTTAAGTTAATGAGTTTAATTCTTGCGTTCAGCTTCCATTGTGGATGGGACATGTGAGTAGAGTGGGAGTTATGAGCTGTGTTCGGAATGTGGGTGTAAATTTGAATGTCATTCAAATAGGTGTAAAAAAAATGAAGTGTGAGAGAAGCAACTTGACTTAATTTAGAGAGACGCAGCAGTGGATCAGATTTCTCGTGGCGACTGGGAGAACGGGAACAAATATGGAGAGAGAGGTCAAAGAGCTACGAGATGATCATAGTGCTGTAGATGCTAAGGGAGAAGAATATTTCAGAGATGCATAAAGGTGATTGTGTGCAAACTGTATTATTAACCTTTATGTTTACAGTGTTTAGGACGGTTTAGTAAACAAACTCTTGATGAAAGATGATTGTGAATTCTGTTAACTATTGGATTAATCAGGATGGACATTTTTAATGTAATATTATTGAGAAGAAAGGAGTAATGACAAAATTATTTTCATAGTTCATAAACCATGTGTCAATACTCTCATGTAAAGGGACTGCCATTCTTACAAATTTCACCCCAGATTTCAAAAGTAGTTTATTTTTACATCATATAAAAAAAACACTAATAATTTTAGCTTAATTGAAGGGAATAATATAATAAATACCTTATAGTTTGTAGTTGCTTTAGCCTGTATCTCATGATGATTTAAAAAAAAAAATTTTTTTTTTTAATGTTTTATTTATTTCTAGGAGAGAGAGAGAGAGACAGCGTGAGCAGGGGAGGGTCAGAGAGAGAGGGAGTCACAGACTGAAATGGGCTCCAGGCTCTGAGCTGGCAGTCAGCACAGAGCCCGACGTGGGGCTCAAACCCACAAACCGCGAGATCATGACCTAAGCGAAAGTCGGACGCTTATCGACTAAGCCACCCAGGCGCCCCCATGATGATGTTTTTTAAAGGTTGGGTTTTTTTTTTTTTCTGTCCTCAATTTTCTTTTCTTTCTTTTTTTTTTCTTTTTTCTTTTTTTTGTTAAAGGATTTTATTTTTTTAAAGTAATGTCTATAACCCATGTGGGCTTGAACTCACAGCCCTGAGATCAAGAGTCGTATTCTCCACGGACTGAGCCAGCCAGGCACCCCTTTTTTTCTTTCTTAAAAATTCAGTTTATTTAAACAAGAAAACCAGGTCACCCATTTTTCTCACTCTTCATCTCCCACCTCTGGCAACCACCAATCTATTAGTTTGGAGTGTTTGTGAATGTGTGGGGGAGGGAGACTTGTTTCACTTACTCATTTATCTCTGTCTGACTTACTTCACTTAGCATGATGCCCTTGAGGTCTGTCCCTGTTATCACAAATGGCAAGATTTCATTCTTTTTTTAATGGCTGAATAATATTCCATATGTGTTCCATATGTGTGTGTGTGTCTGTGTCGCAATTTTCTTATCCATTCATCCATTGATGGACCCGTAGGTTGTTCCTGTATCTTGGCTATTGTAAATAATGCTGCAGCAAATGTGGGGGTGCATATATCTTTTCAAGTTAATGTTTTTATTTTCTTCAGATAAATACTCAGAATGGAATTGCTGGATCATACAGTAGTCTATTTTTAATTTTTGAAGAGCCTCTATTACCTTGTTTTTCCAAATGGATCATTGTACCTTTTATTCTACCTCAACATATGATCTTGGACTTTTCCTATTTTCTAAACCAGTTTTATTACATTTCTGGTGTAAAAATATTTTCCAAGCTAAGTTATATAATTTAAAAAGCCTTACCACAAGGTGTCATTGTAACATGTAAAAAGAATTTCCATATAAGCATGTGTACTACCGTTTTTTACATTTCCTTATATTTTTAAATATATTTTTTTGTTCCTTATTTTGCAGTTATCTTTTAGGGTATATTGTGAATATCTTATACTAAAGGGAAAAATAGAGTAGTCGTGTTCTTGAGTTCTCATATTTTTGCAAAAACATATGCTTTCCACCCACGAATTTCTTAAGAGTATGTTGCTATAGAGATGATTGTTTGAAGGAAAGAATGAGGAGTTACAGGAGGTGGACATTTAAAGAACAAAATACTTTTTTTTATGTCTTTGTTCCTGACAGAGCAAGCTTTAGTGTTTACCCCTTTGCTGATGAAATCTCTGTGGAAGAAAGGTAGATATTTTGAGTGTTGTACTATGATGGTATTTGCATTTACTAAGATACTATTGGAAAGGTTCCTGTGCTTGATTCTTTTTTTACATGGAGGATTAGTACTTGTAATCTTTGAAGCAACCTTTCTTCTACTTTCACTGGATTCCATTTTACTTTTTTTTTTCTTTCCTGATTTTCTGGTTGGCCTTTTAACTAATAACATTAAAGTAGCTTTTATTTTTATTTTTTTGAGGGAGAGGAGTGTCCATCTCTAACTACTAATTTCTGTTACTTTTACCTCCAGATTTATTTTCAAGATCATTCTCTGTTGACTACCTGCTACCACTGTTTTAGTTCAGATCTTTATCATTACTTTCCTAGCCTTTTGATTTTATTTTCTCTAGGATTCCCCCATCGCCCAACCACCCAGTTTATTCTACACACCTTGGATAATTCTATACACCTTGTATATTCTACATACCTAGTTATTTTTCTGAACTACAAATCCGAAACTACCCTATACTCTCCCTCATCTGTCTACAAGCTTAAAACTTTTCATTGGCTCTTCTAGATGCCAGGATAAACTCCAGTCTCCTGCACATTTCATTCAAGGCCCTGCCCTACCTTTCCAGGCTCATCTGCTCCCCACCTCTCTATCCTTTACCCACAAAGTTCTTTTCCATCTCCATGCCTTCATACTTGATGTTTCTTCTCTGCTTTTTTTTGGTCTCAGAATCACCCTCTTTGTGAAGTCACCCATTTTCCCCACTGTTCCCCACTCCCTGTCTTTCCACCCCCATTAACCCTGTTTGTTCTCTGTATTTAAGAGTCTCTTCTGGTTTGCCTCCCTCTCTAGCTCTTTTTTTTTTTTTTTCCTTCCTTTCCCCCTGGTCGTCTGTAAAGTATCTCAAATTCCACATACGAGTGAAAACATGAGATCTGTCTTTCTCTGATTTATTTCACTTAGCAAAATACTCTCCAGTTCCATCCACATTGTTACAAATGGCAAGATTTCATTCTTTTTCATTGCTGAGTTTATAGCAGCACCATCAGCAATAGCCAAATTATGGAAAGAGCCCAGATACCCATCAACTGATGAATGGATAAAGATAAGGTTTTAAAATTAACCTCTGTGTCTTGAAGATGGTTTTTATTTATTTACCTTTTCTGGCTCTGAAAAATTTCATACTTTCTTTATGGTAGAAAAAGATAGGGAAGAGAATGTTTATGTTAACTTGAGCAAAAATGTCACTTGAACTCTTTTTTTTAAAGTTATTTTTAGGGGCTCCTGGGTGGCTCAGTCGGTTAGGTGTCCGACTTTGGTTCAGGTCATGATTTCGCAGCTTGTGGGTTCGAGCCCTGCGTCAGGCTCTGTGCTGACAGCTAGCTCAGAGCCTGGGGCCTGCTTCGGATTCTGTGTCTCCCTCTCTCTCTGCCCTTCCCCTGCTCATGCTGCCTCTCTCTCTGTCTCTCAGAAATAAATAAAACATTAAAGAAATTTAAAAAAAAAGTTATTTTTAATGTTTGTTTTTGATAGAACACAAGAGGAGGAGAGAGAGAGACACACACAAATCTGAAGCAGGCTTCAGGCTCCAAGCTGTCAGCACAGAACCCGTAGCGGGGCTCAAACCCACAGTCCATGAGATCATGACCTGAGCTGGAGTCGGTCGCCCAACCAACTGAGCCACCCAGGCACCCCGTCAGTTGACCTCTTAATCAATTTTTTTTCTTTTTTCAATTTTTTCCTTTATTTAACTTTTTAGACTAAGGCATAAATCTCATGGAAATAATTCAGATTTATTTTAAAAATAAATAATTTCCAGGATATGTTGTCAGATAAGTAGACAGCCTTCCTTTTGTGTTATAAGATAAGCCACATGGTAGCTTTATCTATTTCAAAATATGATAGGGGTCTATGAGCAAAGAAGCCTCTACAGCTCACACAGAGGTATTAAGTGCTCATAAATCTTTTGGCAAGTCCCATGTTATATGCAGGAGAGCCTACACTAAGAAATATTAAAATGAAGTTGAAGTAAGGTTTAGGCAACAGTCATCTTTGTTTTTCAGATCACAACTTTGCAAAGACTTTTGTAACTTATTTCTAAGTATTTGGAGTTAACTGGCTACTAAATCCTATTTTCTAGAATTCTTTTGTATGAAATTAAGCTGTGTGGAAGGAGACAGTGCAATTAGAAGAATAGAATAACATTCTAATTCAAAGTGCTTGGTGGTTGATTGCTAACCACTCTAATACATATCTTCCTCCCTTCCTCTTTCCTTGCCCTCCCGTTTCATTCTAAATCACAATTATGGGGCCTGGCACCTTACCAGGGTTTTGAAGGGTCTGTTCCCAGCTGCACTTCAGGTTTTGGCAGGGTGTCAAGTTGTGACATTTTTTTTTTTGTATATAAGACACCCTGGGATGGCCATCCAGAGTCTGTTTGGGTGACTAGTGTAGTATTCTCTCTGGGTTTTAAAGACCTTAATTTGTAATGTTTTGTTATAAGTGAAGTAATGCCTCATGTAGTTCTCCTTAGACTTTTAATATTTTTTTAAAAAGGCATTCACTTTGGGGGCATGTTGTATTTAAAGTATTGTTTTGAAATGTTCAAAGGCATAGCATGTGCTTTTTAAGGGCATGTGTTTTGGAAGATTTCCATGAGCATTAGCAGCTGTGCTTTTAGAGTGTTTGGAATTTCCATCCTTTTGAGCAGACATTGTACCACTGCTTAAGAAATATAGCTCTATGCAAAAGAATGCCATAGGTAGATCTGTAGAGCTGGGACTAGTCAAAAGAAGTCGTAGGAAGGATATGTGGTTACTGTTGTATGGTAGTCATAGTTGCAAGGAGAGGAAGATGAGGTATTTGGAGAAGAGTTGTGCTTTTAAAAAACTACCTTTCACAGAGACTAGTTCATCTAGTAAGTGTTCCCTGATTAATAGACTGATCAAAATAATTTGTTAAACCTTCCTTTTTTAAAAGCTTGGTTTGGGGGGTGCCTGGGTGGCTCAGTCAGTTAAGCGTCTGACTTAGGCTCAGGTCATGATTTCACGGTTCATGAGCTCCGAGCCTGAAGCCTGCTTTGGATTCTGTGTCTCCTTCTCTGCTTCTCCTCAACTTGGGCTCTCTCTGTCTCTCTCAAAAATAAATGAACATAAAAAAAATCTTTTTTTAAAAAAAAGTTTGGTTTGAACCATGTGCGTAAAATATTTGCATTGTAGGGGCATCTGGGTGGCTCAGTTGGTTAAGCGGCCAACTTTGACTCAGGTCATGATCTCACAGTTTGTGAGTTTAAGCACTGTTGTTGGGCTCTGCACTAACAGCTCATAGTCTGGATCCTGCTTCTGATTCTGTGTCTTCCTCTCCCTCTGCCCCTCCCCTGCTCGTACTCTGTCTCTCTCTGTCTCTCAAAATGGAATAAACATTAAAAAAAATTTTTTTAGTGTTTAAAAAATTTGCATTGTGATTTTATTTGGTAAACCTTGTACAGTAAGAATTGTTTTATTATATACTTTGAGTGCCTAATAACATTTATATATTCTGTAAGTAATTGATACCTGTATATTGACTGGTTGAATCAGAAAAAATTGTGGTATGAATTTAAAATTGTGATAGAAATTTTGTGTTTGGGTACGAATAATAGACTGAAGAGAAAGCCAGTATATTAATTACCTGTAGCTGTTGTAACATATTACCACATTCTGGGTGGCTTAAAACAACAAAAATTTGTTCTTTCACAGCTTGGAGACTAGAAGACTGAAATCAAGGTCTGCACTGTCTCCAGAGGCTCTAGGGAAGAATCCTTTCCTCCTTCTAGCCTTTTTTTTTTCTAAATAGTTTACTGCCAAGTTGGTTTCCATATAATACCCAGTGCTCATCCCCACAAGTGCCCTCCTCCATGCCCATCAGCCCCGTTTTCTCCTCTTCACCCCATTCTGCCCTCAGTTTGTTCTCGGCATTCAAGAGTCTCTAATGGTTTACCTCCCTACCTCTCCCCCACTACTTTTCCCTTTCTTTTTCCCCATGGTCCTCTGTTAAGTTCCTTCTAATCCTCCTATACATGCAAACATATGGTATCTGTCCTTCTCTGCCTGACTGATTTTGCTCAGCATAACACCCTCAAGTTCCATCCACGTTGCTACACATGGCCACATTTCATTCTTTCTCATTGCCATGTAGTATTCCATTGTATAGATAAACCACATCTTCTTGATCCATTTGTCCGTTGATGGACACTTACGCTCTTTCCATGTTTTGGTTACTGTTGAGAGTGCTTCTATGAACATTGGGGTACATGTTACCCTTGGGTAAATTCCTGGCAGTGCTATTGCTGGGTCATAAGGGAGTTCTGTTGTTAAATTTTTGAGGAACCTCCATACTGTTTTCCAGAGGGGCTCACCAGTTTACATTCCCACCAACAGTGTAGGAGGGTACCCGTTTCTCCACATCCTCGCCAGNCTAGGGTTTTGATGGTTTCCTGTCTTACGTTCAAATCCTTTATCCATTTTGAGTTTACTTTTGGGTATGGTGTGAGAAAATGATCTAGTGTCATGCTTCTGCATGTTGCTGTCCGGTTCTCGCAGCACCATCTGTTAAAGAGGCTGTCTTTTTTCCATTGGATATTCTTTCCTGCTTTGTCAAAGATTAGTTGGCTGTACACTTTTGGGTCCACTTCTGAGTTCTCTATTGTATTCCATTGGTCTATGTGTCTGTTTTTGTGCCAATACCATACTGTCTTGATGATGACGGCTTTGTAGTAGAGGCTTAAGTCTGGGATGGTGATACCTNCAATTTTGTTTATTTTTTCGAAAAACCAACTCTTGGTTTCATTGATCTGTTCATTGTTTCTTTGGTTTCTATATTATTTATTTCTGCTCTGATTTTTATTATTTTCTCTTCTCCTACTAGGTTTGGGGTGTTCTTGTTGCTCTCCCTCTAGTTCCTTTAGGTGAGCTGTTAGATTTTGCACTTGCACTNAATGTACTTTCTTCTTAGCACTGCTTTTGCTGCATCCCATTGAGTTAGGATTATTGTATTTTGGTTTTCATTTGTTTCCATATGTTTTTTAATTTATTCTAATTGCCTGATTGGCCCATTCGTTCTTTAGTAGGGTGTTCTTTAACCTCTATGTTTTTGGAGGCTTTCCAGACTTCTTCCTGTGATTGATTTCTGGTTTCATAGCATTGTGATCTGAAAGTATACATGGTATNGTAATGCCCTTCTTCAGCCCTTGTTATTCTCTTTGATTTAAAGTCCAGTTTGTCCGATATAAGTATAGCTACTCCAGCTTTCTTTTGACTTCCAGTAGCATGATATATATTACTCCATCCCCTTATTTTTAATCTGAAGGTGTCCTCCAGTCTAAAATGTGTTTCTTGTAGACAGCAAATAGATGGATTTTGTTTTTTTATCCATTCTGCTACCCTCTGTCTTTTGATTGGAGCATTCAGCCCATTTACATTCAGTGTTATTATTGAAATATATGGGTTTAGAGTCATTGTGTCGTTTGTGGGATTCATGCTTATGGTGGTGTCTCTAGTATCTTGGGTTCCTTGCAACAATTTCACTCAGAGAGTCCCCCTCAGGATTCTTGTAGGGCTGGTTTAGTGGTGACAAATTCTTTCAATTTTTGTTTATTTGGAAAGACTTTTATCTCTCCCTCTATTCTGAATGACAGGCTTGCCGGATAGAGGATTCTTGGCTGAATATTTTTTCTGTTCATCACATTGAAGATTTCCTGCCATTCCTTTCTGGCCTGCCAAGTTTCAGTAGATAGGTCTGTCACCACTCTAATAGGATTCCCTTTGTATGTTAGGGCCCTTTTCTCCCTAGCTGCTTTCAAAATTCTCTTTTTGTCTTTATATTGCCAGTTTCACTATGATATGTCGTGCAGAAGATCGATTCAAGTTATGTCTGAGGGGAGTTCTCTGTGTCTTGAATTTCAACATCTACTTCCCTCCCCAGGTTGGGGAAGTTCTCTGCTATAATTTTTTCCAGGACTCCTTCAGCAGCTTTCTCTTTTTTTCTTCTGGGATTCCTATGTTATTGATATTGTTTTGTTTGATTGTATTGCTGAGCTCTCTAACTCCTTCTTTCATGTTCCTGGATCAGTTTATCTCTCTTTATCTCAGTTTCTTCTTTTTCTATAATTGTGTTTTCTAAATCACTTATTCTCCTTTCTGCCTCTTCCATCTGTGCATTGGATGCCTCCATTTTATTATGTTTCTCATTTATAGCATTTTTGAAAATTCATCATAACTATTTTTCAGCTCCATAGTGTTTGTAGCAATTGTTTCTCCGATGTCTTCTATGCTTTTTTCAAGCCCAGCGATTAATTTTATGACTATTGTTCTAAATTCTTGTTCAGTATGTTGTTTATATCTGTTTTGAGCAGTTCTCTAGCTGTCAGTTCTTCCTGGAATTTCTTTGGAGGAGAGTTCTTCCGTTTTGTCATTTTGGTTTTTTTATCTCTTGTTAATTTTAAAAGCTTGTTTACACTTTGCCTCTGCAAGTTCTGCTGTATTAAAGAGGCCTCTGACTGTTCAGGGCCTGTCCATTAGGGTAGTGTTCTTTGAATGGTGTCTCTTGGTTTCTCTTGTTGAGAGTTTGGTTATTTTGTTTCCCTACTCGTAGCAGTATTTGGGACTCTCTACCATGTGTACTTTGGCTTGTTTCTTGAGGTAGCTCTGGAAAAAGAAAACAGACAACCACAGAGGGAACAAAGGTACACACACGCACAGACAAAACCAATAAATATGCAAACCCAGGCTCAGGTAAAAACAACAACAAAATAGCTCTCTAGTGGGGATAGGCCTTGTTTGGTATAGGCAGCTCTGTCCTCCACTGTGTCCAGCTGGCTGCTCCCTGAGGCTCCGCCTTGGTGGTTGTGGGGAGAAAAATGGCGTCACCCCAGTCCCTTCTCAACCAAGCGTTGCAAATCACTCCTTTGGGTCCGATCTTCCTGTGCTGAGGATGTAGCCAAGGTGGGCTGAGTTCTGTGCCCCATGCCGCACCTCGTTTCCAGGTCCCAGTCCATGGGCTTTGTTTATACCGCTGAAACAGTTCCACAGGTTGCTGCTTCCCTGCTGCCGGGGGTTGAGTCGGGGGTGGGGGGAAAGGGGAAGTGTCGCCGCCTCAGATCCACAGGGGTCCAGCAGCGATATAGCCTGGGATCTGAGGCCTCCGTGCCCCCTGTGCGTGCAGGGAATGTAGCAGCTTCAGGCCCGCCGCCGCCACTTTCCTTCTAGCTTTTTGTGGCTTCAGGCATGCCTTGGCTGGGGCAACATCTCTGCCTTTTTGGTCACTCTGCCTCCTCCTTTTTAGTCTCAAAATGTCCTCTGCCTCACTCTTACAAGGATACATGTGATTGCATTTAGGGCCCACCCACAAAATCCAGGATAAACTCCTTTAACAATCCTTAATTTAATCACGTCCTTTGCTATGTAGGTAACTTTCATAGGTTACAGAGATTAAGAAGTGACTTACCTTCCTCTGGGGCAGCATTAAGCCCAATATAGTCTGGAAGCCTCAGTTACCCGAAAATGGATGTGAAAGTGAATCAAAAGCAGTACAGCATTAAAATGATGAATATAATCATTTTATATTTTTGAGATAATAATGTGCCTGTGTGTGTTTAGGGTATGGGGTTATTATAAAGATGAGTAAGGCCTGTTTCTTGCCCTGGAAGAAGTTACACTGCAGGGGTTATATATACATACATGTACATTTACTAGATAGAAAACAGAATAGTTACCTAATCGTGTTTGAAAAAGTCATGAGGTACTTTGTGGAGGAAGTAATACATTTCTGAACAGAATTTTGAAGGCTGATGAGTAATTCACTAGATCAGAGTACAGAGGGGTAGAAAAGCCCTTCAGGACAAGGAAATTAGTAATTGCAAAGATGTGGAGATAGAAAACAGTAGTGTGTGTTCAGCAAGCTACCAGTAGTCAGTGCATGAGATAAATTTTAACTTTGTATTTGTTTCTAATACACAAATTGCTGTCTCTCATTTTACCAGTTGCAAAGTAAATGTTACTTGTTGTGAACATTTTTAAAACACAGATCTTTTCATAGATTAATATCTTTGTCCATTAAATACAGGGGTGGGTGGGGGAGAAGTGCTTTATGGAAATGCAAATTAAAACCACGGTGAGATATCACTTTACAACTCCTAGAATTGCTAAAATTGAAAAGACTGTGTGAAAGTAAATAAGGGGGCTCTTAGACTAAGGTGGCTCTAATGCCCTTAGCCTATGTAAGCCAGCATCCATGGGCTTGAATCCAAGAAAATGAAACTTAAAAACCAGTCCCAGCCAGCCAGCTAGGCTTTCCTGAATAAGGCAGCTCTTTAAGCTATATCCATCACATAACTTCCTTCCTTTTCTTCCATATCTTCTGTATAGAAACCACTCCACTTGCTCTTGTGGTGGTTTGCTCCTAACCACTTTTACTTTGGCACTGCCTGATTGGAATTGGTGTGTATACTCAAACTGGAAAATTTTGTCTTAGGGATGTACACTCTCATCACTTTTATCCAGCATTGTACTGGAAGTTCTAGTCTAGTCTTTCTGTTGTCTAACAGCAGTTAGAAATAAAAGTCAGAAATAAAAGGCATCCAAATTGGTAAGAAAGTATTAAAACTTTCCTATTTGCAGATGACATGATATTCTATAGAGAAAAGCTGAAAGACACCACCAAAAAAGTGCTAGAACTGATACATGAATTCAGTAAAGTCACAGGATATGAAATCAGTTTACAGAAATCTGTTGCATTTCTATACAACAGTAATGGAGCAGCAGAAAGAGAGATTAAGGCATCAGTCCCTTTTATAATTGCTTCACAAACCATAAGATACCTAGGTATAAACCTAACCAAAGAGGTGAAAGACTTATGAAGCTATATAACACTGATGAAAGAAATTGAAGATGACACAAAGATATGGAAAGAAAATCCATGCTCATGGATTGGAAGAACAAATATTGCCAAAATGTCTATAATACTCAAAGCAATATACATATTTAATGCAATCTCTATCAAAATATCAACAGCACTTTTCATGGAGCTAGAACAAACAATCATAAAATTTGTATGGAACCACAAAAGAGCCTGAATAGCCAAAGCAACCTTTGAAGAAAAAAAATGCAAAGCTGGAGGCATTACAATTCTGGACTTCAACTTATATTACAAGGTTTTAATGATCAAAACAGTATGGTACTGGCATAAAAATAGACACATAGATTATTGGAATAGAATAGAAAACCCAGAAATGAACCCACAATTATGCGATCAATTAATCTTTGACAAAGGAGGAATGAAAATGCAATGGAAAAAAGACAACAAATGGTGTTGGAAAAAATGGGAAGCTATATGCAAAGGAATGAAATTGGACCACTTTCTTAGACCATACACAAAAATAAATTCAAAATAGATTAAAGACCTAGCTGTACACTATTTGTGATGAGCATCAGTGATGTATGGAAGTATTGAATCGCTGAATTGTACAACTGAAACAAATAGTACACTGTAAACTAAATGGAATTTAATAAAAACTTTTAAAAAGACAAAATCTTTTTAAATTTTTAAAAAAATTTCACCCTTGTTTTTTTTCCTTTTTAAATAGTCCAGTGTAGGTAACATACAGTGTTATATTAGTTTCAGGTATACAATATACTGATTCATTAATTTTATGTATTATTCAGTGTTCATCATAATAAGTGTACTCTTAATGCTTTTCACCTATTTCACTCAACCTCCCTTCTGGTAACCATCTGTTCTCTATAGTTGAGTGTCTGTTTTTTGGCTTGCCTTTTTTTATATTTTCCTTTGTTCATTTGCTTTGTTTCTTAAATTCCACGTATGAGTGAAATCATATGGTATTTGTCTTTCACTGACTTGTTTTACTTAGCTTATACCTCTAAATCCATCCATGTTGTTGCAAATGGCAAGATTTCATTCTTTTTTATGGCTGAATAATATTCCATTGTATGTATACGTATACATACACACACACCACATTTTCTCTATTCATCTATTGATGGACACTGGGCTGCTTCCATAATTTGGCTATTGTAAATAATGCTTCAGTAAGCATAGGGGTGCATATATCCTTTTAAAATAGTGTTTTCATCTTCTTTGAGTAAATACCTAGTAGTGCAATTAGAGATCATACAGTAGTTCTGTTTTGAACATTTTGAGGAACCAACATACTGTTTTCCATAGTGGCTGCACCAGTTTGCATTTCTGCCAACAGTACATGAAGATTCCTTTTCCTCTACATCCTTATCAACACTTGTTTTTTATGGTTTTTGTTTTAGCCATTTTTTTATTAAAAAATTTTTTAATGTTTATTTTTGAGAGAGAGAGAGACAGAGAACGCGAGCAGGGGAGGACAGAGAGAGGGAGACACAGAATTTGAAGCAGGCTCCAGGCCCTGAGCTGAGCTATCAGCACAGAGCCCAACATAGGTCTTGAATTCACAAACCGTGAGATCATGACCTGAGCCTAAGTTGGATACTTAACCAACTGAGCCACCCAGACACATCTGATTTTAGTCATTCTGACAGGTGTGAGGTGATATCTCACTGTGGTTTTGATTTTCATTTCCCTGATGAGTGACATTTAGCATCTTTTCATGTCTCTGTTGGCCATCTGAATGGTTTCTTTGGAGAAATGTCTGTTCATGTCTTCTGCCCATTTTTTAATTGGATTATTTGTGAGGTTCTTTGGTGTTGTATTATGTAAGTTCTTTGTATATTTTGAATACTAACCCTTTATCACATATGTCATTTGCAAATATCTTCTCCCATTTAGTTGATTGTCTTTTAGTTGTTGTGTTCTTTGATGTGTGGAAACCTTTATTTTGATGTTTATTGCCAATAGTTTACTTTTGTAAACTATGTAAACTCCCAGTAGTTTACTCTTTCTTTTGTTTACCTTGCTTCAGGAAAGTATCTAGAAAAATGTTGCTGCAGCCAATGTCAGAGAAATTATTGCCTGTGTTCTCTTCTAGGGTTTTTATGGTTTCAGATCTTACAATTATGTTCTTAATCCATTTTGAGTAAATGTTTGTATATGGTGTAAGAAAGTGGTTTGGTTTCATTCTTTTGCATGTAACTTTCCAGTTTTCCCACCACCATTTATTGAATACAAGTGTTTTTCCCATTGCATGTTCTTTCCTCCTTTGTCAAAGATTGTTTGACCATATAATTGGGTTTATTTCTGGGCTTATCTATTCTGTTCTATTGATCTGTTTTTGTGCCAGTATCATGCTGCTTTGATTACTACAAATTTTTACTATCACTTGAAATCTGGAATTGTGATACCTCTAGCCTTGTTTTCCTTTTTTCAAGATTGCTTTGGCTATTTGAGGTCTTTTGTGGATCCATAAAAATTTTAAGATTGTTTGTTTTAGTGCTTTGAAAAATGCTGTTGGTATTTTGATAGAGATTCCATTAAATGTGTAGGTTACTTTGGGTTGTATGAACATTTTAATAATATTCTTCCAAGTCATGAACGTGGAATATCTTTTCATTTGTTTCTGTTATTTTCAGTTTCTTTTATCAGTGTTTTATAATTTTCAGAGTATTGGTCTTTTCACCTCTTTGGTTAGGTTCATTCTAAGTATTTTATTATTTTTGGTTCTTACTATTGTAAAAGACTGTTTTCTTAAATTCTCTTTGTGCTTCATTATTGGTATGTGGAAACGCAATGGATTTTTGTACGTTCATTTTGTATCCTACAACCTTAATGAATTTATCAGTTTTAGTAGTTTTTGAGGGGAGTCTTTAGGGTTTCTTATATATAGTATCATGTCATCTGCAAATAATAAAAGTTTTACTTCTTTTTTGCCAGTTTGGATGCCTTTTATTTCTTTTTGTTGTCTAAGTGCTTTGGCTAGGAGTTCCAGTGCTATGTTAAATAAAAGTGGTAAGAGTGGATATCTTTGTCTTGTTCTTAACCTTTGGAGAAAAGTTCCCAGTTTTACTCCATTGAGTATGATGCTACCTGTGGGGTTTTCATAAATGGCCTTTATGTTCTCTCTAAACCAACTTTGTTGAAGGTTTTTCTTAGAAATGGATGTTGTACTTTGTCAGATGCTTTTTTTGCATCTGTTAAAAATGATCATACGGTGTTTGTCCTTTCTCTTATTGATGTTATATATCACATTGATTGATATGCAAATACTGAACCATTCTTGCAACCTAGGAATAAAACCCACTTGAGTGTAGTGAATCATGATTTAATGTATTGTTGGATTTAGTTTGGTAATATTTTGTTAAAGAGTTTAGCATCTGTGTTCATCAGAGATACTGGCCTGTAGTTCTCTTTTTTTCTAGTGTCTTTATCTGGTTTTGGCGTTGGAGTAATAATTGCTTCATAGAATAAATTTGGAAGTTTTCTTTCTTTTTCTGTTGTTTGGAATAGGCTTTAACTCTTCTTTAAACGTTTCGTAGAATTCACCTGTGAAGACATTCAGTCCTGGGCTTTTGTTGTTGGGAGTTTTTTCATTAGTGATTGAATTACATTGCTGGTAATTAGTTTGTTCAAATTTTTTGTTTCTTACTGATTCAGTTTTGGAAAGTTTCATGTTTCTAGGAATTAATGAATTTCTTCTAGTTTGTCCATTTGTTGTCATGTAACTTTATAATATTTTCTTACAATCATTTGTATTTCTGTGGTGGCACTTGTTATATTGCCTTTTTCATTTTTTTATTTTGTTTGAGTCTTTTTTTTATGAGAGTGGCTAAAAGTTCATCAATTTAAAAAAAAATTTTTTTTAGTTTATTTTGAGCGCATGTATGAAAGAGATAGAGAGCATTGAGCAGGGAAGGGGCAGAGAGAGAGGGAGAGAAAAGCCCAAACAGACTTCACGCTGTCTGTGCAGAGCTCAGCATCAGACTTAATCTCACAAATTGCAAAATCATGACCTGAGTTGAAACCAAGAGTTGAATATTTAACCATCTGAGCCAAGTATCCCAAGGTTCATCATTTTTATTGATCTTTTCCACCAACTGGCTCCTGGTTTCATTGATCTATTATTATTATTTTTTTTTTTAGTTTCTGTTTTGTTTATTTCTGCTTTTTATTATTTCCCTCTACTGTTTATATTCTGCTTTACTTTGCTGAATTCATGGATCAGTTCTAGCAGTTTTTTGGTGGAATCTTTTGGGTTTTCCATCTGGATTATCATGTCACCTGCAAAGAGTGATAGTTTGACCTCCTCCTGGCCGATTTGGATGCCTTTTATTTGTGTTGTCTGATTGCTGAGGCTAAGGTTTCCAATACTGTGTTGAATAACAGTGGTGAGAGTGGACATCCCTATCTTGTTCCTGACCTTAAGGGGAAAGCTCTCAGTTTTTCCCCATTGAGAATGATATTAGTGTTAAGTCTTTCATAAATGACTTTTATGATCACTTCTATGCCTACTTTCTTGAGGGTTTTTATCAAGAAAGGATGCTGTATTTTGTCAAAAGCTTTCTCTGCATCTGTTGAGAGGATCATGTGGTTCTTGTCCTTTCTTTTATCAATGTGATAAATCACACTGGTTGTTTTGCAGATATTGAACCAGCCCTGCATCCCGGGCATAAATCCCAGTTGGTTGCAGTGAATAATTTTTTCAATGTATTGTTGGATCCAGTTGACTAATATCTTGTTGAGGATTTTTGCATCCATGTTCATCAGGGAAATTGGTCTATAGCTCTCCTTTTTAGTCTTTGTCTAGTTTTGGAATCAAGGTAATGCTGGCTTCATTCTTTAGTAGGATGTTCTTTAGTCTCCAAGTATTTGTTATCTTTCCACATTTTTTTCTTGTGGTTGATTTCAAGTTTCATAGTGTTGTGGTCTGAAAATATTCATGGTATGATCTCGATCTTTTTGTACTTGTTGAGGACTGATTTGTGTCCCTGTATGTGATCTATTATGGAGAACATTCCATGTGCAGTGGAGAAGAATGTATATTTCACTGCTTTAGGATGAAATGTTCTGAATATATCTGTCATCTGGTTCAGTGTGTCATTCAAAACCATTGTATTCTTGTTGAATTTCTGATTAGATAATCTGTCCATTGCTGTAATTGGGTGCTGAAATCCCATACTAGTATGGTATTATTATCAATGAGTTTCTTTATGTTTGTGATTGATTTATATATTTGGGTGCTCTCACATTTGGAGCATAAATGTTTACAATTTTTAGGTCTTCTTGGTGGATAGACCCCTTAATTATGATATAATGTCCTTCATCTCTTGTTACAGTCTTTATTTTAAAGTCTAGATTGTCTGGTATAAGTATGTCTACTCCAGCTTTCTTTTGTCCACCATTAGCATGACAGATGGTTCTCTATCCCCTTAGTTTCAATCTGATAGTGTGTTTAGGTCTAAAGTGGGTCTCTTATAAACAGCATATAGATGGATCTTGTTTTCTTATCCATTATGTTACCCTAGAGACAGTTCTTGCTTCTTGAGGTAGATCTGTATTGCTATAAATTTCCTTCTTAGAACAACTTTTGCTGCACCCAAAGATTTGGACTGTTGTTGTCATTTTCATTTGTCTCTATGTATTTTTTATTTCCTCTTTGATTTCTTGGTTGACTCTTTCATTGTTTAGTAGCATGTTATTTAATCTTGCATTTGTGCTCTTTCCAGATTTTTCTTGTGGTTGATTTCTAGTTTCATAGCATTGTGGTCATCAGAAAAGATGCATGGTATGACTTTGAGCTTTTTTTTGTTTGTTTTTAATTTTTATTTTGGAGAGCGAGAGTACACGAGCTGGGGAGAGGGGCAGAGGGAGAGAGACAGAGAATCCCGAGCCGACTTCACGCTCAGCGCAGAGCCCAATGTGGGGCTCAATTCCACAAGCCTGAGATCATGACCTGAGCAAAAACCAAGAATTGAATGTGCAACCAACTGAGCCACTCAGGTGCCCTCGATCTTTTTTAATTTGTTGAGACTTGTTTTATGGCCTAATATGTGACCTTTTCTGGTGAATGTTCCATGTACACTTGGAAAGAGTATGTATTCTGATGTTTTAGAGTAGAATATTCTGAATATATCTGTTAAATACATCTGGTCCAATGTGTCATTCAAAGTCATTGTTTCTTTGTTGATATTTTGTTTGGATGATCTATTCATTGACATAACTGTGTGTTTTTTTGTTGTTATTTTATTTTTTTTTGCAAATAGTTTATTGTCAAATTAGTTTCCACGACATAACTGTGTTGTTAAAGTCTCCTACTATTATCGTATTGTTATTGATCAGTTCCTTTATGTTTGTTATTAAGTGTTTTATGTATTTCAGTGCTTCAGTGTTGGGTGCATAAATATTTACAAGGGTTTAATCTTGTTGGATTATTCCCTTTATGATTATAGTGTTTTTCTTTGTCTCTGTCACAGTCTTTGTTTTAAAGTCAATTTCATCTGATACAAGTTTTTCTACACTGGCTTTCTTTTCACGTCTATTTGAATGATAGATGCTTCTCCATCCCTCTCTTTCGATCTGCAAGTGTCTTTAGATCTGAAATGATTCTCTTGTAGGCAGCATATATTGGGTCTTGTTTTTTAGTATCTTTTGTCACCTATGTCTTTTGATTGGCGTGTTGAGTTCATTTACATATAAAGTAATTATTGATAGGTATATACTTATTGCCATTTTGTTACTCATTTTATGGTTGTTTTTGTGTCTATGGGATGAGGTGAGCTCTGGGTCCTCCTACTTTCCCCAGAAGTCTTATTGTTTGTCTTTTGACAACTGACAACACACATTTTGGCAACAGCGTTAAGCATTACAACTCTTATGTTTTTGGTTGAAACAGAAAATAATATAACCACTATAGAAAAAGATTTGTCAATTTCTCTGTAAGTTAAACATCTACTCCATGATTCAGCAATTCCTTACACTCCTATATTCATTCCTCTCCCCAACTGAAAACCTGTCCACAAGGAGTCTTGTTCAAGAATGCTCATCGTAGCTTTAGTCATAATGACCAGAAACAATCCAGCTACCCATCAGTAAGAAAATGAGTAAGCAAAATATTATGTTTATCTATATAAAAATTTTTTAATGTTTATTTTTGAGAGAGAGAGAGACAGACAGACAGACAGCATGAACAGGGTAGGGGCAGAGAGAAAGGGAATCACAGAATCCGAAGCAGACTTCAGGCTCTGAGCTGTCAGCACAGAGCCTGATGCGGGGCTTGAACTGATGAGCCATGAAATCATGACCTGAGCCAAAGTTGATGCTTAACCAACTGACCCACCCAGGTGCCCCAACAAATTATGATATTTAAACAATAGAATACTCTGGGATTCTTCCTTTGTAAGCTCATGGGGTTGTATACTTGTGCATTTTATTATGTGTAAATTTTACTTCCAAAAGACTGAACAAAAGAGAATTGGTTGATGAAATGGCCTGTTTTGTGAATGTTATTGTGTATCCATGTGATGTCTAAAGTTGTGGTAGCTTCACAACCATGAGGAGAATTAAGCCAACAGGTTATGTTGGCAGAAGTATGGTGTCAACTTTAACCATAAAATAGCCAGTTTTACTAGCAAAATGAGTTTATTCATTTTCTCGAAGGAAATACACTTCGAGACATACAAACTATGGCTTAACCATAAGCAAGTCCAGAGAACAAAGGAAAGAAGCATTCTTTCATACAGCAAAGGAGGGATTTGGGAGGGGTAGTTTGGAAAGAAAGGAGAGGAGTGAGAGTTTGGGGCTGTAGTGGTTTTTCATTGGCTGAGTTGTGGTAGTTCTCATTGGTTGGTTTGTTGCTGGACAAGGAGAAAATCTTTTTTCTTCTTGGTGGAGTAGTAGCAAAGCAAGCTGCTTTCTGTTGGGGCTTGCAAACAGCAGTGAATGGTGGTGTGTTAGATCTCCCCCTTCAATGAGATTTTCTGTACTCAGTTTCAATGGAGAAGACCAGGATCCTTGATGATACTGAGCCCGATTTTTTTTTTTTTTAAGAGCCAACCACATCTTTATTAGTTTCTGCAGCAGGGCTACTGGAGCCCCTACCTATAAGGGAACTTTAGAAGGCTACTCTGGCTACTGGGAATGAATGTTAGCACTTCTATTAGAAGAAGATGAAGAGGAAATTGGAAGGGAATCCAATGGAGAGACTGCTGGGCCACCTACAGGGAGGTACACGTGGGGCTTGCCACTGGATCAGGACCTGCAGGTGAACACTGCCATCTCCCTCAGAGTGAAGGAAGAGACCAAGCTTGAGATAGTGTTATGAGTCCGATTTTTGATTGAAAATTTAAAACTTTGAGTTTTAGAATTCTGAATGCTTTCAAAAAATTGTGAATTATTAAAAGCAGAGAAGTGCACAAAACAAAGCAAACCCCCAATTTAACCATAACAGAGATGAAAAAGTAGAGCACTGCTGGCCTTTTTTCTGGTAACTCTATCCTGACTTTTATGTTAATCACTTCTTTTTATAGTTTATAAACTATAGTTTTTAGTATATTCTAAATACTCTAGTTTTGCTTGTTTTTAATTTTTTCTCAACTTTAGAGTGTGCTTTTTTGCCTGGCTTTTGTTTGCACAGTATTTTTAAAGTTCACCTGTGTAGTGTTTCTATAGGTTATTTTTGTTGTTGTATAGTGCTAGTTTCATTATGCCACAATATGTATCTCCAGCTCTTAATGGACATTTGGTTTGTTTCTAGGTTTCATTTGGGAACAGTATTGTTATCAGCAGCAACTTTGCAACAGAAATTTCTTGGTGTACTTGTACTCACATTTCAGTTGGGTATATTTCAAGTAGAGGAATTGTTGAGTCATAGTATAGATACATCTTTAACTTGAGTAGAAAATGCTCATTTTTTTCTAACATGGATATAACCAGTCTACACCACAGCATGTTGCTTCCCATACTCCTCAGACTTGTTATGGTCAGTCGGTTTGGTTTTTTCATTGTGATTTTAATTTCAGAAAGAAATCTTACACATTATTATGTTAAAAGACAACTCAATAGAAATAATTGGGTAAAAGATTCAAATAAACATTTCACAAAAGAGGATATCCAAATGGTTCATCAACAAAGAAAAGTTGCTCAGTCTTCTTATTTTTTCAGGAAATTGCTTTTTAGTCTTTTTGGTATTTTTTTTCCTGCCATGGGTTATTGAAAACACTTTCCTATATTCCAGCAACTTTTTTTTTGATTTCACATTTAGAGCTTTAGTCCAGCTACAGTTCATTTTAGTGTGTAATGCATAGTTGGGCCCAGGTTTCTTTTTTCCATAAGGTGATATGGTTGTCCCAGCACCTTTGAATTGCAGACTTCTGTTTTATTACTGATTAGCAAACCACCTTTGTTCTTAATTGTCTTACATGGGTGGATGTGTCTTAATTACTGTAGATTTGTGATGTCTTGATATCCAGTAGGTAAAGTCCTCCTATCTTGTTTTTAAAATAATTTCTTCTGGGGGCGCCTGGGTGGCTCAGTCGGTTAAGCGTCTGAGTTCAGCTCAGGTCATGATTTCATAGTTTGTAGGTTTGAGCCCTGTGTCAGGCTCTTTGCTGACAGCTCAGAGCCTGGAGCCTGCTTCAGGTTCTGTGTCTTATTCTCTCTCTGCCCCTCCCACACTTGTGCTCTTTTTCCTCTCTGTCTCTCAAAAATAAATAAATGTAAAAAAAAAAATTAAAATAATTTCTTCTGTTCTTTAAAAATATTTCTGCCTTTTTGTATTTCCATGTAAAATTTTGAGTCCGCATACTAAATTTCACACACACGCACATGTAACACACATACATATACCCCTACTTGCTAGGATACTGAATGGTGTTACATCTTTAGATCTTTTTGGGGGAGAATTTGTATCTTTAGAATGTGGTTTTCCAGTATATGGTACATAGCTCTATTTATATAGGTCTTTTTTAGAGTCTTTAATGGGTATCTGTATAATGGTTTGCATATCTTTTTGCCTAGGTATTTGGTATTTTTTGATGCTTTAAAAATGTCTTTAAAAATATTTTGTTGCTGATACGTAGAGTGCAATTAATTTTTATATTTATCCATGTAGCAATCTTACCAAGTTCTTCTAAGGATTTCTTTATACATTCTTTTTAGAATTTTTGGATTTTCTACATACACAATTAGAACAATCTGTATATATAAAGAAAGTTTTATTTTTCCTTTTCCTTTGTCTTGTTCCAGATTAAAAATTTTTTTTTTTTTATAGTTTATTTTTGAGACAGAGAACATGGGTGAGGGAGGGGCAGAGAGAGGAAGACACAGAATCTGAAACAAGCTCCAGGCTGTGAGCTGCCAACACAGAACCCAGTGCGGGGCTCAAAACCATGAACCACGAGATAATGACCTGAGCCGAAGTCGGAGGCTTAACTGACTGAGCCAGCCAGGTGCCCCAGTTCCAGATATTTTGTAGGTTATTTTCATTGTTGAATAAAATTGATGATGGACATCCTGGTCTTAATCACATTTTCAAAGGAAGGCACCGGGTGCCTGGGTGGCTCAGTCAGCTAAGCATCCGACTTCAGCTCAGGTCATGATCTCATGGTTAGTGAGTTCAAGCCCCACATTGCGCTTTGCATTGACAGTGCAGAGCCTGCTTCAGATCTGCTGTCTCCCTTTGTTTCTCTCTCTCTCAAAAATAAATAAACATTAAAATTTTTTTAAGAAAGGATGAGGGGCGCCTGGGTGGCTCAGTTGGTTAAGCGTCTGACTTCGGCTCAGGTCTTGATCTTATGGTTGGTGGGTTTGAGCCCTGTGTTGGGCTCTGTGCTGACAGCTCAGAGCATGGAACCNCCCCAGTTCCAGATATTTTGTAGGTTATTTTCATTGTTGAATAAAATTGATGATGGACATCCTGGTCTTAATCACATTTTCAAAGGAAGGCACCGGGTGCCTGGGTGGCTCAGTCAGCTAAGCATCCGACTTCAGCTCAGGTCATGATCTCATGGTTAGTGAGTTCAAGCCCCACATTGCGCTTTGCATTGACAGTGCAGAGCCTGCTTCAGATCTGCTGTCTCCCTTTGTTTCTCTCTCTCTCAAAAATAAATAAACATTAAAATTTTTTTAAGAAAGGATGAGGGGCGCCTGGGTGGCTCAGTTGGTTAAGCGTCTGACTTCGGCTCAGGTCTTGATCTTATGGTTGGTGGGTTTGAGCCCTGTGTTGGGCTCTGTGCTGACAGCTCAGAGCATGGAACCTGCTTCGGATTCGGTGTCTCCCTCTCTCTCTGACCCTCCCTGCTCACGCTGCCTCTCTTTCTCTCTCTCTCTCTCTCAGAAATAAATAAAATATTAAAAAAAAAAGGATGACACAAAGATTTTAGAATCAAGTAGAGTGTTTAGTGTATTCTTTTTGTATATATCTTTTATTAAATTGATGTGCCTTTCAGTTCCTAGTTTGCTGTTTCCTCTCTTATATTGTGCCAAAATTCATATAACATAAAATTGAATGTTTTAAATGTAAAATTTGGTGGTATTTTGTACATTTATAGTATTGTACCTCTGTCACCTCTATCTGGTTCTAAAACATTTTATCACTTCCACAGATAACTATCCATCAAATAGTCACGTTTTCCTCCCTCCCCTCATCCCCGGACAGCCATCAATATGTTTTCTGTCTCTCTGGATTTACCTGTTTTGGATATTACTATAATTGTAATTATAGTCTGATGACAAAAAGGGTCGGTGTTTTATTTCAGTCCCACAAGTTCCTGAACATCTGTTATTTACTTTTTACATCTATTTTCTGTCGTTCAGGTAATTTCTGAGTAATTTCTGTTGCTTTGTGTTCCAATTCATTCTTTTTCATCTCCATTTTTTTTAAATTAAAAATAGTTTTAAAAATGTTTATTTTTGAGGGAGAGAGACAGAGCATTAGTTGGGGAGGCGCAGAGAGAGAGCGAGACACAGAATCTGAAGCAGGGCTACAGGCTCTGAGCTGTCAGCACAGAACCTGACACGGGACTCGAACTCACAGACCATGTAGTCATGACCTGAGCTGAAGCTGGACACTTAACCAACTGCGCCACCCAGGCTCTTTTTCTATTTCTGCCATTGAACTCATCCTTAGATTTTTATTTTGGTCATTGTATTTTTCAGTTCTCTAATTTCACTTGGTTCTTCTTTATATCTTCTATCCTTTGCTGAGACTTGTATTTCTTTGCTGTCTTTTTTTCCTAAATTTATTTCCAGCTTGTTTGTAATTGCCCTTTGAAATATTTTTAGCATGACTTATTTAAAATCTTTGTCAGATAACTTTATTCTCTCAGTGTTGGCATTTATCACTTGTCCTTTTACTTTCAGTTTGAGACCTTTCTTATTCTTGGTGTGACTAGTGATTTTCTTTTGAAACCTAGACATGTGGGGTATGATGTTATGAGACTGTTTCCTGTTTTTGACTTTTCCTCACACCTCTCTGGCACAGGAAAGGGGGGAAATGCCCCATTATTGCCAGATAAGAGATAGAAGTCTAGGTTCCCTAGTTGGCTTCTGTTGACACCTGAGTTGTGGGACATCATTATTGCTGGGTGCCATGGAGTTCTGGCTCTTCATGTAGTCTCCACTGTCATCTTAGAAAGGGTAGCCATGTTACCACTGAGTGGTAGTGCCAGACCTAACTTTCTACTAGCACTTATCTGATGGCACTTCCAACACTGTGAGGTAGGTGTTCTTCTTTACTGTTGGTAGGGTGAAAGTTTAAGTTTCCCATGTAGCCTCCACTGACATTGCAGAAGCATGGGGCTTTATTACCGCTCAGCAGGGATAAAAGTCCCAACTTCCTTGTTAGCCTTCTTGTACACCATGCAGCCTAGCAGGATATTAGGTTACCTTATTACAGTCTGGTTTGTGTTGGCATGGTTGGTGGTGGAGTGACAGTTTTTTTCTGTAGTATTTTCCTGGAGTAGATTGTTATTGTCCAAAACATTTTTGTCTTGCTAGGCTTCCCCTTTCTTCTTTCTGTGTGTCAGTTCTGATATTCTGAGGTTTTTAACCAGTTTACCTGCTGGGCTCCATTTCTCAGAGTTGTTTTATATATATCCTATATATATCATTCAGGACATTTATTTTTATTAGTTGGATTAGTAGGGAAATATACATCTGCCCCATCATCCCAGAAGCAGAGGTCTTTATTCCAAAAGTTTTAAGATATATTATCAGTTTTCATTTACTTCTAGATATTTTCTGATTTCTATTGTGACCTTCTCTTTAATTCATGTTGTTTAGAAATCTTTCTAAGCATTAAGTAGCTTTTTCAGTTACCTTTTTGTATAGTTTAATTGCACTGTGGCCAGAAAAATATTCTGTATAATTTTGGTTTTTAAATTTTTAAAAGATTTTTTAAAAAATACCCAGCATGTAGTCAGTATTTACAAATGTTACATGTATGTATAAGGAATGTGTATGCTATAGTTTTGGGAATGGCTTTCTATATATGTTAGGCCAGGTGGGTTAATTATGTTGATTAAGTTGTCTATATTCTTACTGATTACTTTTTTGTGCTTGTTCTACTAGTTACCAAGAATAGTGGTTAAATTATCCCCCTTTGATTCTGAATTTGTCTATTTACCGTGTAGTTCTGACCCCTTCTACTTTGTGTGTAAATTAAAATTGTCATACCTTTCTGGTGTATTTCACCTTTTATCATTACAAATATCTTACTTCATCTATAGTACTATTTCTGTTGGTTGTTCTGTCTGCTGTTCTGTTGGTTATTTTTTGGGCCTTAAAATCTACTTTATCTGATATTAATGTGATTTGTCATCTATCTTTAACGAACTACAGAAATGATCCCTGAAGGTATAGTCTTTGTCATCTATCTTTAGATTAATGCTTAATTATATTTTTGGTTTTTTTTTTTTTTCACTCTTCATGTCCTTATGTTTAAAAATTTTTTTTTTTAATGTTTTATTTATTTCTAGGAGAGAGAGAGAGAGACAGCGTGAGCAGGGGAGGGTCAGAGAGAGAGGTCAGAGAGAGTCACAGACTGAAACAGGCTCCAGGCTCTGAGCTGGCAGTCAGCACAAAGCCCGACGCGGGGCTCGAACCCACAAACCGCGAGATCATGACCTAAGCGAAAGTCGGATGCTTAACTGACTAAGCCACCCAGGTGCCCCTCATGTCCTTATGTTTTAAAAAGGCATATAAAAAAGATATATAGTTGGGTTTTTTTTTTAATTTATTATTTATTTGAAGCATTTATCTACTTTAAAGTAATTAATATATGTGACTAAGTCTTCTGTATAATTGTTTCTGTTTTCCTGTTTATTTATGTTCCATCTTATCTCCCTACTTGCCTTCTTTTAAATGGAATTTTGGGGCGCCTGGGTGGCTCAGTGGGTTGAACGTCTGACTTTGGCTCAGGTCATGATCTCGTGGTTGGTGGGTGCAAGCCCTGTGTCAGGCTCTGTGCTATCAGCACTGCCTGCTTCAGATTCTGTGTCTCCTCTCTCCGCCCCTCTCCTGCTCGCTTGCTCTCTCTCAAAATAAATAAACGTTAAAAAAAAAAAAATGGAATTCTTAATGGAAGGGCAATTCTTAAAGGAGAGACAGAGGTGATTTTTGCCTCTCTAGGGTACATTTGGTAAAATGTCGAGACCTTTTGTTTTTCACTACTGGGGGGAGCAGTGCTACTGGCATCTAATGGGTAGAGACTAGGAATGTTACTAAATATCCTACAATGTACAGGAAAGCCCCCTTCCCACAAAGAAAATTATCTGGTCTAAAATCTCAGTGCAAAGGCTGAGAAACCCTTTATTAGAGTGATGTGAGTAATTTAAAATTTTCTACCCTTTTAGCATTCTCAGTGGTTATCCCACAGATAGATTCAGGAAACTTATTATGAAGAATCAGATAAGTAAATAATTTAGGCCATGTGTAGTTTCTGTTATGTGTTCTTTTTCCCCTCTCTACCTTCTTTCTTTCCTTTTTCAAGTTGTTTTAGGTTTGTATAAAAATTGAGCAGAAAGCACAGAGAGTGCCCATATACCCCCTGCCCTCAAACATGCACAGCCCCCCCCCACTATTATTAACATCTCCCAGAAGAGTGGTACATTTATTACAATTGATGAACCTATACTGACATGTTATTATCACTCCATAGTTTACATTAAGGTTCACTCTAGGTATTGTACATTCTGTGAGTTTTAACAAATGTATGTTGGCATGTATTCTGTTATAACAGTATCATACAGAATAATTTCACTGCTATAAAAATCTTACATGCTCCGCCTTTTCATCTCTTCCAGAATGTTATATACTTGGACTCCAACAGTATGTATCCCTTTTAGATGGGTTTCTTTCACTTAGTAATATGCACTTAAGTTTTTCTTCATGTCACTTCATGGCTTGATAGTTCCTTTCTTTTTTGGGCTGAATAATACTCCATTGTTAAGATACACAACAATTTATCCATTCACCTACTGAAGGACATCTTGGTTGATTCCATGGTTTGGCAATTATGAATAAAGCTGCTATAAACATGTATAAGTTTTTTTATTTTTTTATTTATTTTTTATTTATTTATTTTTATTTATTTCTAGGAGAGAGAGAGACAGCGTGAACAGGGGAGGGTCAGAGAGAGAGGGAGTCACAGACTGAAACAGGCTCCAGGCTCTGAGCTGGCAGTCAGCACAGAGCCCGACGCGGGGCTCGAACCCACGAACCGCGAGATCATGACCTAAGCGAAAGTCGGACGCTTAACCGACTAAGCCACCCAGGCGCCCCAAACATGTATAAGTTTTTGTGTGAATGTAAGTTTTCATGTAATTTGAGTAAATAACGAAGAGTGCTGTTGCTGGACTATATGGTAAGACAAATAAATTAGAGTTCGTATTTTTCCACATATTCACCAGCATTTGGTGTTGAAATTGTTTGGATGTGGGCCATTCTAATAGGTTTTTAATAGCATCTTATTGTTTCAATTTGCAATTTCCTGATGGATATATGATGTTGAACATCTTTTCATATGCTTATTTGCCATTCATGTACCTTCTTTGGTGAGATGTGTGTTAAGGTCTTTAGGCAATTATTTAATTCAGTTGTTTGTTTTTTTATTGTTGAATCTGACTTTGTGTATTTGCTTAACAGTTCTTAATCATATAGGTCTTTCCCAGTCTATGACTTCTCATTATCTTGACAGTGGCTTTCACAGAACAGAAGTTTTAATGTTTGTTTATTTTTGAGAGAGAGAAACACAGAATGTGAGCAGAGGAGGGTAAGAGAGAGAGAGAGGGAGACACAGAATCAATCCAAAGCAGGCTCCAGGTTCTGAACTTCCAGGCCAGAGCCTGATGCAGGGCTTGAACTCACAAATCTTAAGATCATGACCTGATCTGAAGTCAGATGCTTAACTGACTGAGTCACCAGGTACCCCCACAGAGCAGAAGTTTTAAATTTTAATGAAGTATAGGCCACCTGGGTGGCTCAGTCTGTTAAGTGGCCAACTTCGGCTCAGGTCATAATCTCTCGGTTTGTGAGTTCAAGCCTGACATCAGCCTCTGTGCTGACAGGTAGCTCAGAGCCTAGAGCCTACGTTAGATTCTGTGTCTCCCTCACTCTCTGCTCCTTCCCTGCTCATGCTCTGTCTCTCAAAAATAAATACACATTAAAAAATTAAAATAAATAAATTTAAATGAAGTCTAACTTACCAGTTATTTCTTTCATGGATCGTGCCCTTGGTTGTGTATCTAAAATGTCATTGTCATACCAGAGACCTTTGTTATGTTCTAGGAACTTGATAATTTTGCATTTTACATTTATGTACATTGGAACTAATTTTTGTGGAGGGTATAACATCTACCTAGATCCACTTTTTTTTTTTGGCATGTGCATTATTTTTGCATGTGCTCCTGTGTCAAAGATCAGTTGACTATAGTTGTTTTAGTCTGTATGTGGACTCTTCTGTTCCATTAACCAATTTGTCTATTATTTTTCCAATATCACACTGTCATACTTACTGTTGCTTTTATGGTGAGTTTCACGTCAGATAGTGTCAATCCTCTGACTCTGTTTTTCTGCAATATTATATTGGCTATTCTGGGTCTTTTGCCTCTGTACATAGACTTTGGAATTTGTTTGTTGATATCCACAAAATAAATAACTTCTGGGGATCATATTGAATCTGTAGATCAAGTTGGGAAGAACTTACATCTTGGCAGTATTGAGTCTTCCTATCCATGAACATAGAGTATCTTTCCATTTATTTAGTTCTTTGTGGTTTTTTTTCATCAAAGTTTAGTAATTTTCCTTATATTAAAAAATGTACATGTTTTGTTCAGTTTACAGCTGTTTCTTTTTGGGGAGTACTAATGTAAATGGTATTTTAAACTTAAATTCCACCTGTTCATTGCTGATATGTAGGAAAGTGATAGACTTTGTTTGTTTGCTTACGTGTTTATCTTGAGAGAGCGAGAATGTTTGAGGGGCAGAAAGAGAGGGAATCCAAAGCAGGCTCTGCACTGTCAGCACAGAGTCTACTGTTGGTCTTGAATTCTGAACCGTGAGATCATTATCTGAGCTAAAACCTAGAGCTGGACCCAACGGACTCAGCTACCCCAGCACCCTGATAGACATTATTGTATGTTAAATCTATCCTACAACCTTGCTATAATGTTTATTAGTTCCAGGAGGATTTTTTAAAAATTTGATCTTCTACACAGTCATGTCATCTGCAGAGAAAGACCGTTTTATTTCTTCTATCTGTATTTGTATGCCTTTTATTTTATTTTTTTGTCTTAATACATTAGCTAAGACTTCCCACTGTGACGTTGAAAAGGAGTAGTCAGAGGGGATGTTTTTGTTTGTTCTTGATCTTGGTGGGAAAATTTCTATTTTCTCACCTCTAAATATGATGTTAGCTATAGATTTTTTATACATGTTCTTTATCAAGCTGATAAAGTTCCCTCCATACCTAATTTGTTGAGTTTTAAAAATTATGAATGGGTATTAAATTTTGTCAAATACTTTTTCTGCTTCTATTGATATAATTGTGTGATTTTTTTTTTTGCTATAGTCTATTCATGTAATGGATTACATTAATTGACTTTTTTTTTTTTTTTTTTCTAATGTTGAACAAGCTTTGCATGCCTGGAAAAAATTCTACTTGGTCATGATGTGTAAATCTTTTTATACATTGTTGGATTCAATTTGTTAATATTTTGTTGAGGATTTTTGCATCTGTGTTCTTTTTTTTTTTTTTTTAGCTTTTAAAAGANTGCATGCCTGGAAAAAATTCTACTTGGTCATGATGTGTAAATCTTTTTATACATTGTTGGATTCAATTTGTTAATATTTTGTTGAGGATTTTTGCATCTGTGTTCTTTTTTTTTTTTTTTTAGCTCTTAAAAGATAACATTTTTAGCTTGGGGCCATACAAAACAAGAATCAGGCCAAACTTGGCTCATAAGCTATAATTTTCCAACCCCATTCCTAGTGATTATATTATGCATCTTTGAATTATCAAAGTGTAATATTCATTGATACTTTAGCCTTTTCCCATACAGTACAGGGCTCTATAACACTTGGAATTCTATCTTTACTGACATAGATGCTATTTCTTTATATATTATAAGACTGTATGTGTTAAAAAACCCTAAGGTATTATTTTAAGCAGTTGGTATTCAGTTAGAATAATGTACATATTTCCAGTTTTCATTTATCTTTATTTTTGTATTGTCCAGTTCACATCTAAGGTAATTTCCCTTGGGTACGGAGGACTCCTTTACTGTTTCTTTTGCTGTACATCTTTTGCGGTGAATTTGTTTCATTTGTCTGAAAATGTCTTTAAAGATTTTTCCTCTTTTGCTATATTTATAGAATGTCAGTTTGGCAGTTATTTTCTTTCAGCACTATAAAGGTAGCATGTTTTCTGGCTTTCATTGTTGAAGTCAGTTCTGTCTATTGCTTCTTTTTAAGACACTTTGTCTCTTTTCTAGGTTGATCTTAAGATTTTCCCTTTTTCTTTTGGAATATCTTAAAGTGATTTTCTTAGGTGTGGATTTCTAAATGTGATGTGCATGGAATTCTTTTTATTTATATGTGTGGGGTTTATAGAACATTTTAGGGGGAGGTTCTCAACTACTTAAACATTTATCTATTTATTTTCCAGGTATTGCTTCTCCTTTACTTTTGGAACTCCACTGACATATCTGTTAGAATGACATTTTAACTTTATTTTCTGTATTTCTTTTCTTTTTTGTATTTTTCATTCTTATTTCTCTTCCTACTTTATCTTGAATGTATTCTTTTAACTTCTAATTCCTTCTTGTTTTAAAAATATTTTTTTAGGGGTGCCTGGGTGGCTTAGTCAGTTAAGCGTCCAACTTTCGCTTAGGTCATGATCTTGCGGTTCGTGGGTTCGAGCCCCGCGTCGGGCTCTGTGCTGACTGCCAGCTCAGAGCCTGGAGCCTGTTTCAGTCTGTGACTCCCTCTCTCTCTGACCCTCCCCTGCTCACGCTGTCTCTCTCTCTCTCTCTCTCCTAGAAATAAATAAAAAACATTAAAAAAAAATTAAAAAAAAATTTTTTTTGAATAGTTTAATGACTTCTAATTCCTCCTTAAAGTATGTCTTATCTTGCTGTTATCTATGCTGTTATGCATATGCATTGATTTTTTTACTTTTGGTTATAGAATTTTTCACTTCTAGAGTTTACATTGGTTTCTTTTTATGGTTTTGAGTTCTCTCACAAAATACTCAGCCTTGTTTCCTATTGTCTAAAACACAATAATAATATAAGAAAATTTCTTTTAGAATTGTTGTCTAACAACTCTCATAGTGAGGCTCTTGTGTTATCTATTTAAATACTTTTGCTTCTTGTGACTTTAATTCATGTTCCCTTATCTTCCCATGAACTTGAATTTTAAAATTTCTGGGGCACCCAGGTGGCTCAGTCGGTTGAGGTCTGATTTTGGCTCAGGTCGTGATCTCACAGTCCGTGAGTTTGAGCCCCGCATGAGGCTCTGTGCTGACAGCCAGCTCAGAGCCTGGAGCCTGTTTCAGTCTGTGACTCCCTCTCTCTCTGACCCTCCCCTGTTCAGGCTCTCTCTCTCTCTCTCTCAGAAATAAATTAAAAAAAAACATTAAAAAAAATTAAAATTTCTAAAAAATTTTATTATGTCACGTTTATTTGTAAAATTGTTTTTTAGAGCAAGTTGCAGCCTATTCTATGATCAGTTACCTGGATTACATTTAGTAACGATAATAAGGGTAAGCCTTTAAAGTCTGTATCCAAAATGAAGGGGGTGTTCACCAGGCCTTCTCCTTGTTGTTATAGTGTGTGTCTTTGAATTCGATGACTGTCAGAAGGCGTTCAGTCTCTTAGCCACCTCTCTGGAACTGGCAAATGCCCCAGGGCAGAGTGGTTCCAAATTCCAGTCTTACCTTTTTGCATTCACATCTTCCCTTGTTTCCGTTTCAGTAAATACTTGTTCTGTTGTTAGTTCTCCAGTAGCTTCAAGCAGATTTTTAAAATATATGTCCATCTTTTCTTGTTCTAAACAGGAAGTGTGATCTAAATTATCTAGTCCTTTATTACTGGAAGTTAAGCCTATCTTCAGATTTCTTGGTATGAGAAATTGGTAATACACATCCCACAGTGTTTAATTAAGCTAATTGGGATTTTTGTTTTTTCCTGTAAGCCTTTATATAATTAGCATGAAATTTAGAAGTTCTTTCTTTGTAAGCTTGAATATAGAATTGTGGAATCACTTTTGAAGTTCAGAGAAAGACTTACATTTTATAAGGCCTTTCTGTCTGCGTTACCAGATATCTTTTTGGAAGACTACCATAACTATTATTTTCCAAGATTTTCATTGATAAATTGATTATTGCTGAACTGGAGGACTCAATATATGTGCAAAACACCCAAAAACAGATACAAAATTCATTCTGACCTTAGTAAGACTTGGCAGATAGGCAGATAGTTTTCTGTGATTATGAAATTAACAGAAGAGAAAAGTCTGTAAAAGACTATTGGCAGATGAAACCCAGGAGTTCATAATTTTGAGTCAAGAAGATACCAGAGGGCAATACAGATATATTTGCAATGGAACTATATGTGGAGATGAGGTTGTGTAAACTAATGATGGGAAACCTCATTAAAATGAAGTTGAGAGGTTCAGCAAGGGGAGCTCTCATTCTGTACCAAATGTAGACCCAAGAGGAAGACATGGACTTGACCTTGTACCTGGGTGCTACTTTATTATCCCAGCTGGAAGAAGAAACACTGTTGTTGTTGTTGTTGTTTTTTTAAGGTTAACAAGGTAATGGTTGTGCTGATTGAGAAATGGATATCCTGCAATTAGTGAAGTCCTGAAAACTATTTGTAGTAGGTTTTACTGCCAGAAGGGAAAGATTTAAATCATTAACTTTATTTTCTTAAACTGTCCAGATCTTAGTGAATTTTATTTCCATGGGGACTTAACTTCATTTTATTTTTATTTTTAAAGTCTGTTTATTTTGAGAGAGAGAATGTACACATGCTTGTGCACCTGGGCAGGTGGGGGAGGGGCAGAGAGAGTTGGAGAGAGAATCCCAAGCAGCTGAGCATTGTCAGCACAGACCCTGACACAAGGCACTAACCCACAAACCATGAGATCATGACCTGAGCTGGAATCAAGAGTCAGTCACTCCACTGACTGAGCCACCCAGGCTCACCTTAACTTCAGTTTTAAAGTAGAAATAGTGAAGGGCACCTGGGTGGCTCAGTCAGTTAAGTGTGTGACTTTGGCTCAGGTCATGATCTCATAGCTTGTGAGTTGAAGCCCCGTGTCAGGCTCTGTGCTGACAGCAGTTTGGAGCCTGCTTCGTGTTCTGTGTCTTTCTCTTCCCCTCCGCTGCTCATACTTTGTCTCTGTCAACAGTAAAACAAAATAAACAATAAACAATAAAAAAATAAAATAAAATAGGAATTAGAATATTTGCTGTCAACTAGAAAAGAAAATTATTCATTTTATCTTGGAAATCTGTTTCAGTAGTAGTGGGACTAAAGGGTAGCTCTTGGTTTTTATTCTGTGGTTTAAACTTTTAGCTAATTAAAATTAAAATCTTATAATGCCTTTTGGTGGTATCATTAGAAAGTATGAGATCAGTTTATTGTATGTTTCTCTTAAAAATTAATTTGGATCAAAAAGCAGACTCAAAATTATGTGCCTGTTTTATGATCCAGTTAGTTAATTCCCTGACACATGTATACTTTTGACAGAAAAATGTTCTGGCAGCTGCTACAAACAGTGCAGTTTTGCACATTTAACATGAATAAGAAGTAAAGTTCTCTTGAATAGCTTTTTCCTTTCTATTAAAATGTGATTTGACAGGAAACCAAAGTGACTTCAATTTTAGTTTAAAAGTCTTCTTAGGTAATATGCAGACATCACATTAATTTATCAGAAGTGGTGTAATACGAGAGAGACTGAGTAGTTTGACGATTGGTTTGTGTATGCTAAAGATCTTTTCTTGTAGTAAGTAAAGGTATTTCATGATAACCCATGACCAGTGGAGATGCTGTTAGGAAAAGATAAATGAAATGGTCTTGAGAAAGATTAAGGAAGCTAAAGGGGGAAGAATTGTTTTGATGAAAACTTTCATTTTTAATTATTTACAATAAGAATACCCTGTCATCATTTTTTTGCTTCTAGACAAACATTTATTTACTTTCATAATCCTGGATTGGTGCTTTTGGGGATAGCTGAGGTGATTTAGTTTCTGTTCATAGCACAGTGCAAACACATAGGTGATTATCATTCATGTGTGGACTGATTTCTCATCTGAGTCAACAGCATGAGTACAGCTTACCTTGTGTCAAATGAAAGACCCTTTGTAGCATTAATCACAAACATAGTTACTTGTTTAAGGTCATCTTTGTGAACATTATAATTTTATCCAGCCATTTATCAAATTACATATGGTTTTTCCCTGATTTCACAGTGTGGATTTTGTACTAGGATCCTTCTTTGAAGTTTACCCCAGTAGCTTCAGGAACTGTCTGTGGTTTGTGAATCCAGGAGATCCTAAACTGGAAAAGTTGGTAGTTTTAGTTAGGTCAGTACTTGAAGATGTGACATTGATGGTCATATAAGTTTAGTGTGGAAGTAAAGAAAATTTGTTAAGGTATGATTCAACTTTGTTCTTTTTGTTTTATAAACAATTAAAAAATCTGAAAATTGGGCTTTGTTATAGAAATGATAGTTGAATAACAAGAAATGATAAAAAGAATGTAAAACTGAAGGAGTTTACCTCATCACTAACCAAGTTCATTTCTCTGTGCAGGTATAATTTGACATCCTGAGAGTCTGTCTTAGCAAGAAGGAAGTGGAAAATACTCTTGAAAAGAAAACTAAGACAATAAGGAAGCCAGAACTGACTTTTACATGGTGATCTGCTCACTTACCAGTATGGACACTTTTCCCACCATATTTCCTCCTGGTGGAGACAGTGGGCTGACAAATTCTCAATCTGAGTTCCAAAAAATGTTAACTGATGAAAGGTTACGATGTGAACATCATAAAACTAACTATCAGACTCTTAAAGTTGAACACACAAGGTAAATTGCTTAAATTTGGAGGTGAGGGGCTTTATTAACAATTTTTTTTTGGTCTGAATTTGCTCTGGAACATACAGTATAGTTTTGTTAGTTTGTAGTACATAGATTTAAAACTTCTTTTTAACACAGTAAGATTTTCACTTTAAAATTACTTAATTCAAAACTAAGCATAATCTTAAGTGTGTTATGAATTGATAAAAGTCTTGCTTTGAAAGTAGCAAGACCTAGAAAATTAAATGTTACCTAGGTGGCTAAGTGTGTTTTTCCCCTGGCAAGTAAAATTGTATTTATTTTGAGAGAGAGACAGTGTGGTGGGGGAGGGCAGAGAGAGAGGAGAGAGAAAGTGGGAGAGAATCCCAAGCAGGCTCCACACTGTCCGTGCAGAGCATGACATAGAGTTCAAACCTACGAACCCACAAACTGTGAGATTATATCCTGAGCTGAAATCAAGAGTCAAATGCTTAACCAACTGAGCCACCCAGGCACCCCTCAAGTACAATTGTATTTATAAACTACAGTATTAATAATTAAGTGAAACTTTGTAAAGAAAAGATGTTTGTGAATTTAATGGAATAAATGATATTGGTCTTGTTCTATACTGTTGGTTGATTTTACATTATGTAAGGTCATTAGAAACTAAAGGATTCCTTAAAATTAAGTTCTTTTTTTAAAAATCAGGTTGCAAGATGAGTACATAAAGTCACAAAATGAACTTAAGCGCCTATTAAATGAAAAGCAAACTCACCAAGAAAAATTTCAGCTGCTGCTTGAAGAGCTACGAGGGGAATTAATAGAGAAAACTAAAGACTTAGAAGAAATGAAACTGCAGGTAAGAAGATATATTTCAGTTAGCCCCTCAAGGTCCTTAATAGTTGGACTAAGAATCAAATTGACATGAGACAAATTAATAGAAAATCAAATTTAGTTTTGTAAGTATGCAGAATCCATACACATGGAATTCCAATGACAGGCAACAGGATGCTTATATGACATCTTATATACCAGCTAGGGAGACTGGTAAAGTCTGGGGCTACAAGGGGAAAGAAGATCGTTAGCAGTATGGTGAGAGGAGATGTTTGGAAAACAAAGATTGAACTGTTAAGTGGATAAATTTCTTATTCACAGAGGAACCTCTGTTAATAGCTCTCCTCTTGGTATAGTCTCCCCTTTCCAGTTCAATTTAGGCAGTTGAGGGAAAAATAAAGAGCTCTTCCTGAATCTGAAGGGTTTTGATTACTTTTAAGCCAAAATAATCTTCACGCCAAACTGGCCCATTGTCCAGGACTCTGGGTCTGGAGTTCTTTCTTGTCTAGCAAGAAAGTGGGACGCAGGATTAAAAATTCGAGAGAGACTAATGTCTGGGAGGAGACAAGATCCCCACGTTAGGGTTCTTGCTCTGTTTTTATTAGGATCAGAAGGCTTACAAACGTTATGAGCGTGCACAAAGAGATAATGAAATCGTGAACACTTAACTCATGGACGTGAGGGAAAGGGGGTTTTGAAGATATGTGGTATTAGGGGTTTGGGTTAATACAAAACAAAATCCTGGCAGAAGGTTGTTTACAGAAGACATGAGGCACCACCTCTGTTTACCTAAACTGGTCTAGGGGACCAGAAAGACTAAGCATGCTACCTCAGGGTGAACAAGTCACCTTTCTTTTGCTATTTAGCTCCACTCCCACATTGGTCTGTAGCCCTGTTTATCTGTTTACCTTATTTGGTCCTTCCTGTGAAAACAGCTTTCTGCTATTGTGCTAAATTCGGGGATGTTTCAGCCCTGAATACCTAATTTTATTTACCTCATCTTGGATGTTTTCATCCTGAGATTCCCTATTCCTGTACCTTTGTCCTTTAGTGAGGCCTTTGTGTCTCCCCCCCCCACCCCCCCCACTTTACCTAATCTTATTTACCGACCCAAACTTGGGTGTGTACATCCTGTGGCTTTCTAATTCCTTATGCCTTGTTAACACATTGGTGCAAGCTCAGGGAATTCCTAAACTTATTCCACACAGCCCGTCTTGGGGAGGCCTGCCCTTTGTCCCTATGGTACAAAAGTAGTCAGATCTTGGTAAATTTGGTGAGTTCTGCCTATCTTCTTAATGAGTATTTTGCTACATTTCCAGGTGGTATAATTTAATATTCTTTCACATATTCTACAGTGTTAGCTGCCGCATAGGGTTTAGCCATGAAACTGTTATTTTATGTAAATTTGTATTAAATTACCTGTTCTGATTTAGGTATTTCACTATTTAGAATAATTAGGGGAAAGGCTGGTTTGAATTGATAAATATTCAGATTTAAAGAGTATTTTTATTTATTTATTTTCTTTATTTTTTATAATTTTTAAAAATGTTTTATTTATTTAAAACATTAATAATGTTTTTATGAGAGAGAGAGAGACAGTGTGAGCAGGGGAGGGTCAGAGAGAGAGAGAGAGACACAGAATTCAAAACAGGCTCCAGGCTCTGAGCTAGCTGTCAGCACAGAGCCCGTCGCGGGGCTCAAACCCATCAACTGTGAGATCATGACCTGAGCCAAAGTTGGACACTTAACCAACTGAGCCACCCAGGCGCCCCTAAAGAGTATTTTTTAAAGCTTTACTAATTTTTCTTTATTATAACTGAAGCTGAAATAAAAAAAAAAAAGACTGATAGGTTTTTTCGAGGTTTTCTTTTTTATTAAAAATTATTTTTATTATTGAGGTATAGTTCACAAGACTGATAGTTATTTTTAAGAGGCCACTTAAAGGACTATGAAAACAATATGGGCACATAATTTATGTGTGCAATGTAAGATAAATGGTGTTTCTAAAGCAAAAGATAGTTGATACTAAAGTACTGATTATAGTTTTGTTTCTCACTTGTCTAGAAAGTTGACCAAGCTAAATTTAACTGTAGCACCAGTCAAATTTACCATAAATTTCAAATTAGTAGATATTAGCAGTGATATTTTCCTGTATTGATTTAATCTCTAAATGGCACCAACTATGTATCTCTGCTTATCAAGTGCTTGGTACAAATAACAAGGTATTTTTAATACTGGAATTTTAGGTTGATAGAGTAAAAAGCTGTCTTTCATCTAGTATGGGGCATATCACCCAATTCATGGATTTCTTGGACAGCAGTGTTAGAGGTTGGTTATTCAGTATCTTCTTGAAATCTTCCATTGTTGGAAACACCACGACTGAGCTTGGGTTGGAGTCTCTCCTGTTTTTTAAATATTCAGGACATTTAAACAAATAAAAACCTCAGAAATAGGAGTTGAGTAGGGAAATGTAATTTAAGCTATAAAATTGGTGCATTAATTTGTTTTGCAAAAATTCAGAGACCTATGTAAATGAGAATCAGTGAACACTGAACCCAAGGAATTCAAAGTATTCTTCAGGCATTGCAGAGATCATCACTTTCTTCAGAGTAACATCTAGACATACTTATTTGTACCAAGTACGTGCAAACAATAAACTGAAGACTGGAGTGTTTATATTAATATTGGATAAAATAGACTTCAAGACAAAAAGATGTCACTTAAGATAAAAAGTTTATTTTTATAATAAAAAATGGGTCAGTTCACCAATGAGATGATGACCTTTAATAAACAGTTGTTTTTTATGCCTTTGTTTTGTCATGTGAAGAGGGTAAAATTTGTTAACAGGTGGCTATGAAGACTAATGAGATAACATGTAGACTTTTAGTACAATGTCTGACACAGTAGAAACTCCTAAATGATGGCCATTTTTATTCTATTTGAATGCAGGCTCTGTAGGGCAGGAGCATTTTTCATGTGTTCCCAGTGCTCAAGTATATTTATATTTGTATTTATATATTTTATAGTAGCAAATATTTGTTGAATGAATGACATGAGTAAATAGAACAAACGAATGAATTGAAAATGTTGTTCTGTTCATATAGAATACAGTGTTCTTCTCTCATATGTACCTAAAGCTTAAGCATCTTAGAGTTGATAATCATCTCATTTTTTCCTGTCATGAGTTAAATTCTGTCCACCAAAAAGGTATGTTGAACTTCTAATGCTCAGTACTTCAGAATGTGACCTTATTTGAAAATAGCCTTTGCAGATGTAATTAGTCAAGATGGGGTCATATTGAAGGATAATGGGTCCTTAATCCAATATGACTGGTGTCCTTAGAAGAAGTAGAGAACAGATGCAAAGACAGAAACACATGGGTGAGGGGCAGGAGGGGAGTAGGGAGAATGTCCTATAGTGACAGAAGCAGAGATCCAAGTGCTGCGGCTGCCAAGGAATGGCCAGGATCACCAGCACACTGCCAGGAGCTAGAAAGAGGCAAAGAAGGATCCTTCCCTACAGTTTTCAAAGGGAGTGTGGCCTTGCTGACACCTTGATTTTGGACTTCTAGCCTGTAAGACAAATTCTGTTGTTTTTAAGATACGTATTTGTGGTATTTTGTTATGGTAGCTCTGGGAAACTAACACACTGTCCAAAGCAGAATTCCTTTTTGGAACATTTGTGACACAGGGATTTTTATTCCCTGCTTCATTGCTTTCAATGCAAGAGAACCCAGTGAATGTTTAAAGTGATCCAGTTCCATTTATGTATTGGAATATGTTAAATATTTCCCCTCTCATACTGAAATGAAATCATCTTCCCTGTTGTCTCTCCCTTGGTTGTTGTACTATTCCTTGGATCTACACAAAGTAACTTAGGACATTTCTCCATAACTTCCCAGATGTTTGCTGACAAATATAATTTATCTGGTAAAGTCTCTCTTTTTCAAAATAAACATAACTGGTTTCTATATGATATGTATCTGGTAAAAATAAGCTAAGTAAAGAGAGATCTCTCTCTCTCTTTATATACACATGTTGAAGCAATGTAGCTATTTGCTTTATGGATGTTTGCACTTTGTACAAATTGCCAGTTGAATAAAATCAATTCCACAAAGTAGAATCAGTAAGAAACATTTTAATAAATGTTTATGAAAGATGATTATTTTCAGAATAAACATGTATTATCTTGTCTACCTGCAACATGCCTTTTCTGAGTGAAGATTTAATATCCCTTTGGCTTTTATAGAAAAATGATATAAAAGACAGTCAATTAAAGAATATTTCTGTGTCACTTGTATAGTTGCAGTGAATGGGAATAGTAATAGTGTCTGACTTTTAGGATGATTGTAAAGATGGAATGAGACCATGCATAGAGAGTGTTAGTACAGTGCTTTGATATAGTTAAGTGGTTAGAACGTGTTAGCTATTGTTATTCTATTGTTATGTACCATGTTAGCCAAACTTTTTTTTAAATATGAGTTATTTGATATATTTTCTGATACAAATTTTAAAAGTTACTTTACCAAAAATTTATATGCTTTCTTTATGCTGCCAGGCAATTGAAACTATATAACCCAGTATTTTTCCTACTTTATTTGGCTGCTAGGAAGCTCAGCAAAATTTATTATTCAGTTTGTCATTAACTTGTTAAGACTCTCCGGCACAGCAATATTTGCCTTCTTAAATTGAAACGTTCTTTGAAAAATATTGGTCTGTTTTATATCAGCATGACAAGTGTTGGTGTAATATAGATTTAATATAGGTAATGATACATTTTTGTTAAGTTTCTTTTGAGACAAGTGGTGGCAGTATTCCATTAGAAATCTTAAGACAGCATACTTTCCTCCTAAAATAGCACGTGGAAAATCCTCTAACTCTATGTGTGTTTTGATGGGGAGAGGGGAGGATGACAGATTTTTTTTTTAAGTGTGTGTGTTTGTTTTTTATAAGATTCTTAGGCGGTAACGAAAAAAAATCTTACAAAGACTTTTTATCAGAGACTTTATAGATTATAAGATTCTTGTGTAGTTACCAACTTCAGTGTTCTTTTCTCCTTTGTGTAGAACCATAATCCTGCTTGTATTATTTTTCTACTGTATTAAAGATTTTCTTTAACATTTCTTATAGTACAGATCTATTGGTGAGAATTTTTTTGAGCCCTTATACATCTAAAATAATTGATTTTAAAGATATTTTTGCTGAGTATTCATTTCTAGGTTGACTGTTTCCCTCCTTAGTACTTTAAAGATATTGTTCTGTCTTTTCACTGATGTTGTTTTACATAAGAAATTTGCTGTCGTTCTTAGGTTTTGTTCTGTGTATGCAGTGAGCCTTTTTTTTCTTGGCTGCTCTTTAAGATTTTCTCTTTATTGCTAAATTTATTTTTTTTAAGTAGGCTCCACGCCCAGTGTGGGGCTTGAACTCACGACTCTGATTTTAAGAATCACATGCTCTACTCTACTGACTGAGCCAGCCAGGCCCTCCTCTTTATTGCTGATATTGAGCAATTTGATTGATGTGCCTTTTACTTCATCTTTCTGGTGCTTAGGATTTATTGAGCTTCTTGGGTCTGTGGGGTTACAGTTTTTATCACATATAGAAAATTTTTGTATGTTACTTCTGAAAAAAGTTTTTTCTGCCTTCTTTGATCTCCTTTCACGATTCCATTATTAGGCTACTTAAAGTTTTCTGTAACTCACTGATGCTCAGTTCATTTATTTTCGATCTTTTTGTCTCCTGTTGCATCTTGGATAGATTCTATTGTCATGTCTTCAGGTTCACTGATCTTTTTTCTTCTGTACTATCTAAGCTTCCATTAATCCCATACAGTGTATTTTTCATCTCAGAAATTATACTTTTTAATCTGAGGTCCAATTTTGGACTTTTTTATACCATCCTTATATCTACTTAACATGTTCAGTATTTTTTCTAGCTTTTTGAACATACGTTATTCAGTTATAATTCAGTTTTAATGTTTTTGCTAATTCTAAAATCTGTATCACTTCTGAGTTGTTTGCTTTTCTTGTTTTCGTGGGTAATGTTTTCCTGCTTCTTTGCATTTCTGATAAAATTTTTTTGGGTGCTAGACATTGTTAATTTTATGTTGAGTGCTAGATAGTTTTGTATTCTGATAAATATTTTTGAGCTTTGTTCTTGGGCACAGTTACTTGGAAGCAGTTTCATCTTTCTAGGTCTTATTTTTAAGGTTTTGTTTTTTTTGTTACAAATAGTTTATTGTTAAGTTGGTTCCCATATAACACCCAGTGCTCATCCCCACAAGTGCCTTCCTCCATGCGCATCTCCCCCCTCCACCCCCACACCCATCAGTCTTCAGTTTGTTCTCAGCATTCAAGTCTTTCATGGTTTGCCTCTCTCCTGCTCCCCCACTATTTCCCCCCTTCTCCCCCTTTGTCCTCCGTTAAGTTCCACCTGATCCTCCTATACGTGCAAACATATGGTATTTGTCCTTCTCTGCCTGACTGATTTTGCTCAGCATAACACCCTCAAGGTCCATCCATGTTGCTACACATGGCCAGATTTCATTCTTTCTCATTGCCAGGTAGTATTCCATCGTATAGATAAACCACATTTTCTTGATCCATTCATCCACTGATAGACACTCAGGCTCTTTCCATGTTTTGACTCTTGTTGAGAGTGCTGCTATGAATATTGAGGTCCATGTGCCCCTATGCATCAGCACTCCTGTATCCCTTGGGTCAAATTCTAGCAGTGCTATTGCTGCGTCCTAGGGGAGTTCTATTGTAAACTTTTGAGCAATCTCCACACTGTATTCCAGAGGGGCTGCACCAGTTTACATTCCCACCAACAGTGTAGGAGGGTGCCCGTTTCTCCACATCCTCGCCCGCATCTACAGTCCTCTGATTTGCTCATTTTAGCCACTCTGACCNTTAAGTTCCTTCTATCCCGATTTTCTCGAAGATCTTTATTAAGAAGGGATGTTGTATTTTGTCAAATTATTTTTCTGCATCTATCGACAAGATCATATGGGTTTTATCTTTTCTTTTGTTGATGTGATGTATCACGTTGATTGATTTGCAAATACTGAACCAGCCCTGTAACCTAGGAATGAATCCCACTTGATCTTGGTGGATAATTCTTTTTATGTGTTGTTGGATTTGATTTGCAAGTATCTTGTTGAGGCTTTTTGCATCTGTATTCATGAAGGATATTGGTCTGTAGTTCTCTTTTTCTGCTGGATCTCTGGCTAGGGAATCAGTGATGCTGGCTTCATAAAATGAGTCTGGAAGTTTTCCTTCAGTTTCTATTTTTTGGAATAGCTTGGGAAGAATTGGGATTAATTCCGTTTTAAATGTCTGGGAGAATTCCCCAGGGAAGCCATCAGGTCCAGGGCTTTTTTTTGTTCAGGGATTTTTGATAACTGATTCAATTTCTTCACTAGTTATGGGTTTGTTCAGATTTTCTATTTTTTCCCATGTGAATTTTGGTAGTGAGTGTGTGATTAGGAATTTGTCCATTTTTTCTGTAAGTCATCCAATTTTTTGGTATATAATTTTTCATAGTATTCCCTGATAATTGTATTTCTGAGGGGTTGGTTGTAATAAGTCCATTTTCATTCATAATTTTGTCTATTTGGGTGCTCTCTCTTTTCTTCTTGAGAAGCCTGGCTAGAGGTTTGTTAATTTTGTTTATTTTATCAAGGAACCAACTCTTGGTTTCACTGATCTGTTCAATTGTTTCTTTGGTCTCTATGTCGTTTATTTCTGCTCTGCTTTTTACTATTTCTCTTCTTCTACTGGGTTTGGGGTGCTCTTGTTGCTCTGCCTCTAGTTCCTTTAGGTGAGCTGTTAGATTTTGCACTTGCGCTTTTTCTAATTTCTTGAAATAGGTCTGGAGTGCAATGTACTTTCCTCTTAGGACTGCCTTTGCCGCATCCCATAGTATTTGGATTGTTTTATTTTCATTTTCACTTGTTTCCATATAATTTTTACTTTATTCTCTAATTGCCTGATTGGCCCATTCATTCTTTAGTAGGGTGTTTAACCTCCCTGTTTTTGGAGGGTTTCCAGACTTCTTCCTGTGATTGATTTCAAGTTTCAAAGCATTATCTGAAAGTGTGCGTGGGATGATCTCAATTCTTTTATATTTATTGAGGGCTGCTTTATGTCCCAGTATGTGATCTATCTTGGAGAATGTGCCATGTGCACTTGAGAAGACAGTGAATTCCTTGGCCTCAGGATGTAGAGTTCTAAATATATCTGTCAGATCCATCTGGCCCAATGTGTCATTCAAGTTCATTGTTTCTTTAGTGATTTTCTGTCTGGTTGATCTATCCACTGCTGTAAGCGGAGTATTAAAGTCCCCTGCTGTTAGCACATTCTTATCTATAAGATTGTTTCTGTTTGTGATTAATTGCTTTAAATATTTAGGTGCTTTCATATTGGGTGCGTAGACATTTGTAATTCTTAGTTCTTTCTGGTGGATGGGCCCTGTAATTATTATAGAATGCCCTTCTTCATCCCTTGTTATTGTCTTTAATTTTAAGTCCAGTTTGTCCGATATAAGTATAGCTACTCCAGCTTTCTTTTGACTTCCCGTAGCATGATAGATATTTCTCCATCCCCTTACTTTTAATCTGAAGGTATCTTCCAATCTAAAATGTGTTTCTTGTGGACAACAGAACAATGGATTTTGTTTTTTTATCCATTCTGCTACCCTCTGTCTTTTGATTGGAGCATTCAGCCCATTTACATTCATTGTTATTATTGAAATATATGAGTTTAGAGTCATTGTGTCCTTTGTGGGGTTCATGCTTGTGGTGATGTCTCTGGTGTCTTCGTTCCTTGCAACACTTCCTTCAGAGAGTCCCCCTCAGGATTTCTTTTAGGGCTGGCTTAGTGGTGACAAATTCTTTCAATTTTTGTTTATTTGGAAAGACTTTTATCTCTCCTTCTATTTTGAATGACAGGCTTGCTGGATAGAGGATTCTTGGCTGCATATTTTTTCTGTTCATCACATTGAAGATCTCCTGCCATTCCTTTCTGGCCTGCCAAATTTCAGTAGATAGGTCTGTCACCACTCTGATAGGTTTCCCTTTGTATGTTAGGGCCCTTTTCTCCCTAGCTGCTTTCAGAATTCTCTCTTTGTCCTTATATTTTGCTATTTTCACTATGATATGTTGTGCAGAAGATCGATTCAAATTACGTCTGAGGGGAGTTCCCTGTGCCTCTTGTATTTCAACGTTTACTTCCTTCCCCAGGTTGGGGAAGTTGTCAGCTATAATTTCTTCCAGGACTCCTTCAGCACCAACCTCTCTCCTCCTCTTCTGGGATTCCTATTATACGGATATTGTTGCATTTGACTGTATCACTGAGCTCTTGAACTCTTCTTTCATGATCCTGGATCAGTTTGTCTCTTTTTTTGTCAGTTTCTTGTTTTTCTATAATTGTGTCTTCTAAATCACTTATTCTCCTTTCTGCCTCTTCAATACGTGCATTGCACACCTCCATTTTATGTATTTCATTTATCGCATTTTTTAGTTCATCATGCCAATTTTTATTCTCCATGTTGTTTGTAGTCATAGTTTCTTTGATGTCCTCTATGCTTTTTTTAAGCCCAGCGATTAAATTCATGATTATTGTTCTAAAATCTTGTTCACTTATGCTGCTTATATCTGTTTTGAGCAGTTCTTTAGCTGTAAATTCTTCTTGGAATTTCTTTGGAGGAGAGCTCTTTCATTTCATCATTTTGGTTAGCTTTCTGTTTCTTGTTAGTTTTAAAGACTTGTTATGCTCTCTGCACCTGTGAGCACTGCTGTACCCAAGAAGACTCTTTGACTGTCCAGGGCCTATCCTTTCAGAAAGTGTTCTTTGAATGGTATCCCTTGGTCTCTCTTATTGAGACCTTGGTTATTTTATTTTCCTACTCGTAGTGGTATTTGGGACTCTCCACCATGTGTACTTTGGCTTGTTTGTTGAGGTAGCCCTAAGAAGAAAACATACAGACAAACAGACAGGGATGAGCGGGACACAAACGCATAGACAAATCCAACAATCACGCTAACCGAGAGGGGAAACCAAAAAGTAATGAGAAAAGACGAAGGAGGGAAGGCGAATGATAGAAAATAAAAATACATAAAAAAGCCAAAAAGAAGAAAAGAAAAAAAAAAGAAACCGATAGACAAAGAACGGTTTAAAGCATATAACCAGATTTCCCAGCTACAATTAAATATCCGGGTGTATGCAGTACTGGTTGAAGAGCATAGAGAAAGAGAGATGATAGGGCAGGGATGAGGCAAAATTGGAAATAGAATGAACAGGCTGTTTTTCAAAGAGCTAAAGGGTGGAAAATGGTTGGAGAGGTGAGAGAAAGATGGTGGTGTTATCCAGAGAAACTATCTAGTCTGATTACTCCTGAGAGGCTTTGTTATACCACCCTTAAGAGCCCTGCTTGTCGCTGTTTCCCTGTTGCCAGGGATTGAGTGGAGGGTGGGGGAATTGTGCAGCCTCAGATCCGCCGGGGTCAAGCAGGGATACAACCGGAGTGCGTTTGGGGAACGTAGCAACTTCAGGTCCGCAGAGTCCGTGTTGCCTCACCACACCGCAGCCGCTTCACCGGGCGTTGGGACCGCCGCCGCGGGCGTTGCTGCCGGTTCACCGGCCGCCGCCGCTTC